>NC_142869.1:57655714-57965892 GCF_051225735.1 Oryctolagus cuniculus | reverse complement strand
TGGGCCCCTGTATCAGCATGGGAGACCTGGAAGAAGCTCTTGGTTTCAGATTGGCACAGCTACAGCCATCGCGGCCATTTGAGGAGTGAACCAACAGATGGAAGACCTCTCTCTTTCTGCCACTCCTTCTCTCTGTGTAACTCTGACTTTCAAATAAATAAATAAATCTTTTTTAAAAAAAATAGCTGAAACATCAGCTTATCACCAGTGAAATCCAAAAGCTCTTGGATTAAAATCCATAAATTATCCAACTACTGAGGGGCACATGCATGCCCCAGGCTTACCTAAGAAATGTGGCTGAAAACAAGCTATCAATTTAAGAGTGTCTTAAGGCATATACAAATACTTGGAAGAGAGGAAGATTCATCAATCCATTCCTAAAGTGATGCCATGAATCAATAAGAAAATGCCTCTCTGTGAGTGGAAATAAAGAACGTAATACTCTCTGTGGGTGTATCCAGTAGCTGTGACAGTCAGAAGCCTAAAGTGACCTCCATTGAGCCTCATCCTTGTATAATCTCCCCTTTTATGCTGGAAGGACCTTTCACTCCAATAATTATGTTACTAGCAAAAAAGGCATTTTTTCAGATGGATTCAAGGTCCCAATTCAGTTACCTTTGAATAAATCAAAGAGAACATTGTCTAGGGTGATCCTGACTCATAAGTGATTTCTAAAGGCAAGAGTTTCTCAGGTTAACTTAGGAGTGAAAAGTCAATAGTCATATTGCGAACTTCCTGCACAAAGCATAGCCTTTAATTGCTTAAATTGGTGCCCAACCAAAAGCTAGGAAGAAAAGAAAGACAGTTCTTGACCTGCAAGGAGTTGAATTCTGCCAACAACCTGAAAGAGCTTGAAACAGAATCCCAAGCCCAGATGAGAGCCACAAGGCAGCAGGCACCATGCTTGCAGCCCCATAGAACTTGAGCACCGAACGCTGCTTCACCTGTGCCCAGACTCCTTTCTCATGGAAACCGAGAATAAATTAGTGATATCTTAAGCTGCCCACTCTGTCAAAATTTGTTACACAGCAATAGAAAATTGGCATAGTAGAACTGCAGAACCCAACTTCCCTTTCTTAATGCCTAGTGTTGGTTTATGGCAGACACAAAATCAGAGCTTCTGAATGGTGTATTTAACGTTTCAATGTTTATGCCTAGTCAGTTGGCATTAACAGATGTTTAAATACAGCAGTTTTGTCACAATCAGTTCCCCTTCATCACACAGTAATTCTTTCCTATTTATCACAGATTTAAACGATTCTTAAATATTCAAGTTGACACCTCCTCTGGAAAATTTGTTACACCAGATTGTAAGCTTTAACCACTTTGAATTGAGGTGTACAACTTTCTAAGATTTTTATTTCTGACAAAACTGTTATCTAAAATATGTGCATATGCTAAAAAAAATTAAGCTTTATCATTAATAGATACCCATTATATCCAGATGCTAGGTTAGTGCTAGAATCCAAGACAGATTCCCAACTGTCAATTAGAAGGAAAGACTACAGGGCCAGTGTTGTGCCTCCTGTGACTCAAACATGCCATGTCAGAATGCCAACTCGAGCCTCAGCTGCTCTGCTTCACAGCCAGCTCCCTACTAACACGCCTGGGAAAGCAGCAGAGAATGGTCCAAGTGCTTGGGCCCCTGCCACCCCCACATGGGAGACCTGGGTGGAATTTCACGTTCCTGGCTTCAGTCTGGTCCAGCCCCAACCACTGTGGCCATTTGGGGAGTGAACCGGGAGATAGAACTCTCTCTCTCTCTCTCTCTAACTTCCTTTCAAATAAATATTTTTAAAAGGCCAGGCTATTGGAAATATTACCTATCATTGCACTATTGACTGTGGTACTAGAGGTTATCTTGTCCACAAACTGATAAAAGAAGAAATAAAAAAGATGGAAGTATTGGAGATAAGAGAAACAAAATTGACATTATTTTTAGACAATATGCCTGTCTACATTAAAAATCCTAGGAAAAACTATACAGAAGTTACCATCATAAATTGGATATAATATAGCCAACACTTTTATAGGCACTGACAATAAATAACTGGAATGTAATGTTAAGATGTACATGTTGTAGTAATAGCAACAAAACAAAGTACCTAGGAACAGATCTAGCAAAGGATAGGAGAGACGTCATAACATTTTATGACAACACAATAAAAACTAACACCCAGGCCTGCCTTCTGCCCAAATTAATCTGTAAAACTGATGCAAGTGCAGCCCAAAAACTAAAGACAACCTATTGCTAAAATTTATATTAAAAATAAAACTAAAAAGCTACAAATAACCAAACTGTTTTGGGAAAGTATATTAAAAAATGTTGTGGGTGGGGGTGGCTTATCCCACTTGATATGAAAATTATTATATAGTTTTAGACCTCAGAAGTAGATAAATAAAACAGAGAACCAAGGTACATATAGGGATGGGGAAGTTTGATATTTTGTTGAGGAAAAGTCAAAGCATAAAAACACTCAAGTAACTGATGATCCATATGGAAAAGTCTAATTAAAAACCTACATTTTAAAAGCAGGATCTTAAACCTTGTTAGAAGTAAATAGAAAACCTCAAGAAAATAAACTGAAGATCCACAAAATAGGAAACAATTTATTAAAATTTAAAACTTTTGAGCATTCAAGGTCTGACCCCTTTAAAGAGAGAAGACTTGAACAGGTGCCCACATGGGATGCCATCTTCCCAGCTGGCCACCTTACCAGCTACACCACAATGCTGGCCCCAGTGAGATTCTTTCCACATTCATCAGCTGAATGGAGTTTTTTAAAGTAGACAAAGCTACCAAGTAATAGTGAACTCATGTCCTGTTGGTGCTAGTACATTGTAGAACACTTTAGCAATATCTCCTACAGTTAAACATGTACAGATGTTACAGTTCAGCACTGTGTCACTAGAGAAAATTTTATGAAGATTCCCAAGGAGTCATATATGTGCATTGCTTGTAAGAGAAAAAAAAAAAAAACTGGATGCCACCTGAATGTCCATCATACCAGAACAGATGTAGTTGTGTTACATTTGTACCTTGGAAAATGAATAACACAGAACTACATGTATTAAAATAGAAAAATATCATGCATGACAGAAGGATAGCTAATATCTACTTACATTTTCATAAATTTTTGGGATGAATGGAAATGTAATTAAAATATAGAGATACTCATTGAAATAATAAACACTAAATATAGAACAGTGGTTCCCTTGGCTTCAAAATAAAGGAAGGGGGGAATGGATTGAGTGTAACACTTTAGAGAACATCACTGCCCAAACAAAAAGCCTAGTGTCTGGCAAATATGTCTACCTTAAACAAGCTCTAGTTAGTTGATGCACTAGGATCAGGGGAACTTCTGGATCAATATCCACTGCTTCACTATGGCAAGAAAGTACTATCTAAAGTGAGCTTCTGCATTGATATTTGTCTAATGCAATACATAAACCAAATTCTGTTACTTATTTTTCATCCTGAGGCTTAAAACAATGCATATTCCATAAAGTTTTACAAAAATTGCTTGTGATACTGTCATTTTTCTCAAAAACAGTAAATTTAAAATAGAAGATATTTGTCAATGATAGTTGCTTCTTAGAAGACATGTTTTGAAGTTTATAAACTTTTTTGATAAATTTTAAAGCAAACTGTTTTTCTTTTCCCAAATTTTTATGAAAAACTTTAAACATACAGAAAGTTCACAAATGGAATGTGACCAATGACTAATTTTGTCATTTTTCACTTAAATTTATTGAAAATTATTAAGTAAGCCAACTGAAAGGTTAGGAAGTATAAAATTTCTTGACAGAAAAAAAGAAAATGTTTTAATTAATCAGCACACAGAAATCTGTCTAATTGAAGTGAAGATCCCTATACTGAGAAAATCCACAGACAATGACACACTCAGGCAAGTGAAGCTTGACAAGCAAGAAGCAGCAATTTTGCCAGATGCCAAGTGTGTTTATTCCGGTTGTACATTCCAGAACCAGGGAAGTGAAGTCCAGCTAATCTCTATGGCCCTCTGTAACTGAAATTTCGGCTAACCCACTATCGCCGGGCCTCTACAAGCTCCTCTTTTGATTGGTGGACCACAGCCTGTTTCAGATACCCAGGAATGGCATCCACTTGTTTCCAATGTCTATTAATCTCTGAAAAGTCCGGCTGTTTCCTGTCCTGAGATCACAGTCACAATAGTAAAGGATCTTTAGGAATCACTGTTTTAAGGAAGTCTGAAACTGATCTCAATTTATTTTGTTCTTAATCATATCACCTTTTGACAACTATGCCCACCAGCCAAGTAGACTTTGCTGGTTTTTTAAAAAATAATTTCAAAGTCCAAAAACACCAAAGATTTGTTTTCTGTTTTCAATTTATTCTCTACCTCCACCTTACATGTGAGTCTCACTCTTCTGTAAAACAATATCAACCTTGTTAGACTATTTTCCCTTCCCAGGAAGCATGATTATCTTATTATCTTGGTTGATTCTGAATTAATTCCCCATGCAGCCATATCTTTTCCATCAATTCTCTCTAGAGTCCCTTGAATTTTAAATTCTATTCCCAAAGCTGTCAACTGCATTATTATAAGTGGTTTCCACACTTTTTAACTTCATTCTTTAATATGCCATTTACACCACAGTGAAATTAATCTTCCTAAAATATCCATCTTACATATCTCTTCTATTTAAAAAAAAAAAGTATAGATTCTTCTTCATTTGTTACCACCTAAACTATTTTACCTCATTATTTGGAATAGTATCTTTCAGTCCTAGTTGCACATTAAACTTACCTGGGAAGTTTTTTAAAGCATATTACTGAGATCAACTGCAAGACACATAAATCAGAAACTCTCAGAATGGGTTCTAGTAATGTATTTTGAAAGCTAAGTGGGCTCAGCACTGTGGCATAATGGGTAAAGCTGCGGCATCCCATATGGCCACTGGTTTGAGATCCGGCTGCTCCACTTTTGATCCAGCTCTCTGCTATGGTCTGGGAAAGCAGTAGAAGATGGCCCAAATCCCTAGGCCTTCGCACCCACATGGGAAGACTTGGAGGAAGCTCCTGGCTCCTGGCTTCGGATCGGCATAGCTCCGGCCAGTGCGTCCAATTGGGGAGTGAACCAGTGGATGGAAGACCTCTCTCTGCCTCTCCTTCTCCCTCTGTGTAACTCTGACTTTCAAATAAATAAATAAATCTTTAAAAAAAAAAGAAAGAAAAAAAAACTCTCTAACTGATCCTAATATGCAGCCAAGGTTGAAAATCAGCCATCTAGAACTAGATCAAGTCAAAGTTGGAATAGATTGTTCTAGGCCAAAGGCAAAGGCACAACACTGTCACTTGGAGGAGCTTGTTAACACTCCTGATTTCAGACTTCCTGAATTAAAATCTCTGGTGGAAGGCACTGAGAATTTCCATTCTTAGCAAGCTCTACAGGCATTCTCAGTCACATGGTCTAGGCTTGGTAACAGTATTTGGAAGCCAACCACTTTAAAATGTTTCCAATCTTTAATGTATATATGAATCATACAGGAATTCTTGTTAACATACAGGTTTTATTCCAGAAGTTCTGTGGTGAAACATGAAAGTCTATATTTCCAATAAGCCCCCAGGTTATGGCTATGCTGCTGTTTTATGGATCACACTTTGGTGTAACCAGCCATCAGACTATACAAAATACATTTTCCCAATAGGTACAGTTCCTTACCTTCATGAGTATTATTTGTGGCTTTGCCCTAGTTGTTGTGACTTCCTAAAATGCTCTCTCCCTTTTTCGTGACCATACCCCTCCCTTACTCTAGCTCCATCTCAACCTATGTCCGGTAAAGTGTCCTCTAAATTTGCTAGAACATTTGTTATCCAGACTAAGAATTTTCAGGCTTGAGAGAATACTTACTAATTATTTCAACATACTGTGTTCTTCTTGGATTACTAACTTGTTTTCAAAGACTATGTTATCCTAAGGATATAGTAGAGGTTTTTAAAATACTGGCTAATCCATTGCTTTTAAAAGGCCATTGTCCCTAGGCCAGCTCTGTGGCTCACTAGGCTAATCCTCCGCCTGCGGCGCCGGCACACCGGGTTCTAGTCCCGGTTGGGGCGCCAGATTCTGTCCCAGTTGCCCCTCTTCCAGGCCAGCTCTCTGCTGTGGCCAGGGAGTGCAGTGGAGGATGGCCCAAGTGCTTGGGCCCTGCACCCCATGGGAGACCAGGAGAAGCACCTGGTTCCTGGCTTCTTCGGATCAAAAATACACATTAGAAACTACTATCAACTGGTTTATTCATTTATATAAACTTATTTAACATAACAACAGGAAAACACTTTAAAAATCAAATGTCATATAAGTACAGGAGGTAAATTGCACTCTCAACAAATAACATTTAATATTCACCTAAAAATGACGGAGAGTCACTAAGCAGTCATCAACAATAGTAAGAGCAGAATTTAAAAAACAGAGACAGAGCAGGAAAGAAAGCACAACCTGTTTGAAAGCTGAATGTTTTATTTTATTTTTGGTAAACTGATTGGCTGAAAGCCATCAGGAAGACCAGTGTGTAAAATCTGCCCTGGAGAGGGTTGACTGGCCATTGGTAACAATCTCTTTCAGTTACATCTTGTGAAGTTTCTCTGAGAAACCTTGGGGCATCTCTGTAGCATGTGTGCCAGAGCCTTCAGAACATTACCACTGCAGTCAGACTAAGCTTGCTCCATTTGCCGCTTCACAAGTTCTCAGTTCTGTAGGCTATTCTTGATGTTACTTCAAATTCCTAATAAGGATTTTGTGGCCCATTAAGCCTTGTTTCCTCCAGAGTGCGAATGACTGCTCTAAGTCATCTTCCATGTCATCTTATTTGTGTGCATCCAACAGTTATACACTGACTCCTGGACCCGCCGTTCTCTACTCACCTTACTCAGAAGTGACTTTTAGAAAACAGCAGAGTAACTTCTCCAGTGAGAAGCGAGTGATAGAGGAACAGAAAAAGAGTCAAATCAACTCACACATTTCCCAATTTAGTTGCTACCAAGTACTAATGTAGGTATGTCTTTATATAATTACTCCATGCCATTTAAGCATATTATTATGTAGATCAATATGTGACAACTTTTATAATTCTGATTATTTTATATTGATGACTTTGGAAATGTGTTAGGCTGAGCTTCACATTCTAGACTTTGGCATGTCTTTGTCTCAATGGGTGAATTACTAAAAATTAACTGGAATATGAATTATTATTAAAGGTATAAGTGTGCAGAAGAAAATTTCCCATGGATCTCATGTTTTTGCACCTCTGTGAACTGAGACTCTGTCTTCTATTTGTCCATCTGGGGTCTCCCACATGGGGCTAGGACCCATCTGGGGTCTCCCATATTGGGGGCAGGCTACCAAACACTTGGGCTGTCTTCTGCTACTTTCTCAGGTAGATTAGCAAGAAGATGAATCAGAGGCAGAGCAGCCAGGACTCACACTGGCTCTCATATAGGATACCAGCATTGCAGGCAGCACTGTAATTCACTGCTACATAATCTGGCCCCCATCTCCTAATCTAAATCATCTTTTCAAGGATATTTGTACAATGAACATCCTTGGTAAAAAGTGAAAATGTCTCCTCTGGAGCAAAGGATGGGTATATTTATTTTTTATTAAACAATTCAGGGGGCAGCATTGTACTCTAGTAGATAAAGCCACCACCTTCAACACCAGCATCCCATAAGTAAGCACTGGCTTGAGTCCTGGCTGCTCCACTTCCAATCCAGCTCCCTGCTAATGGCCTGGGAAAAGCAGCAGACAATGGCCCAAGTGCTTGGGCTCCTGCCACTCACCTGGGAGACTGGGCCGATGCTTCTGGCTTCAACTGGCCCAGTCCTGGCTATATTACTTTTTTTTTTTTTTACAGGCAGAGTGGACAGTGAGAGAGAGAGAGACAGAGAGAAAGGTTTTCCCTTTTTTCCCTTGGTTCACCCTCCAATGGCTGCTGCAGCCCGCGCACCACACTGATGCCAGGAGCCAGGTGCTTCTCCTGGTCTCCCATGCGGATGCAGGGCCCAAGGAATTGGGCCATCCTCCACTGCACTCCCGGGCCACAGCAGAGAGCTGAACAGGAAGAGGAGTGACTGGGACAGAATCCGGCACCCCAACCGGGACTAGAAACTTCTGTGCCGGCGCCGCAGGTGGAGGATTAGCCTACTGAGCTGTGGTGCCGGCTGGTCCTGGCTATATTTCTAAAACCTCATTTGAAAACTAAGCTGACAAGAATACTAAAAGAATTTATTTGAATATACTTATTGCATAAAACAGACAAGGGAACTTTAAAAGTTCATGGAAAATAAAAGTACAAGATAAGTTGATTTTGGTGCAATAAAAGTTTGAAATATATATTATACATGAATATCTAAAAGATATATTGTACATTTTATATATATTGTATTTTCTAACCAATATAGACTGCTAATTACATATGAGAAAAGTAAGCTACAATGATACTTTAGCGAAACAATTCCAAGAAAAAAAAATCACTACTTTCCTCTTTTGAGTTTTACTTATTTGTTTAAAAGGTAGAGCAATAAAAAATGAGAGAAAGAGAGAAAAATTGATCTTCCATCCACTGGTTTACTCCCCAGATGCCCATGACAGCCAGGGTCCACCCAGGCCAAAGTCAGGAACTCCATCTGTGTCTATCACATGGTTAGCAGTGACCCAAGTACTTGATCACTTGATCTATCACCTGCTGCCACCCAGAGTGTACGTTAGCAGGAAGCTGGATCAGTAGCAGAGCTGGGACTCACACCAGGCACTCCAGTATTGGTTGTGGGCCTCTCAAGCAGCAGCTTAACTACTGTGCCACAACACCCACCCCACACTAGCTCACTTTTTATCCTGCTTCAAAGTAGAGACTGTAAACTCTGTGTAAGTAATCACTTCAAAGACAGATTTTCCAGAAGAAAGGCTTTGTACAGTTCATTTGAAGATGCAAAGTGTGTAATTTTTAATAGACTATATAAATGTTAAAAACCAGATTTCTTAAATAATATTAAAGAGGATATATCTGTACCATGCACACACATATACACATGCATGTGTGTTTGTGTTTGTGTGTGTGTGTGCATAAAGAGAATGCGAGAGAAAGGATACATATCCAGAAAGTGACTTGTAAAACCTAAACTATGAAAAGAAACAGATGGCTTGGGTTGACTTGTTGTTTTTGTTGTTCTCCTTCTCCTTATTTAAAATTTTTATTTTTCTTTATTTGAGAGACAGAGAAAGTTCCCATCTATAGGTATCTCCCCCAGATCCCTCAACAGTGAGGGCTCAGCCACAGAAATTCAGTCCAGGTCTCCCAAATGGATGGCAGGAACCCAACCCCTTGAGCCATCACTGTTGCTTCCTAAGGTCTGCATTAGCAGGAAACTGGAGTCAGGAACCAGAGCTTAAAATCAAACCTGTTGTCTCCAGTGTGGGCTGTGGACATCTCAATGGGTAGTCTAAATGTTTGTTCCCTTGCCTGGTTTTAATGCCTACTTAAACTTATATATACTAGAGAAATAAAATAATCTCTACTGATTGTATTTGATGGCAAGGACATTTTCTGCTTCTAAATTTTACTGAAGTCTTTAAAAAAGATATATTTTATTTATTTGAAAGGCAGTGTTACATAGAGAGAAAGGGCAGAGAGAAAGAGATCTTCTATCAACTGTTGACTCCTTAAATGGCTGCAATGGCCTGGACTAAGCCAGGTTGAAACCAGGAGCCAGAAACTCCATTCAGGTCTCCCACATGGGTGGCAGGAGCCCAAGCACTTGGGTTTCTTCCTCTGCTTTTCCAGATGTATTAACAGGGAACTGGATCAGACAGGGAGCAGCTCATATGGGATGCCTGCATCACAGGCGGCAGCTTAACCCTCTACCACAACACAGACTTCACTGAATTCTTTATTAGTCATTTGTTAAAAATGCTTGTTTGCCTTGTATAATAACATGCCTATATGACACATACTTTTATTGAAAATAGTGTAGACTATTTTGATTATCTCAATGTAAACAACATTGTCTTTGAAATTATGCAAACGTGGGTCTAAATTTTGGCATAGCATTTTACTTAACTGGTCACTTTTTGTAACTGATTCAGCCCCTCTGAAATTCAGTCTCCTCTTTAATAAATTGTAATTATAAAGCTGCTATTGTTAAGGTCCCTATCAAAACCTAGGACCACGGATACACTTCTTGAATGCTAACCTCCTCTCACATCTGCCCTCCCTCTGATTCTGCCCTTCTCTTTCCCGTTGGCTTCTGTGATTAAAGTAAAAACCAGAGTTAAGTCATCAAACTGATATCCTGAAGTACTTTTGCTTCTCAATGATGTACTTTTCTCCAATCTTAAATATGTAATATATTTTCCCAATTCTCTATTTCCCTAACAGAGTCTCCTTTGCTAATTGGCAAGTGAAGCTAAATATATTATCCCTGCCACGGTAATTTCCATTTTAATAAGACACAAAATTTATTCCACTAGTCGTTAGAACAATCTCCATCATTGTATTTCATACAATGATTCTATAGCACAGAATGAACCTGATTTGAACTGATTTCAACTTGATTTGGTTGGCCTTATCAAACTGCCTCTTCTAAAAGAGCTGAAAAACATTTTCTGTACCCTCCCTTTCCTTACTTTCCAATAGACAAACTTATGGACTGAAAAATTGGCTGATGAGCCCAAAATTAATTTGCAAATCAGGGAGAAAATTGAACTAAAATATGCCTTCCAAATACATAGGTACTGCAAAAATTTATGGGAAAATGAAATTAAAGGATTTTTGTTTGGTGCAAAAACTTTTTGAAATCTATGCATGCTTTTTCACAATATATGTTTTCTATGAACTTTTCAAAGTACCCTCATAAGTACAGCTCTATCAAAAATAGAAAGACATTCTTGTCTGGTTCCAGAACTTAGTGGGAATGCTTCCAACTTTCTCCCATTTAATATGATGCTGGCTGTGAGTTTGTCATAAATTTATGTTAAGGAATGTTCCTTCTATACCCTATTTGCTTACATTTTTATCATGAAAGGATGTTGTATTTTATCTAATGCTTTCTCTGCATCTGTTGAGATAATCATATGGTTTTTAATTTTCAATTTCTTAATGTGATACATCACATTCATTGATTTTTGTTATCTTGACCTATCCCTACTAATCAGGGGATTCCCACTTTTTCCAGGTAAATGGTCTTTCTGATGTGTTGTTCGGTTCAATTAGCTAATATTTTGTTGAGGATGTTTCCATCTAAGTTCATCAGTGATATTGGACTATAGTTCTCTTTGTTGTGTCTTTATCTGGTTTTGGAATTAAGGTGATGCTGGCCTCATAGAGTTTGAGAAGATTCCCTCCTTTTCAATTGTTTTGAATAGCTAGAGAAAATTGTAATTAATTCTTCTTTAAAAGTCCAGTAGAATTCAGCAATGAAAACATCCGGGCCTGGGATTTTCTTTATTGGGGGAGGTATTTATTACTGATTCAATCTTTTCTTGGTTATTGGTCTATTTAGGTTTACTATGTCTTCATGATTCAATTTTTATAGATTGTTTGTGTCTATGAATCTATCCATTTCTTGTAGATTTTTCAGTTTGTTGGTATAAACCTGTTTGTAATTATTCCTAATTATTCTTTTCATTTCTGTGGTATCAGTTGTTATATCTATATTTTCATCTCTGATTTTATTAATTTGGGTCTTCTCCCGGCCAGTGCTTTATCATTTTGTTTATTTTTTTCAAAAAACCAGTATCTCATTTCACTAATCTTTTGTCTATTTTGTTTCCTCTCTAATTTTAATTATTTATTCTCTAATTCTAATTACTCCTTTCCTTTTACTGATTTGGGGTTTAGTTTGTTGTTGTTATTCTAAGTGTATTGATAGCTTTGAATGATGCCTTTCCAATTTCTTAATGTAGGTACTAATTTTTATAAACTATCTTTTAACACTGGTTTTGCTGCACCCCATAAGTTTTGATATGTTGTATTGTCATCTTCATTTGTTTATAGGAATTTTTTATTCCCCTTTTGTTTGCTTCTATGACCAGTGGTTCATTATGGAGTGTGTTGTTCAGTATCCAGGTGTTTGCATATTTTCTAGAGATTCTTAAGTTGTTAAATTCCATCTTTATTCCATTGTGTTCAGAAAAGATGCATGGCATGATTTCAATTTTTTAAAATTTGCTAAGAATTGCTTTGTGGCTTAGCATATGATTCATCCTTGAGAAAGTCCCATGCACTGATGAAAAGAGTGTGCATTAGGTTAGGTCCATTTTGTCCATAATGTAGATTAGCTCTGTTGTTTCTTTTGATTTTCTGACTAGGTGATCTGCCCTTGGATGACAGTAGGGTGTTGAAGTCCCCCATTACTATTATATTGGACTCCATGTTTCCCTTTAGATCCATCAACATTTGTGTCAAATAGCCAGGGACCCTAGCATTGGGTGACATATACATTTACTATAGTCCCATCTTCCTGATGAATCAATCCCTTAATCATTACATGGTGTCCTTCTTTGTCTCTTTAACAGTTTTTTTGTTAAAGTCTATTTTGTCTGCTATCAGGATGGCTACTGTGGGTGATCCTGTGGGATTGCCTGCACTGCCCATGTAGGAGGATGAGAGGGCATGGTGCACCATGCCTCCCAAGAGGGAACCCACAGCCTGGCTGCTGGCAGGTGGCAGGAGGTCTAGACCATGTCCCCCGTCCCCCCTTCCTTTGGAAGCCCTGTGGCTTTGCCTTTATGATTGATAAACAGAGAGCCAATAAGCAACTTCCACATTCCAGATGTGGGCCGGTTACACAAAAGGGCCTATGTGGCCAGCATGACCTATAAGTTGATTGGCTATGGGTCTTTTGGCATGCTGCCCCTTCTGCCCTAAATAATTGCTGTTACTACCCCAGGTTTTTTCTTCCCCTCTTACTCTATAAAAGTCTGTGGCTAATTACTTATAAACAGACATGCTCCTCAGGCTTGTCTCTGGTGTTTCTTGTTAAGAGACACTGTCGCTCTTCTAGCCTGACAGCTAAGGGTCTCACACAAAGAGACCCCAGGCTACACTCGTTCATTTCTGCTTTCCATTAGCATGGAATATCCTTTTTCCATTCTTTTACTTTTTTTTATTTGACAGGCAGAGTTAGACAGAGAGACAGTCAGACAGAGAAAAAAGTCTTCCCTCCATTGTTTCACCCCCCAAATGGCCACTATGGCCAGCGCGCTGTGCCAATCCAAAGCCAGAAGCCAGTTGCTTCCTCCTGGTCTCCCATGTGGGTGCAGGGGCCCAAGCACTTGGGCCATCCTCCACTGCCTTCCTGGGTCACAGCAGAGAGCTGGACTGGAAGAGGAGCAACCGGGACTAGAACCCGGCACCCATATGGGATGCTGGCATCACAGGTGGAGGATTAACCAAGTGAGCCACGGCACTGGCTCCTCCATTTTTTCACTTTTAATCTGTGTGTATCTTTGTTAGTTTGGTGGTTTTTTTTAATGTTTAAGATTATTTATTTATTTATTTGAGAGGTAGCACTACAGATAGAAAGAGCGAGAGACAGAGAGAGAAAGGTCTTCCATCCACTAGTTCACTCCCCAAATGGCTGCAACTGCTGGAGCTGAGCTGACCCAAGGACAGGAGACAGGAGCTTCCTCTAGATCTCCCATGCAGGTGTGGGAGGTGGGGGGGGGGGGCAAGCACCTGGGCCACCTTCTACTGCTTTCCTAGGCCATAGCAGAGAACTGGATCAGAAGAGGAGCTAGGACACAAATTGGTATCCATGTGGGATACTGGTGCTGCAGGCAGAGGCTTAGCCTACTACACCACAATGCCAGCCCCTAGGTGGTTTTTTGTTGTTATTTTTGTTTTTTGTTTTTTATAGACAGCAAATAGATGATTCTTGGTTTTTAATCCATTCAGTCAATCTGTATCTTTCAATTGGGGAATTTATGCCATTTACATTCAAGCTTATTATTTATCAGTAACAATTTGGCTGTGCCATTTTTCCATAAAAATTATTATCGTTTGCTTTAGATTTTCTTTGAAGTTTTACTAGGAGATTTTCTGCCTTCACATTCTTTCATAATGATGACTATCTTTCTGTGTTTCTGTGTGTAGCATATCCTTAAGCATCATTTGTAAGGCTGGGCAAACACTGACAAATTCTTTCAATTTCTGTTTGTTATGGAAGGTCTTTATTTCACCTTCACTCCTAAATGAGAGTTTTTGCAGAGTACCAGTATTCTAGGTTTTGTTTTCTCTTATGACTTGGACTATGTCTCTCCTCTCCCTTTTCTACTAGCCTATAGGGTTTCTGACGAGAAGTCAGCTGTGAGTCTAACTGGAGATCCTTTGGAAGTAATCTGGCATTTCTCTCATGCACATTTTAGAATCTTTGCTTTATGCTTTACAGTTGAAAGTTTGATTACAATGTGTCATAGTGAGATCTTTTCTAGTCATGTCTGTAAGAGTTCTATGCTCCTCGTGTACCTGGATGTCCTTTTCTTTCTCCAAATTAGGGAAGTTTTCTGTAATTATTTCACTTAATAGGCCTTCTAATCCATATCTCTTTTTGAGCCTTTTGGAACTCCTGGGACCTTTATGTTGTGTTGTTTGATATCATCCCATAAATCTCCAACATTGTTTTGAGTTTTTCTTTCTTTTTTCTTTTTTTTTTTTTTTTTTTGGTCTGAGTGAAAAATTTCCAAAGATTTGTCTTTCAGCTCAGATATTCTTCCTTCTGCCTCACCAAGTCTGTTATAAGGCTTTGCACTGTATTTTAATTCAACATATTGAATTCTTTATTTCTAATATTTCATTTTGATTTCTCTTCAAAATTGCAATTTCATGGGAAAATTTTTCACTCATGTCATGTATACATTAATTTGTAGATTTGTTTTTCTTGCTTCTGATTAATCCCATGATTAATCTTTTGAATTCCATTTCAGGCATTTCTTTTTTTTTTAACTTTTATTTAATGAATACAAATCTCCAAAGTACGATTCATGGATCACAATGGCCTCCCCCCCATACCGTCCCTCCCACCCACAACCCTCCCCCTTCACACTCCCTCTCCCCTTCCATTCACATCAACATTCATTTTCGATTATCTTAATATACAGAAGATCAGCTTAGTATACCTTAAGTAAGGATTTCAGCAGTTTGCTCCCACACAGAAACATAAAGTGAAAAATAATAGATGATTTTTTTTAAATTATGATGAAATCAGATCAGACCTATTGTCATGTTTAATCCCAGTGAGAGTTAAGTTGGGAGTTGATAATTTCTTTTTTTTTTTTACAGAGGATCAGTTTAGTATACATTAAGTAAAGATTTCAACAGTTTGCACCCCCATAGAAACACAAAGTGAAATATATTGTTTGAGTACTCGTTATAGCATTAAATCTCAATGCACAGCACATTAAGGACAGTGATCCTACATGAGGAGTAAGTGCACAGTGACTCCTGTTGTTGACTTTACCAACTGACACTCCTGTCTATGGCATCAGTAATCTCCCTATGCTCCAGTCATGAGTTTCCAAGGCTATGGAAGCCCTCTGAGTTCTCCGATTCTTATCTTGTTTAGACAAGGTCATAGTCAAAGTAGAGGTTCTCTCCTCCCTTCAGAGAAAGGTACCTGTTCCTTCCACTGGGATCTCACTCACAGAGATCTTTTGCCAGCGTGTCTTGGCTTTCCATGCCTGAAATACTCTCATGGGCTTTTCAGCCAGATCCGAATGCCTTTAGGGCTGATTCTGAGGCCAGAGTGCTATTTAGGACATCTGCCACTCTATGAGTCTGCTGAGTATCTCACTTCCCATGTTGGATCACTCTCCCCCTTATTTATTCTATCGGTCAGTGTTAGCAGGTACTAGACTTGTCTATGTGCTCCCTTTGACTCCCAGTCCCTTCATCATGATCAATTGTGAACTGAAATTGATCACTTGGAATAGTGAGATGGCATTGGTACATGCCACCTTGATGGGATCGAATTGGAATCCTCTGGTATGTTTCCAACTCCACCATTTGGGGCAAGTCAGCTTGAGCATGTCCCAAATTATACATCTCTTCCCTCTCTTATTCCCACTCTTATGTTTAACAGGGATCACATTTCAGTTAATTTTCAACACTTAAGAATAACTGTGTATTAATTACAGAATTAAACCAGTCATATTAAGTAGAACAGACAAAAAAACTACTAAGAGGGATAATGTATTAAGTTGTTCATTAACAGCCAGGGCTATGCTGATCAAGTCACCGTTTCCCATAGTGTCCATTTCACTTCAGGAGGTTTCCTTTTTGGTGTTCAGTCAGTTGTCACTGATCAGGGAGAACATATGGTATTTGTCCCTTTGGGATTGGCTTATTTCACTCAGCATGATGTGTTCCAGATTCCTCCATCTTGTTGCAAATGACTGGATTTCGTTGTTTCTTACTGCGGTATAGTATTCTAAAGAGTACATATCCCATAATTTCTTTATCCAGTCTACCGTTGATGGGTATTTAGGTTGGTTCCAGGTCTTAGCTATTGTGAATTGAGCTGCAATAAACATTAGGGTGCAGACCTCTTTTTTGTTTGCCAATTTAAATTCCTTTGGGTAAATTCCAAGGAGTGGGATGGCTGGGTCGAACGGTAGGGTTATCTTCAGGTTTCTGAGGAATCTCCAGACTGACTTCCATAGTGGCTTGACCAGATTGCATTCCCACCAACAGTGGGTTAGTGTCCCTTTTTCCCACATCCTCGCCAGCATCTGTTGTTGGTAGATTTCTGCATGTGAGCCATTCTAACCGGGGTGAGGTGAAACCTCATTGTGGTTTTGATTTGCATTTCCCTGATTGCTAGTGACCTTGAACATTTTTTCATGTGCCTGTTGGCCATTTGGATTTCCTCTTTTGAAAAATGTCTATTGAGGTCCTTGGCCCATCTCTTAAGTGGGTTGTTGGTTTTGTTTTTGTGGAGTTTCTTGATCTCTTTGTAGATTCTGGTTATTAACCCTTTATCTGTTGCATAGTTTGCAAATATTTTTTCCCATTCTGTCGGTTGTCTCTTCACTCTCCTGACTGTTTCTTTTGCAGTACAGAAACTTCTCAATCTGATGCAATCCCAATAGTTGATTTTGGCTTTGACTGCCTGTGCCTCCCGGGTCTTTTCCAGAAACTCTTTGCCTGTGCCAATATCTTGAAGGGTTTCTCCAATGTTCTCTAGTAACTTGATGGTGTCAGGTCGTAGATTTAGGTCTTTAATCCATGTTGAGTGGATTTTTGTGTAAGGTGTAAGGTAGGGGTCTTGTCTCATGATTCTGCACATGGAAATCCAATTTTCCCAGCACCATTTATTGAATAGACTGTCCTTGCACCAGGAATTAGTTTTAGATCCTTGATCAAATATAAGTTGGCTGTAGATGTTTGGGTTGATTTCTGGTGTTTCAATTCTGTTCCATTGGTCTATCCATCTGTTTCTGTACCAGTACCATGCTGTTTTGATTACAACTGCCCTGTAGTATGTCCTGAAATCTGGTATTGTGATGCCTCCGGCTTTGTTTTTGTTGTACAAGATTGCTTTAGCTATTCGAGGTCTCTTGTGCCTCCATATAAATTTCAGCACCATTTTTTCCAGATCTGAGAAGAAGGTCTTCGGTATCTTGATTGGGATTGCATTGAATCTATAAATTGCTTTTGGGAGAATGGACATTTTGATGATATTGATTCTTCCAATCCATGAGCATGGAAGATTTTTCCATTTTTTGGTATCTTCTTCTATTTCTTTCTTTAAGGTTTTGTAATTTTCATCGTAGAGATCTTTAACGTCCTTGGTTAAGTTTATTCCAAGGTATTTGATTGTTTTTGTAGCTATTGTGAATGGGATTGATCTTAGAAGTTCTTCCTCAGCCATGGCATTGTCTGTGTATACAAAGGCTGTTGATTTTTGTGCATTGATTTTATACTCTGCTACTTTGCCAAAATCTTCTATGAGTTCCAATAGTCTCTTAGTAGAGTTCTTTGGGTCCCCTAAATGAAGAATCATGTCATCTGCAAAGAGGGATAGTTTGAGTTCTTCCTTCCCAATTTGTATCCCTTTAATTTCTTTTTCTTGCCTAATAGCTCTGGCTAGAACCTCCAGAACTATATTGAATAGCAGTGGTGAGAGTGGACATCCCTGTCTGGTCCCAGATCTCAGTGGAAATGCTTCCAACTTTTCCCCATTCAATAGGATGTTGGCTGTGGGTTTTTCATAGATTGCTTTGATTGTATTGAGGAATGTTCCTTCCAAACCCAGTTTGCTTAGAGTTTTCATCATGAACGGGTGTTGTATTTTATCAAATGCTTTCTCGGCATCTATTGAGATAATCATATGGTTTTTCTTCTGCAGTCTGTTAATGTGGTGTATCACATTGATTGTCTTGCGCACATTAAACCATCCCTGCATACCAGGGATAAATCCCACTTGGTCTGGGTGGATGATCTTTCTGATGTGTTGTTGCATTCTATTGGTGAGAATTTTATTGAGGATTTTTGCATCTATGTTCATCACGGATATTGGTCTGTAATTCTCTTTCAGTGCTGCATCTTTTTCTGGCTTAGGAATTAAGGTGATGCTGGCTTCATAGAAAGAATTTGGGAGGATTCCCTCTTCTTCGATTGTTCTGAATAGTTTGAGAAGAATTGGAGTTAGTTCTTCTTTAAATGTCTGGTAGAATTCAGCAGTGAATCCATCTGGTCCTGGGCTTTTCTTTGTTGGGAGGGCCTTTATTACTGTTTCAATTTCTGTCTCAGTTATGGGTCTGTTTAGGTTTTCGATGTCTTCCTGGTTCAATTTAGGTAGGTTGCATGTGTCCAGGAATCTATCCATTTCTGATAGGTTTCCCTGTTTGCTGGCATACAAGTCCTTGTAGTAATTTCTGATGATTCTTTTTATTTCTGTGGTGTCTGTTATTATGTTTCCTTTTTCATCTCTGATTTTATTGATTTGGGTCTTTTCTCTTCTTTTTTTAGTTAGTTGGGCCAATGGGGTGTCAATTTTGTTTATTTTTTCAAAAAACCAGCTCCTCGTTTGGCTGATTTTTTGTAATGTTTTTTTTGGATTCAATCCTGTTGATTTCTTCTCTGATTTTAATTATTTCTCTTCTCGTACTAGATTTGGGTCTGGTTTGCTGTAGGTTTTCTAGATCCTCGAGGTGAATTGAAAGCTCATCTATTTGGTGCCTTTCCAATTTCTTGATGTAGGCACCTATTGATATAAACTTCCCTCTTAACACTGCTTTTGCTGCGTCCCGTAAGTTTTGGTATGTTGTGCTGTTATCCTCATTTACTTCCAGAAAGTTTTTGATTTCTCTTTTGATTTCTTCTATGACCCATTGTTCATTCAGGAGCATGTTGTTCAATCTCCATGTGTTTGCGTATGCTCTACAGATTCCTGAGTTGCTAATTTCCAACTTCATTCCTTTATGGTCTGAGAAGCTGCATGGTATGATTCTAATTCTTTTGAATTTGCTGAGACTTGCTTTATGGCCTAGTATGTGGTCAATCCTAGAGAAGGTTCCATGTACTGCTGAGAAGAATGTAAAATCTTTAGCTGTAGGATTGAAAGTTCTGTATATATCTGTTAGATCCATTTGGGCTATAGTGTCGTTTAAATCTACTGTATCCTTGTTGATCTTCTGACCGGATGATCTGTCTATTTCTGAGAGTGGAGTATTGAAGTCCCCCAGTACTACTGTATTGGGGTCTAAGTCTCCCTTTAAGTCCATTAACAAATCTTTTAGATAAACCGGTGCCCTGTAGTTAGGTGCATATACATTGATAATTGTTATATCTTCTTGTTGTATTGATCCCTTAATCATTATGTAGTGCCCCTCTTTGTCTCTCTTACCGGATTTTGTGGTAAAGTTTATGGTGTCTGATATTAAGATGGCTACGCCTGCTCTTTTTTCATTTCTGTTGGCATGGTATATCTTTTTCCAGCCTTTCACTTTCAGTCTGTATGGATCTTTGTTGGAAAGATGCGTTTCTTGTAAGCAGCAAATAGATGGGTTTTGTTCCTTAACCCAATCAGCCAATCGGTGTCTTTTAACTGGACAGTTCAGGCCATTCACGTTCAATGTGACTAATGATAAGTGGTAACTTTGCCCTGCCATTTGCCAAAGATAAGTTCTAATATATGCTTTGAATTCCCTGTGATCTTTTGCTGTGAGCTTTCCTTCCTTGGTTTCCTTCCTTTACCTTCCTTCATATTGATGACCGTGTTTCTTTGTTTCTGTGTGTAACACATCTTTAAGCATCTTTTGCGGTGCTGGACGAGTGGCAACAAATTCTTTCAATTTCTGTTTGTTATGAAAAGTCTTTATTTCACCTTCATTCACAAATGATAGCTTTGCAGGATATAATATTCTGGGCTGGCAGTTGTTCTCTCTTAGTACCTGGGCTATATCTCGCCATTCCCTCCTAGCTTGTAGAGTTTCTGATGAGAAGTCAGCTGTGAGTCTGATTGGAGATCCTCTGAGAGTAATCTGACGTTTCTCTCTTGCACATTTTAGGATCTTTTCTTTATGTTTCACTGTGGAGAGTTTAATTACGTGTCATGGTGAGGATCTCTTTTGGTCGTGTTTATTAGGGGTTCTGTGAGCTTCCTGTACTAGGATTTCTCTGTCCTTCTCCAAACCTGGGAAATTTTCTGCTAATATCTCAGTAAAAAGGCCTTCTAATCCTTTCTCCCTCTCCATGCCTTCAGGAACTCCTAGAACCCGAATGTTAGGTTTTTTAATAGTATCCTGAAGATTCCCGACAATATGTTTTAGATTTCTAATTTCCTCTTCTTTTCTTTGGTCTGACTGTATCCTTTCCTGTTCTCTGTCTTCTAAGTCCGATATTCTCTCTTCTGCTTCACCCATTCTGTTTGTAAGGCTCTCTATTGTGTTTTTCATTTGATCTATTGAATTCTTCACTTCATTGTGATTTCTCGTCACTATCACAGTTTCCTGTTGTACTAGTTGTTTTGTTTCATTTTGATTCCTCCTTAATATTTCATTTTCACGAGAGAGATTTTCTATCTTGTCCATTAAGGATTTCTGTAGTTCAAGAATTTGTTTTTGAGAACTTCTTAATGTTCTTATCAATTTTTTGAGATCTGCTTCTTGCATTTCTTCTATGTCATCATCCTCATAATCTTGAATTGGGGTGTCTTTTTCATTTGAGGGCTTCATGGTGACTTCCTTGTTTTTATTACCTTGGTTTTTGCGTTTGTTATTTGGCATATTGGAGATATTTGGTTTCTTCACTGTGGTGCTTTTTCTTGTTATACTATGACTGTAGATTAAGTGGACTATCTGTTTTTGATGGAGCCTTAGGGCTTGAGATGGGTGTGGCCTGAGAGCTATGTTTGGTGTGCCAAAGGTGACACTCCCAGGTTAGGTGTGGTAAACCTCTCTCTCTTTCTCTCTTTCTTTTTTTTTTTTTTTTTTGATTCAAAAGGGAAATTATTCTGCACAGTTGAACAAAGTTGGAGGTAGTTAGCAGGCAAATGATATACCCGCAGGAGCCAGAGATCGGAAGCTCTTTCCCAAGGACCACACAGGGAATCTGTTCAGCCCTCAGAGTGGGCTCAAATTCTCCTTCAGTCTCCCACTGGGTTGCCAAAGTTACGGAATTGTAGCGTCTCTGGAGAGTGCTCACGTGAATTCCGTGAGTTCTCTCCCCCACCGTCTCTGTTTTCACAGTCTCAGTTCAGTAGCACCACAAATTTACTAGGTCCTAATCTCCTGTTAATTCGCCCTGCCCAGAGTCAGGTTTTTCTGCTAGGCTCAGGGCCGGTGCAGACCTGAGGTCGCTCTGCTTATGACGTATGTCCAAGATGGCGCCTGCTCTTTGTCTTGCTCGCCCTTGAGAGGTGAGCGGAGAGAGAGAAACCCGTGTCAGTACCAGTCACCTTTTTTTTTTTCTCTCTCTCTCTTCCATCTAGCCTGGTGAACTCCCCCCACCCCGGGGGGTCATTCCCTCTAGTCTCCTCTCTCCGCTTGCCTGCCGGTGTCTCGGGCTATTGAGGTTCGGCTCACCTCGCGTTCCAGCGCTGGTGTGTTGAGTCTGCTGCTGGTGTCCCGAACTGTGGGCTCCCACGCTCTCCACACAGGTCCGCTCCCCTTCCAGCGCCGATGTGTGGACTCGGAGCCCTGGACGTCCCAAGTCTCCCTGCTGTTGTCTGTGTGGCACGCACTCCCCTTCGAGCACTGGCGCGCAGAGCCTGCGGCTTGCGCAGCTCAGTCCCGCGGCTCGGCTTCCGCGTGGTGGGCGACCTTGTTCTCCCAGTAGGTCCTCCGATTCACGGCCACTTGGTCCAGAAGAGTTTCCTCTGCAATATTTTCCTGGTTCTTTTTTCTGAGGCTACCGTAACTCCCCTTTTATTAAACTAAATTTTCCCGGACTATCGGCGCGCGCCCACACTATTCCTCCATCTTGGCTCCGCCCCATTTCAGGCATTTCATCAGTCTCTTCATCTTCACATTCTAATATTGAAGTGTTGTGTTCCTTATTCAGGGGTATGTTGTCTTCCTCATTCTTATTTCTTGAATTTCTTCACTTATTTTATGCATTTATGAAAATACTTACTGGTATTCTCCTTTGATGGCTTTTATCTTTGAACTTTACCTCTGTGGCTTAGTGGAATGTCTGTTCTTTCAGTGCATACCCAGAGGTGTGTTCTGAGTGTGGGCACAGAGCTCTGGTCAGTGCTCCAGGGTGGAGTGAGTATCCATGTTGGTACCCAAGTTGGGCATGGTAGATCTCTTTTTTTTGCAGAAGGGAGGGCTTGATCACATCTGTTGGCATAATCATACCCTCACCTCCTCTTTTGCAATGTTATCAATGCCTATGGTTAGCCCACATTGGGTACAACCCCTGTCTACACTGGCACATGAGCCAGACAAAGGATATGTGTGGCCTCAGTGTGAGCAAGAAACTGTCTTCAGTGACACAAGTCAGCCTGTCATGGAGCTCTGAGCCTCTGACACTAGACAGTGATTGTCCAGAGACCCAGCTACACCCCACACCCTATTGTGCAATCACAGAATTCCCAGTCACAGCATGCAAGCCTCCCACAGTCATGGTGTGCAGAGGATGCTCTCTGTTCCATGAACCTGACCCATTCATGGAGAGAGCAGACGTTCCCAGTCCCAGCTGCCAGTGGTTGCTCTACCTTGGCTCTTTGAGCACCAGATTCTGTGATATGTTGAGAATGAGGAACCTTACAATCATATGTGGGTGCCTAGCCCCCTGTTGACCCTCCCACCCAGACTCAAAGTTAGTGAGGAATGTGGCTTTTTACTTCTGATAAAACAATCTGGTCATAGGCAAGCACAAGAGCCACCATAGCCTCCACCAATATTATGGGCACCTTCTCCCCACCAGTTGCCAGGCACCCTTGTTGAGGGTTGGAGAGAAAGAAATATGTTTTTCTCTCACTGGTTTAGGTGGATTCCCTGCCCCCTGCTAGTGCTCCATGTCGGACTCAAAGAAAGTATGGTCCACAAGGCTATCTCAGACAAAACTACCTGTGGCACAGGCTGCTGCAGACTGCTCTCACCTCATTCTCCAAAGTTGGGATCTCCTCCATTTCTGAGCCCTGGGGGTTGTGTGTGATGTCTGTGCTCATTGCTGTGTGTCTGCACTTTCCATGCTGCCACACAGTATCCCTTTTCTTTCTGTAGAATTTCCACTGCTAGCTTCTCTCCAACTCTCCCCTGAGAATGTAATTCCTTCACTTTTCTTTTGCTATTTTCCCCTGTTCAAAAGCAGTGCACCATTTCCCTATTCAGCCATTTTAGAATCACCTGAATGCAGTTTCTTCATCTGTCGAGATGATGGTATAACTTTTATCCTTCATTTTGGTGATATGATGTACCATGCTTGTTGATTTACATAAGTTGAACCATCCCTGAGCCCTTGGGATAAACTCTCCTTAATCATGGTGAAAGATGTTTTCAATGTGCTTTTGAATTCAATTTACTAGAATTTTGTTGAGAAATTTACATCGATGTGCATCAGGGAGATTGGTCCATAGTTCTCTTATATTGTTGTGTCCTGAACTGTTTTTGCCTACAAGATAATGTTGTTCTCCTAATAGATTAATAGGATTCCCCCATTTCAAAATATTTGAATAGTTTGGGAAGAATTGGTGTTAGTAAAGCTTAGCAGTGGAGCCATTTGGTCCTGGTTTTTCCTTTAATCAGCACTAAAAATCTCAAATGTCTCATTACTCCTTATTGGTCTGTTCATGTTTTATACAACCTCACAGTTCAGTTTTAGTATGTTGTATGTGTCCAGAAATTTAACCATTTCTTTCATATTTTTCCAACCTGTTCATGTACAGCTGTACATAATAGTTCCTAGTGGATCTTTGTATTTCTGAGGTATAAATTATACTATCTCCTTTTTTTCATCTATGCCTCCGAGTATTCTCTCTTTTCTTCTTAGTCTAGCTAAAGTTTTGCTGATGTTGTTTATCTTCTCAAAAGTCCAATTCTTCATTTTGCTTTGTTCTGGAACTGTTATATTATTGGTCTGTTTTCTATTTGTGCTCTGATATTTATTTCTTTCCTCAACTCACTGTGGGTTTGGTTTGTTCTTTTCCAGTTCCTTGAGATGCTTCATTCTGTTGTTAATTTGAAATATTTCTCTTTTTTTAAAGGTAGCTATTGCTATAGATTTTCCTCTTAGTACTGCTTTTTCTGTATCCTTTGAGTCAGTATGTTATTTCCAATTCAATTTGTTTGAAGATTTTTTAATCTCTTCTTTTCATTTCATCATTTTAAATCATTTGTTTAAAAGTCTGTTATCTAGGAGCAGCCATGTGGCACAGCAGATTAAGCTGCTGCTTCAGACATCCACATTCCATATTGGAGAGCCTAGAATTGAGTCCCACCTCTGCTTCATATCCAGCTGCCTGCTAACACACATGTAGAGGCAGCAGATAATGGCCCAAGCACTTGGGTTCCTGTCATCAAAGTGGGATATACTGATATCTTGGCTCCTAGCTTTGTCTTGGCCCAACCCTGGCTGTTGCAGGCATTTCAAGAGTGAAATAGTAGAGAAGTATCTCTGTATCTTTGTCTCTCCTTCTTACTGTCACTCTGCCCCTCAAATATATAAATATAACTTTTTAAAAAGTGAAATGAGAAAATTGATTTCTTATTTCTCATTTTAAAATTATTTCTCATTTTAAAAATATGCTATTTAGTTTTCATATATTTGTGTAATTCCTAGAGTTTCTTTTGTTGCTGATTTGTAGTTTTATTACATTGTGGTCAGAGAAAATACATGATATGATTTCAATTTTTTTTAAGAATTGTTTTTTGGACTAATATATGATCTATCCTATATAGTAGAATGTTCTATGTGCTGATAAAAATAATGTGTATTTTTCAACAGTTGGGTCAAATGTTCTATAAATGGCCATTAGATCCATTTGGTCTATAGTTAGATTTAACTACATGTTTCTTTGTTTATTTGGGGGGAAGTCTGGATGATCTGTCCATTGATGAAAGTAGAATACTGAAGTCTCCCACTATTATTGTATTGTATAATGCCTCTCCCTTTAGAACTATTAATATTTGATTTATAAAACTAGGTGCTCTGGCATTAAGTGCATCCACAATTAATATTATGTTGTTTGTTGAATTGGTTCTTTATCATTATATAGTGATTTTTGTGCCTCTTTTTACTTTTTTTTTAACTTTTATTTAATGAATATAAATTTCCAAAGTACGACTTATGGATTACAATGGCTTCCCCCCCATACCATCCCTCCCACCCACAACCCTCCCCTTTCCCACTCCCTCTCCCCTTCCATTCACATCAAGATTCATTTTCGATTATCTTAATATACAGAAGGTGAGCTTAGTATACATTAAGTAAGGATTTCAACAGTTTGCTCCCACACAGAAACATAAAGTGAAAAATAATAGATGATTTTTTTAAATGATGATGAAATCAGATGAGACCTATTGTCATGTTTAATCCCAGTGAGAGTCAAGTTGGGAATTGATAATTTCTTTTTTTTTTTTTTTACAGAAGATCAGTTTAGTATGCGTTAAGTAAAGATTTCAACAGTTTGCACCCCCATAGAAACACAAAGTGAAATATACTGTTTGAGTACTCGTTATAGCATTAAATCTCAATGCACAGCACATTAAGGACAGTGATCCTACATGAGGAGTAAGTGCACAGTGACTCCTGTTGTTGACTTTACCAATTGACACTCCTGTCTATGGCATCAGTAATCTCCCTATGCTCCAGTCATGAGTTTCCAAGGCTATGGAAGCCCTCTGAGTTCTCCGACTCTTATCTTGTTTAGACAAGGTCATAGTCAAAGTGGAGGTTCTCTCCTCCCTTCAGAGAAAGGCACCTCCTTCTTTGAAGACCTGTTCTTTCCACTGGGATCTCACTCACAGAGATCTTTTGCCAGAGTGTCTTGGCTTTCCATGCCTGAAATACTCTCATGGGCTTTTCAGCCAGATCCGAATGCCTTTAGGGCTGATTCTGAGGCCAGAATGCTGTTTAGAACATCTGCCATTCTATGGGTCTGCTGTGTATCTCACTTCCCATGTTGGATCACTCTCCCCTTTATTTATTCTATCGGTTAGTGTTAGCAGGTACTAGACTTGTTTATGTGCTCCCTTTGACTCTTAGACCTATCATTATGATCAATTGTGAACTGAAATTGATCACTTGGACTAGTGAGATGGCATTGGTACATGCCACCTTGATGGGATCGAATTGGAATCCCCTGGTATGTTTCTAACTCCACCATTTGGGGCAAGTCAGCTTGAGCATGTCCCAAATTATACATCTCTTCCCTCTCTTATTCCCACTCTTATGTTTAACAGGGATCACATTTCAGTTAATTTTTAACACTTAAGAATAACTGTGTATTAATTACAGAATTAAACCAGTCATATTAAGTAGAACAGACAAAAAAACTACTAAGAGGGATAATGTATTAAGTTGTTCATTAACAGTCAGGGCTATGCTGATCAAGTCACTGTTTCCCATAGTGTCCATTTCACTTCAGGAGGTTTCCTTTTTGGTGTTCAGTCAGTTGTCACCGATCAGGGAGAACATATGGTATTTGTCCCTTTGGGATTGGCTTATTTCACTCAGCATGATGTGTTCCAGATTCCTCCATCTTGTTGCAAATGACTGGATTTCGTTGTTTCTTACTGCGGTATAGTATTCTAAAGAGTACATATCCCATAATTTCTTTATCCAGTCTACCGTTGATGGGCATTTAGGTTGGTTCCAGGTCTTAGCTATTGTGAATTGAGCTGCAATAAACATTAGGGTGCAGACCTCTTTTTTGTTTGCCAATTTAAATTCCTTTGGGTAAATTCCAAGGAGTGGGATGGCTGGGTCGAACGGTAGGGTTATCTTCAGGTTTCTGAGGAATCTCCAGACTGACTTCCATAGTGGCTTGACCAGATTGCATTCCCACCAACAGTGGGTTAGTGTCCCTTTTTCCCACATCCTCGCCAGCATCTGTTGTTGGTAGATTTCTGCATGTGAGCCATTCTAACCGGGGTGAGGTGAAACCTCATTGTGGTTTTGATTTGCATTTCCCTGATTGCTAATGACCTTGAACATTTTTTCATGTGCCTGTTGGCCATTTGGATTTCCTCTTTTGAAAAATGTCTATTGAGGTCCTTGGCCCATCTCTTAAGTGGGTTGTTGGTTTTGTTTTTGTGGAGTTTCTTGATCTCTTTGTAGATTCTGGTTATTAACCCTTTATCTGTTGCATAGTTTGCAAATATTTTTTCCCATTCTGTCGGTTGTCTCTTCACTCTCCTGACTGTTTCTTTTGCAGTACAGAAACTTCTCAATCTGATGCAATCCCAATAGTTGATTTTGGCTTTGACTGCCTGTGCCTCCCGGGTCTTTTCCAGAAACTCTTTGCCTGTGCCAATATCTTGAAGGGTTTCTCCAATGTTCTCTAGTAACTTGATGGTGTCAGGTCGTAGATTTAGGTCTTTAATCCATGTTGAGTGGATTTTTGTGTAAGGTGAAAGGTAGGGGTCTTGCTTCATGATTCTGCACGTGGAAATCCAATTTTCCCAGCACCATTTATTGAATAGACTGTCCTTGCTCCAGAAATTGGTTTTGGATCCTTGATCAAATATAAGTTGGCTGTAGATGTTTGGGTTGATTTCTGGTGTTTCAATTCTGTTCCATTGGTCTATCCATCTGTTTCTGTACCAGTACCATGCTGTTTTGATTACAACTGCCCTGTAGTATGTCCTGAAATCTGGTATTGTGATGCCTCCGGCTTTGTTTTTGTTGTACAAGATTGCTTTAGCTATTCGAGGTCTCTTGTGCCTCCATATGAATTTCAGCACCATTTTTTCCAGATCTGAGAAGAAGGTCTTCGGTATCTTGATTGGGATTGCATTGAATCTATAAATTGCTTTTGGGAGAATGGACATTTTGATGATATTGATTCTTCCAATCCATGAGCATGGAAGATTTTTCCATTTTTTGGTATCCTCTTCTACTTCTTTCTTTAAGGTTCTGTAATTTTCATCGTAGAGATCTTTAACGTCCTTGGTTAAGTTTATTCCAAGGTATTTGATTGTTGTTGTAGCTATTGTGAATGGGATTGATCTTAGAAGTTCTTCCTCAGAATACTGAATACTGAAGTCTCCCACTATTATTGTATTGTATAATGCCTCTCCCTTTAGAACTATTAATATTTGATTTATAAAACTAGGTGCTCTGGCATTAAGTGCATCCACAATTAATATTATGTTGTTTGTTGAATTGGTTCTTTATCATTATATAGTGATTTTTGTGCCTCTTTTTACTTTTTTTTCCCTTAAAGTTTGTTTTTCTGTATGGGTACAGCTACTCCTGCTCATTTCTGGTTTCCATTTATGTAGAAACATTTTTCTGAACTTTAACTCTCAGTCCATGTATATCTTTACTAGTGAATTTATTTTCTTATAAGTAGAATATTGTTGGGCCCTATCTTTATATTTTAACTGTGGAATTTAGGCCATTTATATTCACATTTTTACTTAATAATGACTTATTCTTGTCATGTAAATTTTTTCTTCTGTTTATTCTGAAGATCTATTGTTCTTTATCTTTATTTGTTCTTTATCTAGTGCTCTTTATATTTTCACATGTTCTAATGATAGATCTTCAAGATCTCTGTTTTTTTATTGAATTTCTCCACATCATGCCTTGTTTTCCTGGTTTTGTTAAACTTTCTGTACTCTGTAGTATCTCTTTGATTATCCTTATAACCATTCTTTTTATTTCATCAGGCATTTCTTCAACCTCCTAGTCACTGAAATCTGTTACAAAGTATTATTTTGTTCCTCCTGAGGCACCACATCCACTTGGGCTTTCATTTTTTTTTTTCTTGGCTTGCAAGCCTCTTTTTTTTTTTTTTAATTTATTTAACAGGTAGAGTTATAGACAGTGAGAGAGAGACAGAGTCTTCCTTCCGCTGGTTCATTCCCCAAATGGCCGCTACGGCTGGAGCTAGCCGATCCAAAGCCAGGAGCCAGGTGCTTCCTCCTGGTCTCCCATGCGGGTGCAGGGACCCAAGCACTTGGGCCATCCTCCACTGCCTTCCTGGGCCACAGCAGAGAGCTGGACTGGAAGAAGAGCAACCGGGACTAGAACCCAGCACTCATATGGGATGCCAGCACCATAGGCACTGGCCAAGTGAACCATGGCACCGACCCTCATTCTTTTTTTTTAAATTGATTTATTGAAATACACTAGAAAAACAAAGTATACATGCTTGATAAGTTTTTCCCCCCTCATTTTTTATAAATCCAAACTTCTTTAATACTTCCTACCCTCCCAACATCTAGTAATTACTCCAAGGAGCTGGATCAGCACTGGCTGGAACCAGTGCTCAGATACAGGATGCTGACGTAGCAAGCAAAGTGGCTTAACCACTGTGCCACAGTACTCCCTGTGAAGTTGTTTTTATTTCCCCCCAAAGAAACCTTTTATTTAAGGAAAACAAACTTCATGCATTTCATAAGTACAGCTTTAGGAACATAGTGATTCTTCCCATCATACCCACCTTCCCACCCACCCCTCTTCTTTCTCCCTCTCCTATTCTCAGTCTTATTTTTTACTAAGATCTATTTTTCAATTAACTTTATACACAGAAGATTTACTCTATACTAAGTAAAGAATTCAACAAAATGTATTTAAAAAAACTGTTCCTCAACAGTTGAGATGAGCTGTTCAAAGTCATTGCATCTCAAAGTTACTTTCACTTCTTTTTTTAAGCATTCTTTTTTAAGTAACTTAATTAACTTTAAAGAAGAACCCAAGAATGATACATCTTTTGCGAGCACATAGACATAACTATAACTTATGAGACATAAGAATATCCTCCACTTAATACACTAAAGTGAAATAAATTTTTAAGAACAAGGTTTGCTGTTAACTCTCATAATACAACTCTTTGAGGACAGAGGTCCTACATGGGGTGTTAGTGCAAAGTGACTCCTGTTTTTAAGATAATAATTAACGCTCTTATTTATGACATCAGTGACCTCCTGAGACTCCTGACATGAGCTGCCTTGGCTATGGAAGCATTTTGAATCCACAAACTCCTTCAGTATTTAAACAGGGCCATAAGCAAAGTGGAAGTTCTCTCTCTTCAGAGAAAGTACAACCTTCTTTGATGACCACTTCTTTCCATTGGGATACTTCTTGTGTCCCTACATTGATAACTGGGCACCTGGTATATTGGTTGTCTCTGTCAATTTTAAAAGGTGGTTTTCATGATGTAAAGGGTTTTATCCTGAAGATGTATCTTCAGGTGTTGGTTTTGTAGGCCTGTGGTTTTACCTCCAGTTGAATGCTGTAGTGTAGTCTCACTATACCTCCTTTGGCTGTAGTCAATGGTAGTGATGGTAGAAGTCTTGGGTGCTCCTGAGACCCAGTAGAATTGCTCAGATCCCATGATGAACAGTAGGCAGTCCCCCAACTAACTTAATAGGTGGGGGCCATAGGAATGTTCCTGGTGGTTAGAGCAGACCAATCACATACATATGCCCTTGTACCAGTGACTACCAATCTGGGCCAGAGTCAAAGGAGTCCTGGAGGTGAATCTTAGTTGGCACAAGTCCCAGTGGCATCAAGTAATGCCCCATGTGATGGAGGGTTGGAAGCGGTGGGGCCCCAAGTTGAACTAGTGCTACACTTAGGATCCCGGGGGCAGGATCCTTTTGCTGTTCTCCACAGATAGGATACTGGGATCACTAGTGATGTGCTGGGTGTAGTTGGGTTTGGAAGGCTACAGACATTTTCTGCTGGGATAGTGGAATATCCATGAGACTCCAGGAAGCTGATGCACAAGGGCTTCTTTCCTTTAGGGCAATGTGAATTCTGACAGTGCCTCATTTTTCAAGACGGTGCCACAATGCCATGGTGTGAGTTCATTCTTTGAAGCAAAGCTACCATGAACAACTCTCTTGCTAAACTCCTTGTTCGTGACAACTGTGTTTTATTCCTATAGTTAGGATTGACAGCATAAGCTGTCCAAGCAGATGGGCTCTGCTGAGACTGTCCTGTGGACACTTTCCCTTGCAGTGTGAATCGCCATTTTTGACTGGTGTCATAGTTCCTAGTTAGTTTTGTGCCTCTCTCAGTACTGCCATCCTAGGTCTCCATATCATACAGAGTTCCTATTATTCCCTTACTGAACTCTCCCTCAGAACTCCTTCAAAATGAAGCTAATTATTTATTGTTGTGGTTCTTTGTGGAGGAGAAGAAAACACTGGGCACCTTAATTAGACCATCTTGAAACAATCTAGCCTTTTTAAAATTAGGCTATTTGTTGTTTTATTGCTGAGTTGCAAACTTATATATATGGGCACTAGGTTTTGTACATTTTCAAATATTTTCTCTCATTCTGTGTGCTGTCTGTTCACTTGCTTTACAACAGGCATCTTTTTAAGCACAAAACTAATTTTGGTGATTTCTAATCTGTTTTTTTCCTGGGTTGTTAGTCTTGAACTGCATAATGGATTTCAGACAATGATGAATCACATTTATGATAATAGTATCATAAGATTAAAACGGAGTTGGAAAATTCCTGTCACCTAGTGATAATATTCCTGTCATAACAACATAGCACAATGTATTATTCATGTTCATGGTGATACTAGAGTAAATAAATTTACTACACTGCCAGTTGCACAAAAGAATACCACATACAATTAAGTACAATACCTAATGCTTGATAATGATAATAACTTTTATTGGTTTGTGTTTTACGACACTCTACTTTTTTGTCATTATTTTAGAGTGTACTCCTACTTAAAAACAGTTATATGTGAATGAGTCTTAGGTCATTCAAGATGCATTTTAAGGGCCAGCATTGTGGCAAAGCGCCAGTTCGAGTACCAGCTATTCTGTTTCCAATCCAGCTTCCTCCTGGTTCACTTGGGAAGGCAGTGGATCATGGCCCAAGTACATGGACTTTTGCCACCCACATGGAAGATCCAAATGGAGTTCCAGGCTCCTGGCATCCACCTACTTCAGACTCTCTGTTGCAGCCATTAGCGGAGTGAACAGCTGATGGAAGATCTCTCTCTCTTTCTCTCTCTCTCTCTCTCTTTGTATTCATATACCCTATCTCTCTCTAATTCCCCCATCTCTCTCTCTGTTCCTCTGCCTTTCAAATAATTAAATCTGCTTTATAAAAAAAAGTGTTCTAAATTTACCCACAGAAAGTGAAATCAGCATATGAAAGTGTTAACTGTACTCCCATGTTCATAGCAGCTCAATACACAATAGCTAAGATATAGAATCAACCCAGATGTCCATCAACTGATGACTGGATAAAGAAGATGTGGTATATATACACAATAGAATACAACTCAGACATAAAACCAAATGAAATCCTTTTCTTTGCAACAAAATGGATGCAACCAGAGATGATTTATGCTTAATGAAATAAATCAGTACAAAAAGACAAATATCCTGTTTTCTCTGATATATAGTAGTTGATACAGAATACAAAAAAAAACCCACGATGCATAAGAATAAACTCGCATCTTACGATTTGATTTTTGTTTATAGCTCTTATCTATATTCCTGTGGAACACTGGGTTTCTACTTTTAACCTGTTGAACATTATGGTTAATGAAGTATTAAGCCTGTGATTATAAAGTAAATTGAAATTATGTGATTGCAAAAATAAAAGGAAAAAATAAAGGAAGAAAGAAAGGAGGGATTCAGGGAGAAAAGCAAGATTATCTTCTTAGAATTGAATCTCTGAAGTACTTGAAGCCTGTAATCTTTATATTAATTTTTAAATTCCCTCTAGAAGAAGGCATTTTCATCATAGGAGATGATAGCTCTATGTGTGTTATTTGCCCTGAAGATCTCAGTGGGACAAATAAGGAAGAAAAAAACAATGACATTGATGATCCTGACCCTGAGTAGCCCTAATCTAAAATGTATACTTGTGTCTTAGTTTTTAATTTCAAAAAATTTTTAAAAGTAAAACAAGTTAATAAAAAATCTTATAGAATAAGGATATAAAGGAAGAAAATATTGTGTACAATTCTATAATGTATTTGGTTTTTTGTTTTGTTTTGTTTTGTTTTTTGACAGGCAGAGTTAGACAGTGAGAGAGAGAGAGACATTGGTTTACCCCCACAAATGGCTGCTATAGCCAGCGTACAGTGCTGATCCAAAGCCAGGAGCCAGGTGCTTCCTCCCGGTCTCCCATGGGGGTGCAGGGCCAAAGCACTTGGGCCATCTTCCACTGCACTCCCAGGCCACAGCAGAGAGCTGGACCGGAAGAGGAGCAACCAGGATTAGAACTGGCGCCCATATGGGATGCCTGTGCCTCAGGCAGAGGATTAGCCTAGTGAACCACAGCGCCAGCCATGTATAATAATTTTGTGTTTTAAGCTAAGTATTATAACAAAAACTTGATTTTAAAATTTTTAAGTTAATAAAGTTACAGTAAGCTAAGGTTAATTATTGAAGAAAGAAAATTTTTTGAATTTAGTGTAGCCTAAGTGTTTATTTAGTGTTTTTATAAAGTTTTATAATTTTTTTTATTTTTTATCTTTTTTAACTTTTATTTAGTAAATATAAATTTCCAAAGTACAGCTTATGGATTACTATGGCTTTTTCCCCCCACAACTTCCCTCCCACCTGCAACCCTCCCAGCTCCCACTCCCTCTCCCATTCCACTCACATCAAGATTCATTCTCAGTTATCTTTATATACAGAAGATCAGTTTAGGATATATTAAGTAAAGATTTCATCAGTTTACACCCACACAGAACATAAAGTGTAAAATACTGTTTCAGTACTAGTTATAGCATTAATTCACATTCAACAACACATTAAGGACAGAGATCCTACATGAGGAGTAAGTACACAGTGACTCCTGTTGTCAACTTAACAAATTGACACTCTTGTTTATGGCATCTCCCTAGGCTCTAGTCATGAGTTGCCAGGCTATGGAAGCCGTTTGAATTTGCCGACTTCGATCTTATTTAGACAAGGTCATAGTCAAAGTGGAAGTTCTCTCCTCCCTTCAGAGAAAGGTACCTGCTTCTTTGATGGCCCGTTCTTTCTACTGGGATCTCACTTGCAGAGATCTTTCATTTAGGTTTTGTTTTGGTTGGTTGGTTTGTTGGTTGTTTTATTTGTTTTGTTTTGTTTTTTGTTTGTTTGTTTGTTTGTTTGTTTTTGTTTTTTGCCAGAGTGTCTTGGCTTTCCATGCCTGAAATACTCTCATGGGCTCTTCAGCCAGATCCCAATGCCTTAAGGGCTGCTTCTGAGGCCAGAATACTGTTTAGGACATCTGCCATTCTATGTGTCTGTTGTGTATCCCACTTCCCATGTTGGATCGTTCTCTCCCTTTTTGATTCTATCAGTTAGTATTAGCAGACACTAGTCTTGTTTATGTGATCCCTTTGACTCTTAGACCTATCAGTATGATCAATTGTGAACTGAAATTGATCACTTTAACTAGTGAGATGTCATTGGTACATGCCACCTTGATGGGATTGTATTGGAATCCCTTGGCACGTTTCTAACTCTACAATTAGGGACAAATCCGATGGAGCATGTCCCAAATTGTACATCTTCTCCCTCTCTTATAACCACTCTTATATTTAACAGGGATCACTTTTCAGTTAAATTTAAACACCTAAGAATAATTGTGTGTTAATTACAGAGTTCAACCAATAGTATTAAGTAGAACAAAAAAAAAATACTAAAAGGGGTAAAGTATTAAGTTGTACATCAACAGTCAGGACAAGGGCCAATCAAGTCACTGTTTCTCATAGTGTCCATTTAACTTCAACAGGTTTCCTTCTTGGTGCTCAGTTAGTTGTCACCAATCAGGAAGAACATATGATATTTGTCCCTTGGGGACTGGCTTAGTTCACTCAGCATGATGTGTTCCAGTTTCCTCCATCTTGTTGCAAATGACCAGATTTCATTGTTTTTTACTACTCTATAGTATTCTGTAGAGTACATGTCCCATAATTTCTTTATGCAGACTACTGTTGATGGGCATTTGGGTTGGTTCCAGGTCTTAGCTATTGTGAATTGAGCTGCAATAAACATTAAGGTGCACACAGCTTTTATGTTTGCCAATTTAATTTCCTTTAGGTAAATTCCAAGGAGTGGTATGGCTGGGTTGTATGGTAGGGTTATATTCAGGTTTCTTAGGTATCTCTGTATAGTCATCCAAGTGGCTTTACCAGTTTGCATCCCCACCAACAGTGAGTTAGTGTCCCTTATTCCCCACATCCTTGCCAGCATCTGTTGTTGGTAGATTTCTGAATGTGAAATTCTATCTGGGGTGAGGTGAAACCTCATTGTGGTTTTGATTTGCATTTCCCTGATTGCTAGTGATCTTCAACATTTTTTCATGTGTCTGTTGACCATTTGGATTTCCTCTTTTAAAAATGTCGATTTAGGTCCTTGGCCCATCTCTTAAGTGGGTTGTTTGTTTTGATGTTGTGGAGTTTCTTGATCTCTTTGTAGATTCTGGTTATTAACTCTTTATCTGTCACATAGTTTGCAAATATTTTTCTCATTCTGTCAGTTGTCTCTTCACTCTCCTGACTGTTGCTTTTGCAGTACAGAAACTTCACAATTTGATGCAATCCCAAATGTTAATTTTGGCTTTGACTGCCTGTGCTTCTGGGGTCTTTTCCAAGAGGTCTTTGCCAGTGCCGATATCTTGAAGGGTTTCTCCAATGCTCTCTAATAACTTGATGGTGTCAGGTCGTAGATTTAGGTCTTTAATCCATGTTGAGTAAATTTTTGTGTAAGGTGAAAGGTAGGGGTCTTGCTTCATGATTCTGCACGTGGAAATCCAATTTTCCCAGCACCATTTATTGAATAGACTGTCCTTGCTCCAGAAATTGGTTTTGGATCCTTGATCAAATATAAGTTGGCTGTAGATGTTTGGGTTGATTTCTGGTGTTTCAATTCTGTTCCATTGGTCTATCCATCTGTTTCTGTACCAGTACCATGCTGTTTTGATTACAACTGCCCTGTAGTATGTCCTGAAATCTGGTATTGTGATGCCTCCGGCTTTGTTTTTGTTGTACAAGATTGCTTTAGCTATTCGAGGTCTCTTGTGCCTCCATATGAATTTCAGCACCATTTTTTCCAGATCTGAGAAGAAGGTCTTCGGTATCTTGATTGGGATTGCATTGAATCTATAAATTGCTTTTGGGAGAATGGACATTTTGATGATATTGATTCTTCCAATCCATGAGCATGGAAGATTTTTCCATTTTTTGGTATCTTCTTCTATTTCTTTCTTTAAGGTTCTGTAATTTTCATCGTAGAGATCTTTAACGTCCTTGGTTAAGTTTATTCCAAGGTATTTGATTGTTTTTGTCAAATTTTAAAAAATAAAATTAAAAAATACATGTAAATACTATAGCATTAGTAAGCATGTTTACAAAGATTATGTTATAAATTGCAAAATAATGATTATGATTATGGTAGATAGCAAAGTGTCAATAGTAATTTTTTGGTGTTGTGGACATGAACTTTTTCAACGCTTGTTTATTGCCTGTTATGGAAAAATATTTTTAAAGCCTAGTGATTCTCGCATACACTGAGGCCATAGCGTATCCATCGCCAAGGCAGAAAGATGAAACCACCTGCCTTTGGCTTCATGTCCCTTTACAGCTATATTTAATGTTCCTTTCAGACTGATTTCATCTCTAACAATTCTCATGTGGGAGAACATGAGAACATGGTGTATTTAGCCCTGAGATCATCAGTTCCCAATGAACACACTACAGACACTTGGCAATATTTGTCAGCTAACAGGAGGAACATGCAGTAACATATTTTTATTCTTACATTTTAAATACTGAATGTTTACCCCTGACATAGCCTTTTATCCATCATAATAAATGATTTCTTCATCTCTCTTTGACTCATGTCTCTTTTGATCATAACTCAGGGAGAAGGGTAGGTGGTAATATTCAGCCCACAGCTCTGACCCCAAAACTCCATGAAATAAAGCATGCGGGACTGTTCTTAACAGAATAGCCAATGTTTCTAGTGAAGCACTTCACTAATAACTGACTGTCCATCATTGGGAAACAATTCAGTCCATTTCTTTCCTCTGTGAAGAAATGGATATGACCAGCTGATTATTTCAGGTTCACAGGGTGTTACATTGTGCTAAATACACCAGACTTCAGAAATGTTTTTTCAAGGTTTCTGAAAGAATTATTTTACCACTTCATTAAATGGATAATAAAGCAATGGTAATTTGGGTTTAAATATATTTTACAGAAAACTTATTCAAAATCAAGAATGCAGGTGCATTAATTTCTTTAAAATATGTGTAAGATATTTTTATCTCACTTGAATGAGTTCCTCTTTTAAAAATGGAATATAGGTGGTTACTTACAGTATATAGTATTTTTAATGACATTGCAGTGCCCTTAAATATTGCTACTAATCTAAAATAGCGTCATAGAACACTATTCTCTGCTGTCAGAATATCTCTGTATAAATAAGTGTGTTTTATGTTACCATTTTTGAATGCTTATTATGTACCAAGCTGTTTAAAAACATGGTTTTTTTATAATTCTCAAAACAGTCCTTTAAGATAAACAGAATTATTAGGACTTTTACAGATAAGGAGAAAGGAGTTCAACTGATTTGTCTAGGCTTAAAGTCGTATAGCTGGGGTTCAATCCCACGTCTATCTCATACTCTTGTAATCCTTTCTCTGGACCCACAAAGCTCAGCTCACTGCCAGCACTATTGGTCATCTAACCTGTTTCTCTTCTCCTAGGAAAAATAGGCAAGACCTTATTCTCCAACTTCTCTTTTGCTATGAACAACATTTTCATGAGAAAAACCACTTTCTCATTGTCTCTCTGATTTTATCATACTTCTTGATGTTAACACAGTACTTTCATAATGGTTCCCATTTCCTAAGAAGAAAAACTGGTGGCCTATGTCCAGGTCAGCTCCATTATAAAGACTCCTTATTCTAGTGGCTACTGTCTCCAAAATACAATGTATAGCAAATTAGTACTGAGTAATTTCCCATTTAAACAAATGTAATCCATGGAGTACATATCACATGTACTTCCCGACCTATTTTAGTGAGGTATTATGGTTTATATTTTAAACCTGTGTCCAAATAACTAGCATACTAGAATTGTCCCAAACTACCTATTCACTGTCACTCTCTTGTAACTCTAGTCAGTCTTCAAATCAGTGACAAGCAAGATATGGTCCCCAAAGTCTGTAATGAAAGAACAAAGCTCTTATTCCAGCAAAACCAAACCAGACAATGCTAACAAGGCCAGTTTCAGTCACTGTTTAGCAAATTCCTATATTTCATGTTAATATATACTGAAAGAATAAAGAAAATCTAAGAAAGACTCACTTATAATTTGGGCTCTACATTCTAGGTTCCTCTTAAAGAACTGAATGAAGATATGTTCTTCCTGATCTGTGGTATCTAATAGAGTTCCTAAAAACTAATCTGCAGGGCCGGCGCCGTGGCTCAATAGGCTAATCCTCCACCTTGCGGCGCCGGCACACCGGGTTCTAGTCCCGGTCAGGGCGCCGGATTCTGTCCCGGTTGCCCCTCTTCCAGGCCAGCTCTCTGCTATGGCCAGGGAGTGCAGTGGAGGATGGCCCAGGTGCTTGGGCCCTGCACCCCATGGGAGACCAGGAAAAGCACCTGGCTCCTGGCTCCTGCCATCGGATCAGCGCGGTGCGCCGGCTGCAGCGGCGGCCATTGGAGGGTGAACCAACGGCAAAGGAAGACCTTTCTCAAAAAAAAAAAAAAAAAAAAAAAAAAAAAAAAAAAAAAACTAATCTGCAGAAGTGAAGAAGTGATATTGATACTTTCAGACGCAATGATTTTGAACAGCCCTTGTCTTGACTGTAGAGGAAAAGTTTTTTTTTTTAAACCATATTATTCGTTGAACTCTTTACTTAGTGTAGGGTTAATCTTATGAGTATAAAAGTTAATTGAAAATAGATCTTTGTATAAAATACGAATGAGAATAGGAGAAGGAGGAGAAAAAAGGGTAGAAATGTGGGCAAAATGGAGGGTAGGGTAGGAAGAATTACTGTTTCTATATTTGTGTATATGAAATGCATGGAGTTTGTATACCTTTAATAAAAGGTTTCTAGGTTAAAACAGAGATGAATGTAGAATTTAAATTTAAATTATGAGAAAAAGACATATTTAATGAGTAACTTGTTCATATGAATATTTATTGGATCCACACAATATGCAAAATACTACACTGTTTTTAGTAAAGAATGCAAGACAAATTACAGGTTCTCTGCCTATATAAGTATACATTCTAGTAAGGGAAAGGAGAAATATCCACAGAAGGCACTAGCCTCATGAAGCATGTGCAGTGGATTAATATAAGGGGTCAGAGCAAATAAACACGTTGTCTTATTTTTCATAATTATAAAATCCATGAAAAATATTTGTACATAAGGAAATACCTAAATATTAAATAAGAAGCTGTGGGGAGCAACCCGGACTAGACTAAGTTACTGGAATTAAGACTTATTCTATGCATCTGCTCTCCCACAATATGGCGCTGAGAAGGGAGTAAGAACTTCTATACAGCTGCCTCCAGTTCAACCAATAAACAGCAGGACCTGCTCCTGATTGGAGGAGAGCAGCATACTCGGCGTGTGGGTAGCAGAGCTGGGATTGGCGGAAGAGGACTATAAAGGAGGAGAGAGACAGCATGCACCAGGAACATCTAAGGGGAACATCTAAGGGGAACACCTGTGCAGCCCCCGAGAGAGCCGGCCGGCGGTGTGCCGCTCCCCCGCGGAAGTGGGGAATGTGGCAGGGGGAACCGCCCTTCCACGGAGGTGGAAGGGACGGTAGCCAACCCGGCAAGGACCAGCAGCCAACCCGGGAAGAACCAGCAGCAAACCCGGGAAGGGCCGAGCAGACAGAAGAACAACGCAGGGTCCTGTGTCGTTCCTCCACGAAGACGGGGAGCAACATAATGGTGCCGTGACTCGGATATGAAGCCTAGGCAGGGTTTAGTGTCGTTCCTCCACGAAGAGGGGGAGCGACAGAAGCTATTTTCTATTTATCTAGAATTCTATTATTATCATATATCATCATAATTATTTTTGCTCTGAGTTAATCTAAACTCTTTATTAGAAGAGTGATTGTTGGAGCAGGCATAGGGCACAGAGGGTTAAACTGCCACATGGAATGCCAGTATCACATATCAGAATTCCTGGAATTCAGTCCACATTATTCCACTTACAGCCCAACTTCCTGCTAATGCACATCCTAGGAGACAGCAGATGGTGGCTCTAGCACTTGGGTCCCTGCCACCTACACGAGATATCTGAATGGAGTCCCTGACTCTGGATTTCCTCATGGCCCTGCCCCAGTTGTTGTGGGCATTTGGGTAATAAACCAGCAGATAAGAGACCTCTGTGTCTACATTTCAAATAATAAAAATAAAGAAATAAACATTTTTAAAAAGTGGTTGTTGCTCCCCACAACCATTGATGTGACTAGTTGAAATTCAGCTCTTTTCCTGTGAGAAATATAACTAGTAAATTGGTGATAGTTAAAATATATCAGTTTGGATTTGTGCAAATTATTCACTATCTTCCTTGTGATCTTTCAGATAGAAAAATCACACAAAGTACTTTTTGAAAAAATAACCATTACTTTTTATGACTTCAATTATAGTGACAAATACAGATGAAAGTTAATAAGAACCTGTTCGTACTGATTGTTAAAGTGGAACGGAACCAGCCAAACCCATCAACATAGCCTAAGGGATGGGCAAATACAAAATTACTTCAAAAAGTCTGCAAAAAAATAGAATTTAAAAATAAGTTTATTTGGTGCAAAAATGTTTCAAGATCCACATCTAGCTTTTTTGAATGCCCCCTTTTTATTAAAATGTTTTCTGTTATATAGAAAATTCTATTAGTGGTGGGGAGCAGGGGGCAGTGGCTGGAGATATTTGGTACAAGAGTTAAAATATCACTTGGAACACCTGCATCTCAATTCAGTGCCTGGATTCAACATCTGTATCCACTTCCAGTTTCTGCTTTCTGCTGATGAGCACCCTGGGGATCAGCAGGTGATATCTCCAGTACTTGGGTCTCGGTCACACATGTGGGAGACCCAGACTGAGCTCCCAGCTCCAGGCTTCTGCCTGGCCCAGCCTTGGTTGTTGTATATATTCAGGGAATAAACTCATATATGGAAGATTCTCTCCATCTCTCTCTCTCTCTCTCTCTCTCCCTCTTTCTCTCTCTCTCCCTCTCTCTCTCTCTCTCCCTCTCTCCCTCCCTCCCTCTCTTTCTCTTTTCTCTCTCTCTCCCTCTCTCCCTCTCTCTCTCCCTCTCTCCCTCCCTCCCTCCTTCTCTCTCTCTTTCCCTCTCTCTTTCCCTCTCTCTTTCCCTCTCTATCTCTCTCTCTCTTTCTCTCTTTCTCTCTCTCACCCCTCCTCCTACCTCCCTTTCAAAATAAATAAAATAAGTAGTTTATTAAATCCTACTTTGGAGTTGATCTTTATTTCTAATAACTCTTCAATCCCTGGTGGCAATTTATTTTTAAGAACCTGTGAAACTAATTCCAATTTACATTCTAAAAGAAACAGATCTATCTTTACTTATTAATTTTCATAGCCCTAGAAATGTCAGTGTTTCTCCTTGCTAAAAGATCTTAGATTACAATGGAGAGCACACATTTATGAGTGTAGGGAATGGTTAGAAATCACAGTTCTGGTCTGGGAGATGGAATAACATGAGAGGAAAAGAAGAATCCTAGAACAGCAAGGCAGGACCCAGTCACTGGGTTACACTGTATTTACACCTCCACTCTACAAAAGGTGTTTGTTTCACATATATTGTTGTCCAGGTTTCCTAAAGAAAATATGTCACAAAAGGAATTGGAAGAGCCCTCCTTCTCATATGCATGGATGAGAATTCCAACTCCACCAATTAGTTATGTGGTCTAGAGCAAATACTTCACTTTTCCAAACCTAGATTTCCATAGTCATGAAAAGGTCAGTTATGCATATCTTCAAAGAAGCTCTAAGGATTAACAATGACATAAAGTACCTAATAGAAGGTCAAATTTATCATAAACCATCTACAAATAAGGCTCTAGCTCTGGTAACATCAGTTAGTTCTCATTGACTTGATTACATGAATGTGAGGTTATAGCTGAAATATTATCTATAAAACCTCAGTTGATTAGGCTTTCCATTCCTACCCTTATCCCCTCTTACCTTCCCAAGTAATTGTGCTTCTCAAGTCACCAAATTGCTCCAGGTTCTCAGGACTGTGTAAAGTTCAGGCTAAAGTAAACTGATCTGGAAGTGAATCTGTAGCTGGGGTAAGGCATAGAATCCATGAACTAAAACTGGAGTTGAAGTCATTAAAATGTGTAAGGAGATTGGGTAAACAATTCTTTGGTTAGAAAGATAACAGCAGGCAATTTTCATTTATGTGCACTGTACTTCTGATGCATATTAGAATTTAAAACTGAGAAATTTGAAGTAGTTATTCATTCATTAACAGTAATAAATCTGGGACCAATGTTCTGGTGCAGCCAATTAAGCCACCACTTGCAATGCTGACATTCCATATGGACAATGTTCGAGTCCCACCTGCTACACTTCTAATCTAGCTCCTTATTGATGTACCTGGGAAAACAGCAGCTGATGGCTCAAGTGCTTGGACCACTACACCCATGAAAGAGATTTGGATGGAGTTCCAGGCTCTTGGCTTCTTCCTGGCCCAGGCCTAGCCATTATCACCATTTAGGGGGTGAACCAGCAATAAAGACTCTGTGTGTGTGTGTGTGTGTGTGTGTGAATATGTGTATATGTGTTTGTGTATCTCTGTCTCTTACTCTGTTTCTCTTTCTCTGTCACTCTGCCTTTCAAATAAATAACTAGGTCTTTAAAAAACAATACTAAATCCATGACAAAAAAGGACTATATTTTATCTTTTTTAAATTAATTTATTTTTAAATTTTAGTTAAGGTATAAAAGTTTCATGTATTTCATATACACAGACTTAGGAACATAGTGATACTTTCTGCCCTACCCTCCCTCCCACCCAAACTTCAACCATTCCTTCTCTTCTTTTTCCTATTCTCACTCTTAATTTTGGTGAAGATCTATTTTCAGTTTACTTTATATTCATAAGGTAACCCCACACCAGTAAAGAGTTCAACAACAGTATGAAGAAAAAAAACACTGTTCCTCAACAGTAGAGACTAGGACTGTTTCTACATTGATTCTACTATGGTATAGCATCATGTACTTTCTGAACAACTTCATTGTACACTTGCTTAAGAATGAGAGTGAATAAAACTATTAACATCTCATTATCATAAAAGTAATTTTGAGTCTTTCATCCCTTGGAAAGTGTTTGGGAATCCCCAATAGTCCCTGGATCACGTTTCATGAGCCCCTGGATTAGAAAACACATCTTTGTCTTAACGATAGATTTGAGGTGTTTAAAGAAGATAAGTTTTTCTAAGTTCTTAGATATATCCTGAAGAATGTGGCAAACTGCAACCTATAATTTCCTTGTTTCTACCACTGTGAAATTAATTAAATAGAAACAAAGTCAAATCAAAGGTTTAGTGTTTAATCTTACGAATATAGAGCAACATGAAAACCTCCAGGTATCCTGAAGGAACAAATATAGTATATGACCACTTTGGAAATAAATCTTGTATGTGTAATGAAGCCTTTCACTGGAAAGCCACTTTTCTTTCCTAGTATCCTTTGGCAGCTAACATTCCTTAACTGATAGCAGGTGACACTTCTTGTTGGTTGCAATGGTTTGGATATGGATTAATTGTGTCACCACCTCCTACCCCAGACCAAAATGTCCATGTGATTAAAGGCTTGGTCCCCAGGCTGGCAGTATTGGAGACGTTGGAACTGTTAAGAGATACAGCCTACTGGACATCCTTAGGCTAAGGGGAGAGCTGCCCTCCAAAGAAAATGTTGGTCTCTAGGAGCGAGTTCTCATCAGAGTGAGTTGTTATGAAAGCCCTGGCCCATCTCCCCTCCCCTGCTTTCTGGCTGGAGATGTGATCACTTGCACCCCATATTCACAGTCCACCATGTAATAATGCAGCCAGGAGAGAGGGTCATGCCAATGCAGGCACCATGCCCTGAAACCTCCAAAACTGAGAATAACCCTTTTTCTTCAGAGTCTGTGTCTAATATTTCATTATAGTGATGCCAAAGCTGGTTAGAAACCTAGCTCAGTGGCATTTTTAAAAACTGAGAAAAACTAGAGCAAACGTGAGGAAATGGACATACTGATGGTACATTAGCTGAAGTCTGCCCTTTAGGTTTTAATAACAAAAGAAGTTATTCAAGTAATTGACATTGCTAATGATAACATTTTTACTAGGAATGATTAGGTCATTGTGATGTGAGTCAATCTTCATGGCTAAGTCTTTTTTTTCAGTTAATCATTGCTAATATTTATTACAATAATGTTTTCTTACAAAATTAATTAAAACAAAAATAAATATAAAAACAAAATAAAAGTGGACATTGCAGTATTTTCTATATTAACATTTTTTTAAAGCATGGTATTATTTGAACACAATTTGGACCACAGTATATTTCTTTTTTTAAGGTTTTTATTTAATGTATATAAATTTCATATGTACAGCTTTTAAGAATATAGTGTTTCTTCCCCCCATAGCCGCCCTCCTACCCCTACCCCCATCCTACCTCCTACTCCCTCTCTCATTCCATTTTTCATTAAGATTCATTTTTAATTCACTTAATATACAGAAGACCAACTCTACAGTAAGAGATTTCCACTGTTTGCATCCACACAGACAAACAAAGTATAAAGTATTATTTGAAGACAGGTTTTAGGCTGACACCATGCCTCAGTAAGCTAATCCTCCACCTGCGGCGCCAGCACCCCAGGTTCTAGTCCCGGTCAGGGCGCCGGATTCTGTCCTGGTTGCTCCTCTTCCAGTCCAGCTCTCTGCTATGGCCCAGGAGTGCAGTGGAGGATGGCCCAAGTCCTTGGGCCCTGCACCCACAAGGGAGACCAGGAGAAGCACCTGGCTCCTGGCTTCAGATCAGCATGGTGCGCCGGCTGCAGCACACCAACAGGGTGGCCATTGGAGAGTGAACCAATGGTAAAGGAAGACATTTCTCTCTGCCTCTCTCTCTCACTGTTCACTCTGCCTATCAAAAAAAAAAAAAGGTTTTACAATTAATTCTCATAGTACACCACATTAAGGACAAGGTCCAACATGGGGAGTAAGTGCACAGTGACTCTTGTCATTGATTTAAGAGTTGACACTTATTTTTGACGTCAGTGACCACCTGAGGCTCTTGACATGAGCTGCCAAGGCTATGGAAGCCTTTTGAGTCCACAAACTCTATTGGTATTTAGACAGGGCCATATGCAAAGTGGAAGTTCTCTCCTCCCTTCAGAGAAAGGTACCTCCTTCTTTGATGGCCCATTCTTTCCATTGGGATCTCACTCGCAGAGATCTTTCATTTGGGTCTGTATGTGGTGTTTGTTTGTTTGTTTGTTTTGCCACAGTGTCTTGGCTTTCCATGCCTGAAATGCTCTCCTGGGCTTTTCAGCCAGATCTGAATGCCCTAAGGGTTGATTCTGAGATCAAAGTGCTATTTACGGTATTTGTCATTCTATGAGTCTGCTGAGTATCCCACTTCTCATGTTAGATCATTCTCTCTTTTTTTTAATTCTATTGGTATTAACAGGCACTAGTCTTATTTACGTGATCCCTTTGACAATTAATCCTTATCTTTATGATCAGTTTTGAACTTAATATGATGACTTTAACATGTAAGATGGCATTAGTAACCTGCCAACTTAATGGAATTTGGAGTCTTATGTCAAAATTTTAGCTTTACCCTTGGGTGTAAGTCCATGGGAACATATGCCGAACTCTACAACTCCTCCCTCTCTTATTCCCACTCTTATTTTTAACAGGGATCAATTTTCAATTGGATTTAAACACATAAGAATAATTCTGTGTTAAGTAAAGAGTTCAACCAAGGCTACTAAGTAGAAAATGAAAATACTAAAAAGAATAAAATAGTAAGCTGTTCCTTGACAGCCAGGAACATTGCTTCTCATAGTGTCAGTTTCACTTCTACAGGTTTCCTTTTAGGTGCTCAGTTAGATGTCACAGATCAGGGAGAACGTATGATATTTGTCCCTTTGGGACTGGCTTATTTCACTCAGCATGATGTTTTCCAGATTCCTCCATTTTGTTACAAATTACCAGATTTCAATTTTTTACTGCTGTGTAGTATTCCATAGAATACATATCCCATAATTTCTTTCCATTGATGAGCATTAGGTTGATTCCATGTCTGAGATATTGTGAACTGAGCTGCAATAAACATGGAGGTGCAGTTAGCTCTTTTATTTGCTAATTTAATTTCCCTTGGGTAAATTCTGAGGAGTGGGATGGCTGGGTTGTATGGTAGGGTTATATTCAGATTTTTGAGGAATCTCCACACAGTCAACCATAGTGGTTTCACCAGTTTGCATTCACACCAACAGTGGATTAGTGTTCCTTTTTCCCCACATCCTCACCAGCATTTGTTGTTTGTTGATTTCTGTATGAAAGCCATTCTAACGGGGTGAGGTGAAACCTCCTTGCAAACCTAGTGATCCTGAACATTTTTTCATGTGTCTGTTGGCCATTTGGATTTCCTCTTTTAAAAAATGTCTGTTTAAGTCCTTGGCCCATCTCTTAAGTGGGTATTTGTTTTGTTGTTGTGGAGTTTCTTGATCTCTTTGTAGATTCTGGTTATTAATCCTTTATCAGTTACATAGTTTGAAAATAATTTCTCCCATTCCGTCAGTTGCCTCTTCACTTTCCTGACTGTTTCTTTTGCTGTACAGAAACTTCTCAATTTGAGAAGTTGTTAATTTTGGCTTTGGCTGCATGGCTAAGTCTTTAAAAGAAAGTTCATGATAGAATTGAATAGTGATAGTTAACTGTAGATTAGTATTGATTGCATTAGTATGCTATAAAACTTCCTTACAAATAGAATAACTGCATTTAAATCTATACTGTTTGGAACATATCAGCTTTGGGAGTTACTTATACCATCATAATTGTTAAGTCTAAATCTTTTATTGAGAATAGAACCTGTAAATAGAGAACAGAATCAAAATCAATAGAAAAATGTGAGAAGCTGGCTGATAAATATGACAAATCCAAAAGAAACAATCAATAGGCCAAGTATTTATCTATGGACACATACGAACAGTAGTTTGGTGTTTGAAAATCTCAAAGAGTCTTTCAGTGTCTACTCCCTTCCTGAAATCCTACTCTCTCTCTCAAGGACAGTGAGTACTTGTTCTATTTAGTTAGCATCACCATTCAACATGGAAGTTGATTTCTTGGCAGATTAGTCTGTACCTGAAATTTTTAATTTTTATTTCATCTTAGTTTTCATTATATTAATTTGAGCAAAACTACATCCAGTTCTGTTTGATGTTTTAAGATGTTGAGGAGCAAATTAGGTGTAAAACAGGTGCCCCAAGGAGGAAATCATATAACTTGGAGCAGGTTGAAATGAGTAATATGTTCCAATATGGCCAAAGTAAGCTTTTCTGATTGAAAACAATCACAGAAGCAAAAAGTTTTGTTTTTAATTCTCCATCCATGTTCTTGGTTTTCTTGTTCTTTTCACACAATATTAAAAGACACATGGCTATGAAAGCAAGCCAAAGTTACAAAAAACACATGAGTCTGGTTCATCAAAGAGACCAATTTTATGCTAGAAATATGGGCTATCAAAGCATTCCGATTTCACAGCAAAAGAGTATGAAAGAGTGGACAGGGATTCAAATTTGTCCCAAGGTTTATAGCAGCAAAGAGAGGAGAAGATCCAGGTTTTTCTTTAAAGCATAGAGAAGAAACCCAAAAGTAAATTTGGCAGTGAAAATAATAACTGATACATAGCAATTATGACATCAGGAACTGTTCTGAGCCATTTCCCTTTCACAGTAGTCCATTGTCCCCAATGATTCTTGTGGTATTTCCAGTTTATTTCCCCTTGTTAAATCTGAATAAACCATGGGACAAAGAAGGAGGTCAAAGGAAATTAGAAAACATTTTGGGCTGAATAAAAATGGAAACACAGGTGTCATAATTTATGGAATGCCACTAAGACATTATTTAGAGAAAAATTTAGAGCTTCAAATATCTGTACCAGAAAAGAATAAATGTCTCAAATTACTAACTTAAACTTCTACCTTAAGAAGCAAAACATTAGGGCAGGTGTGTAGCCCAGTGGTTAAAATGCCCACATCCCATAATGGAGTTTCTGGGTTCAGTACTGAGCTGTAATTCCTAACTCCAGCAGGAGTGGTTGCTCAGTGGTTGAGTCCCTGCCACCCACGTGGGAGATGTGGTAGGAGTTCCTGGTTCCCATATACATTTGGGGAGTGAACCAGTAAATGGGAGCTCTCCTTCTGTCTCTAAAATTAATGACTTTGGGAAGGAGAGAGGGAATATCACTATGTTCTTAGAATTGTATCTGCAGTATTCAACCAAAAGTATTAAGTAGAACAAACAAAAAAAATACTAAGAGGGATAACATATTAAGTTGTTCATCAACAATCAGGGCGAGTGCTGATCAAGTCACCGTTTCTCATAGTGTTCATTTCACTTTAACAGTTTTCCTTTTTGGTGCTCAGTTAGTTGTCACCTATCAGGGAGAACATGTGGTATTTGTCCCTTTGGGATTGGCTCATTTCACTCAGCATAATGTTTTCCAAATCCCTAACAGGGATCACTTTTCAATTAAATTTAAACACCTAAGAATAATTGTGTGTTAATTACAGAGTTCAACCAATGGTACTAGAACAAAAAAAAAACTAAAATGGATAAAGTATTACATTGTACATCAACCGTTAGGACAAGAGCTGATCTAGTCACTATTTCTCATAGTGTCCATTTCACTTCAACAAGTTTCCCCTTTGGTGCTCAGTTAGTTGTCGCCGATCAGGGAGAACATATGATATTTGTCCCTTTTTGGTTGAATACTGTAATCAATACACAATTATTCTTAAGTGCTCAAACTTAACTGAAAAGTGATCGCTGTTAAATATAAGAGTGGGAATAAGAGAGGGAAGAGATGTGCAATTCGGGACATGCTCAAGCTGACTTACCTCAAACGGTAGAGTTAGAAACATACCAGGGGATTCCAATTCAATCCCATCAAGGTGGCATGTACCAATGCCATCTCACTAGTCCCAGTGATCAATTTCTGTTCACAATTGATCATAATGATAGGACTAAGAACCAAAGGGATCACATAAACAAGAATAGTGTCTGCAAATACTAGCTGATAGAATCAAAATGGGAGAGAACGATCCATCATGGGAAGTGAGATACACAGCAGACTCATAGAATGGCAGATGTCCTAAACAGCACTCTGGCCTCAGAATCAGCCCTTAAGGCATGCGGATCCAGCTGAAAAGCCCATGAGAGTATTTCAGGCATGGAAAGCCAAGATACTCTGAGGAAAAACAAAAAACCTAAATGAAAGATCTCCACGAGTGAGATCCCAGTGGAAAGAATGGGTCATCAAAGAAGGAGGTACCTTTCTCTGAAGGGAGGAGAGAACTTCCACTTTGACCATGGCCTTGTGTAAATATGATCAGAGTTGGTGAACTCAGGGGGCTTCCATAGCCTTGGGAGCTCATGACAAGAGCCTAGGGTGATTATTGATGCCATAAACAAGAGTGTCAATTTGTTAAGTCAACAACAGGAGTCACTGTGCACTTACTCTCATGTAAGATCTCTGTCCTTAGTGTGCTGTACATTGAGATTTAATGCTATAACTAGTACTGAAATAGTATTTTTCACTTTACGTTTCTGTGTGGGAGCAAACTGTTGAAATCTTTACTTAATGTATGCTAAACTGATCTTCTGTATATAAAGAGAATTGAAAATGAATCATGATGTGAATGGAAGGGGAGAGGGAGTGGGAAAGGGGAGGGTTGCGGGTGGGAGGGAACGTTATGGGGGGGAAGCCATTGTAATCCATAAGCTGTACTTTGGAAATTTATATTCATTAAATAAAAGTTAAAAAAAAAGAATTGTATCTGCAAAGCGCAATGAAATTGTTAAAAACTAAAATTAAAAAAACAACTTTTTAAAAAAAGCAAAACTGGCCAGCACCACGGCTCAATAGGATAATCATCCACCTGCGGCACCGGCACCCCAGGTTCTAGTCCTGGTCTGAGCGCCGGATTCTGTCCCAGTTGCTCCTCTTCCAGTCCAGCTCTCTGCTGTGGCCCAGGAGTGCAGTGGAGGATGGCCCAAGTCCTTGGGCTCTGCACCCGCAGGGGAGACCAGGAGGAAGTACCTGGCTCCTGGCTTCTGATCAGAGTGGTACGCCGGCCGCAGCGCACCGGCCTCAGCAGCCACTGAGGGGTGAACCAACGGAAAAAGAAGACCTTTCTCTCTCTGTCTCTCACTGTCCACTCTGCCTATCAAAAAAAATAAGAAAATAAAAAAGCAAAACTTTAAAAATATCAACTACACCCAACATGAGCATAAAATATAAGAATTGATAAAATAGAAAACAGAAAAATAAGTATGAAACCAAAACCATTATTTAAAAGATCAATAAAATTGATCAGTCAGCATTTTGATCAAGAAAAATGGGAACAAGAAGACACAAATCCAAACCACATGAATAAAACAAAAATGTCATTGCAGATTATTCAAGAGCTAAAGAATAATAGAGAAATAATATGAACAATTGTGTAGCAATCAGTTTTACAACTTGGATGAAATGTGCAAATTACTTAAAAGACAAAAATTACCAGCACTGACTCAGGAACGAGAAAGAAATCTGAATTGATTATATTTAGTAAATAAACTGTATGATTTTAAAATTATATTTATGAAAACCTTCTTGCCAAGAAAACTACAAGTCTAGGTGAGTTCAATGTGAAGTCTATCAAATAGTTAAGGAAAGAATAAATCTACCTTGGAGAAGAGTACACTTTGACTTTATGAGGGTAGCATTATCCCCATATGAAAAGTGTACAGTCTGGAGTCTGGAACCGGGCTGCCCAGATTCAAATTCCTTTTCTGTCCCCACTTGCTGCACAAATTGGGGAAAAGCAATGTGTTCCTCACTTTATGCTGTGTAAAATTAAAATATTATCTACCACAGAGAATTTTCAAAGAATTAGATGGATTTTTATATGAAAAGCACATAAAACATTGCCTGGCATATAGATTGTACTTCATGTATGTTAACTATTTTAAGCTATCTTCAGGTCTTCCATTTATTAATCTCTTTATTCTTAATGAATTTATTCTTTTCACTTTTCCCTCATAAGAACCCTTGGCTTTAGACAGAGGATCACAAGAAAGGAGCTTTCCCCCAGAAAAAGAAGGCATGGAGAATAAGGTAAAATGGTGATCCCCTCAGAGTGCTTGTCTTCGGCAAATCATAGAACTTGCTCCTTCTGCTTTGCTGTCCCCATGTAACACTATTTGATGTGTGCTGTGAAGAAGCATTGGAATGTGTATGAGTCTCATTAAACACTTTTCAAATACGAATATTTATTGGAGTGCCTTGTTCCTGCTCCACTCTTGTATAGTGGATGCTTTGAGCTGTTCTGCCACTCCAAAACCATTCCTTCAGGAGGACGAAGAGATAATCTTTACCAAGGTATTAATGGTGTTTCCAGAACTCGCCACTACCATTTATGAATTCTAGGCCCTTAACAAGCCTTGGAGTCCCTTGTAGCCAGATGGAGTGGTACTGGGCCAGCTGCTACAAGAAATTACATGTACATCTGAAGAGCTAACTGCCAATTTGTATTGACAGAAGTTTGGGAAGCATGTGAAAGAATGAATTCTAAAGATACATAGGCCAAGAGGTCCAGAATATATGATTCATTAGCGTCAAATCCATTGAAGTAGGTGTACCCATTTGGAGGTGGTGTTAACAATCTGTTAAGTTATCCAAATGCAGCCTGGATTAAATGATGGTTTAGTTAGTGCTGTCTAAAATGTCAGAACTTTACTGGGATACTGTAATAAGAAGTCTAAAGACTCAGGAAAAGGAGTAAATTGAAATGGCTAGTAAGTTCAAGCTGTTCTGTCACTCCAAAACCATTCCATTAGGAGGACGAAGAGATTATCTTCACCAAGGTATTAATAAATGCACTGGGGGGCCAGCGCCACAGCTCACTAGGCTAATCCTCCGCCTGCGGCACTGGCACCCCGGGTTCTAGTCCCGGTCGGGGCGCCGGATTCTGTCCCGGTTGCCCCTCTTCCAGGCCAGCTCTCTGCTGTGGCCTGGAAGTGCAGTGGGGGATGGCCCAAGTCTTTGGACCCAGCATCTGCGTCTGGACAGCCAAGGCCTCTTATGGAGCACAGAAATCATCAGGTGTCTCTGAGCACTTGGTGGATGTGATTGTTCAGTAACTACCCAGAGGACACCTGCTTCATTAGACAAAGCATTTTACTATTAGGAGTAGATAAAATTTCAGGTTCCTCCTTGGACTCTTCTTTCAGATGGTTTGAAATCTCCACTATCTCACATGGCTAAGCATAGTCAGGCTCATTATCATAGAAAGGGATGCCCCATCCTGCTTTTTTGCATAAAACATAGCTGGGGACACCTTCAAAGTTATTCTGTTTTGTGCCTTGATTTAAAGGTCATAAAACCTTCCAAGAGGCTGCCTCATTGTGGAGGCACATCCAATATACTTGTTCTGAATTAAGGTCATCACCTTTGTGGAAGCAGAGGGAAGAATCCACCCCAAGAGTCAAATACTTTATTCTTATTCCTCTCTAGTTCTACATGATACACTAACAACATTCTCGGCCTCATATTGTACAGTGCTGACATAATACTATATATCTTGGTGACATGGCAACTTATATTGCTCTGAGTATAGGAAGTAGATCGGGGGAACAGACTATATACTTGATCTTACTTCACCTAAAATTATTTACACTCTTTAGAGTATAAAACTACCTGTGGTTCCAGTTAACCCTTTCCACTTTCTTCACCTCCTATGAAACTCTTTTAAAAGAGGCTCTAATAACAGCCATGAAATATTGTGATTTGTGTCTCCCAGGTCTTAATATTCTCAGCAAATTTATTGCTTAAGAAACTTGAGACTTCAAAGAACTACTTCCTGCAACCAGTTGATAATTATCCAATTTAATCCTTGATGCTGGTCATGCTGCCCTACTTGCGCTTTTCCTACTTCCAAGTTAGATCTTTGATCTGTAGCACTTTTTATGCCGGGCCCTGCTTTTTGTGTCAGTTTTTGAGCACACAATGTCAAATGACCAAGCATCACACACACAAGCCTGCAGTAAATCTCTTGAGAAAGAAGTAGTAGGTTCTTAGGTTTCCCATTTCTTAATACATGCTGGGTCAGAAGCCTAGCATCTAGAAAGCCAAATATTAGACTCAATAAAACTGGTTTGTGTGATGGCGATGGATTTTGATTGAGAAAGCACAAATCCCTCACTGACATTTTCAGGCTTCTGGGTCTAAGCCTTATGGTGACAGATGGCGGACTACCAGCTTGAGCTATCATCTCAGAATTCTACCAGCATTGAATTCTTTAAGTACTAAACCATAATTAATTTCTGTAGAGCTCATCAGAGACCAAATGTCTTTTTCAGAGGACAACTTACAAGGAATCAGTCTCGAGTAAGTTTACTGTAAACACGTACCCTTAATTATTTCTTTGTATATTTTCAACATACATATTTAAAAATTTATTTAGTAATGCTTAGTTCTTCCATTTATTTCCCTCCATTTTTAAGAATCTATTGGCGTTCATAGGAGAAAAAAATGTTCAGTTGCAAGAAAATTTATAAAATTATGATTATTAATTTGAAGTATCAGTTTGGCTAGATTCAGGAATACTTACAGAACTGGTACAGCGTTGTTTTTGGATGTGTCCGTGAGGGTGTTTCCAGAGAAGACTGGCATGTGATGCAGGAGACTAGGAAGATCCATCCTCAATGTGGGTGGGCACTGTCCAATCAGCTGAAGGCCCAGAGAGATAAAAAGATTTTGCCTCTTGCTCTGTTGGAGCTGAGACACACTCTTCTTCCCCTGCCCTTGGACTCTAGGACTTACCCCAGCCTTCCCCGCCAACCACCCCACCCCATTTCTCAGGCCTTTAATATCAGACTGTGAGGCTTTAGGACTTGGATTGAACCATGCCATCAGCACTCCAGGGTTTCCTGATTACACACAGCCCATCATGAAACTAGTCAATCTCCATAACCACGTGAGCCATTCCGCTAATAAATTCCCTGTCTTCTAAGTGGCTCTTCTTGGGTCTGTCTGGAGAACCCTAAATCACACATTAATCTCTCACACAATGGAATATTTATATTATGAGGTAGAATACTATTAGCTCCTTTCATTTACCTCTTTTCACCACTTACTCTGAATTGGTTCCCCTGGGAACCTTTTAGAAGAAATTAGCCTGTTTCTCATTTTTACCTTGTAGCTGATCTCCTATCTGTATAAGCATGAAGTCTACAGTTCATGAGAGCTCAGCTGACCTAGACATTTGCTCCCATATTCCCCCCTTTTATAGCATTATTTCATATTTGAACATGTCCCAGAACTCTCTTTGAATGACAGGTTAGCTTCTGCCACGGCTCTTTTCCCATACGGATGATACAATTCTGAGTCCTGCCCCACATGTAGAATAGTCCCTCTTTGCAATATTCTGTTAATTCTGCTGGCATTGCCACCAAAAATCAGGAAGCTCATTTACCACTGTAAGTCCTAGGCAGAAAGCAAATCCAGTTCCCCTTGAGCAGGCAATCCAGTCCTATATTTTGATTTTGTAATAAAAGCATAGTTCTACCAATAGAAATTCTCATTCATCACTGATAGAAATGCAAATTAGGGGCCAGCCCTGTGGCACAGTGAGTTAAAGCCCTGGCCTGAAGTGCGGCATCCCATATGGGCACCGGGTCTAGTTCCAGCTGCTCCTCTTCTGATCCAGCTCTCTGCTGTGGTCTGGGATAGCAGTGGAAGATGGCCCGAGTCCTTGGGCCCCTGCACCCACGTGGGAGACCCAGGGGAGGCTCCTGGCTCCTGGCTTTGGATCGGCACAGCTCTGGCCATTGCGGCTATCTGTGGAGTGAACCATTGAATGGAAGACCTCTCTCTCTGTCTCTACCTCTCTCTGTAACTCTTTCAAATAAATAAAATAAATCTTAAAAAAAAAAGAAATTCAAATTAACAACCACTTTGAAAGCTATTTGCCACTTTCTCTTAAAAGTAAGCATATGCTTACCATACAACCTAGCAAGCTCATTCTTCTGTGCATTTATTCCAGAGAAATGAAAACTTGCACGTGTATACACACACACACACACACACACACCCCTAAACAGAAATGTTCATGACAACTTTATTTGCAATAGTCCAAAACTGGGAACAAGCAAGATATTTTACAATTGCCGAAAAGTTAAACATCAAAATCAAGCAAACAATACAAGAACAGGAAATTAGACATTAATATTACTTATTAAAGCAGATGCAAAAATCCTAAAAAAATTTAACAAACCAAATTCAATAATATATAAAGAGGAACTATATCATAACCAAGTAGATAGATTCAAGGAATAAAAGATTAGTTTAACATTCAACAATCAATCAATGGAATTTACCATTTAACCAAAGTGATCGTCTCAAAGAGCACAAAGCATTTGAGAAAACCCAATATCTATGTTTGTAAAACTTCTAATCAAAATAGGAAGAGAAGGAACTTTAATTCCTTCAGTAAAAGTCTTCTACAAAAGAGCTAACCACAACTAGCGTCATATTTTATGGTAAAAGATTGAATGCTTCCCTATTATCACAAGAAAAAAATCTATTAGTACTTACATTTAACATTGAATGAGGTTCTAGTCAGTGAAACAAGGCAAGAAAAAGACATTAAAATTGGTTAAAGTGAGTAAATTTTCTTTATTCACAGACATTACCAGGACTTTTGTAGAAACTCCAATGGAATCTGTACTAAAGTGATCATACAGTCAGTGATGTTGCAAGATACAGAATTATATAAAAATCGCATCTGTGTACTTGCAATGAATAATCAAATATAAAATATTTTTTCTAGGATAAACAGGTTTTATTTTTTGTATTCTTTTATTAAAACTTTTATTTAGTAAATATAAATTTCCAAAGTACAGCTTATGGATTACAATGGCTTTCCACCCCCCTCCATAACTTCCCTCCCACCCGCACCCCTCCCATCTCCCGTTCCTCTTTCAATCCATTCACATCAAGATTCATTTTCAATTATTTTTAAATACAGAAGATCGATTTAGTATATATTAGGTAAAGATTTCATCAGTTTGCACCCACACAGAACATACAGTATAAAATACTGTTTCAGTAATAGTTATAGCATTAATTCACATTGAACAACACATTAAGGACAGAGATCCTACATGAGGAGTAAGTACACAGTGACTCCTGTTGTTGACTTAACAATTTGAAACTCTTGTTTATAGTGTCAATGATGTCCCTAGGCTCTAGTCATTAGTTGCCAAGGCTATGAAAGCCTTTTGAGTTTGCCAACTTCGATCTTATTTAGACAATGTCATAGTCAAAGTGGAAGTTCTCTCCTCCCTTCAGAGAAAGGTACCTCTTTCTTTGATGGTCTGTTCTTTCCACTGGGATCTCACTCACAGAGATCTTTGTAAAAACTTTTTTTTTTCATTTATCTTTTTTTTTTATTTTTTTTTAAACTTTTATTTAATGAATATAAATTTCCAAAGTACGACTTATGGATTACAATGGCTTCCCCACCATACCGTCCTTCCCACCCACAACCCTCCCCTTTCAAACTCCCTCTCCCCTTCCATTCACATCGAGATTCATTTTCGATTATCTTAATATACAGAAGATCAGCTTAGTATACATTAAGTATGGATTTCAACAGTTTGCTCCCACACAAAAACATAAAGTGAAAAATAATAGATGATTTTTTTAAATGATGATGAAATCAGAGCAGACCTATTGTCATGTTTAATCCCAGTAAGAATCAAGTTGGAAATTGATAATTTCTTTTTTTTTTTTTACAGAGGATCAGTTAAGTATGCATTAAGTAAGGATTTCAACAGTTTGCACCCCCATAGAAACACAAAGTGAAATATATTGTTTGAGTACTCGTTATAGCATTAAGTCTCAATGTACAGCACATTAAGGATAGAGATCCTACATGAGGAGTAAGTGCACAGTGACTCCTGTTGTTGACTTTACCAATTGACACTCCTGTCTATGGCATCAGTAATCTCCCTATGCTCCAGTCATGAGTTTCCAAGGCTATGGAAGCCCTCTGAGTTCTCCGACTCTTATCTTGTTTAGACAAGGTCATAGTCAAAGTGGAGGTTCTCTCCTCCCTTCAGAGAAAGGCACCTCCTTCTTTGATGACCTGTTCTTTCCACTGGGATCTCACTCACAGAGATCTTTTGCCAGAGTGTCTTGGCTTTCCATGCCTGAAATACTCTCATGGGCTTTTCAGCCAGATCCGAATGCCTTTAGGGCTGATTCTGAGGCCAGAGTGCTGTTTAGGACATCTGCCATTCTATGAGTCTGCTGAGTATCTCACTTCCCATGTTGGATCACTCTCCCCTTTATTTATTCTATCGGTTAGCGTTAGCAGGTACTAGACTTCTCTATGTGCTCCCTTTGACTCCCAGTCCCTCCACCATGACCAACTGTGAACTGAAATTGATCACCTGGAACAGTGAGATGGCATTGGTACATGCCACCTCGATGGGATTGAATTGGAATCCCCTGGTATGCTTCCAACTCCACCACTTGGGGCAAGTCAGCCTGAGCATGTCCCAAATTATACATCTCTTCCCTCTCCCATTCCCAATCCCATGTTCAACAGGGATCAAATTTCAGTTAATTTTCAACACTTAAGAATAACTGTGCATCAATTACAGAACTAAACCAGTCATATTAAGTAGAACAGATAAAAAAACTACTAAGAGGGATAATGTATTAAGTTGTTCATTAAGAGTCAGAGCTATGCTGATCAAGCCACCGTTTCCCATAGTGTCCACCTCACTCCAACAGGTTTCCCTCTTGGTGTTCAGTCAGTCGTCACCGATCAGGGAGAACATATGGTATTTGTCCCTTTGGGACTGGCTTAGTTCACTCAGCATGATGTGTTCCAGATTCCTCCATCTTGTTGCAAATGACTGGATTTCGTTGTTTCTTACTGCGGTATAGTATTCTAAAGAATACATATCCCATAATTTCTTTATCCAGTCTATCGTTGATGGGCATTTAGGTTGGTTCCTGGTCTTAGCTATTGTGAATTGAGCTGCAATAAACATTAGGGTGCAGACCTCTTTTTTGTTTGCCAATTTAAATTCCTTTGGGTAAATTCCAAGGAGTGGGATGGCTGGGTCGAACGGTAGGGTTATCTTCAGGTTTCTGAGGAATCTCCAGACTGACTTCCATAGTGGCTTGACCAGATTGCATTCCCACCAACAGTGGGTTAGTGTCCCTTTTTCCCCACATCCTCGCCAGCATCTGTTGTTGGTAGATTTCTGCATGTGAGCCATTCTAACCAGGGTGAGGTGAAACCTCATTGTGGTTTTGATTTGCATTTCCCTGATTGCTAATGACCTTGAACATTTTTTCATGTGCCTGTTGGCCATTTGGATTTCCTCTTTTGAAAAATGTCTATTGAGGTCCTTGGCCCATCTCTTAAGTGGGTTGTTGGTTTTGTTGTTGTGGAGTTTCTTGATCTCTTTGTAGATTCTGGTTATTAACCCTTTATCTGTTGCATAGTTTGCAAATATTTTTTCCCATTCTGTCGGTTGTCTCTTCACTCTCCTGACTGTTTCTTTTGCAGTACAGAAACTTCTCAATTTGATGCAATCCCAATAGTTGATTTTGGCTTTGACTGCCTGTGCCTCCCGGGTCTTTTCCAGAAACTCTTTGCCTGTGCCAATATCTTGAAGGGTTTCTCCAATGTTCTCTAGTAACTTGATGGTGTCAGGTCGTAGATTTAGGTCTTTAATCCATGTTGAGTGGATTTTTGTGTAAGGTGAAAGGTAGGGGTCTTGCTTCATGATTCTGCACGTGGAAATCCAATTTTCCCAGCACCATTTATTGAATAGACTGTCCTTGCTCCATGAATTAGTTTTAGATCCTTGATCAAATATAAGTTGGCTGTAGATGTTTGGGTTGATTTCTGGTGTTTCAATTCTGTTCCATTGGTCTATCCATCTGTTTCTGTACCAGTACCATGCTGTTTTGACTACAACTGCCCTGTAGTATGTCCTGAAATCTGGTATTGTGATGCCTCCGGCTTTGTTTTTGTTGTACAAGATTGCTTTAGCTATTCGAGGTCTCTTGTGCTTCCATATAAATTTCAGCACCATTTTTTCCACATCTGAGAAGAAGGTCTTCGGTATCTTGATTGGTATTGCATTGAATCTATAAATTGCTTTTGGGAGAATGGACATTTTGATGATATTGATTCTTCCAATCCATGAGCATGGAAGATTTTTCCATTTCTTGGTATCCTCTTCTTTTTTTTTCTTTAAGGTTTTGTAATTTTCATCATAGAGATCTTTAACGTCTTTGGTTAAGTTTATTCCATATCCTGCAAAGCTATCATTTGTGAATGAAGGTGAAATAAAGACTTTTCATTGTAAACAGAAATTGAAAGAATTTGTTGCCACTCGTCCAGCACCGCAAAAGATGCTTAAAGATGTGTTACACACAGAAACACAGAAACACGGTCATCAATATGAAAGAAGGTAAAGGAAGGAAACCAAGGAAGGAAACCTCACAGCAAAAGATCACAGGGAATTCAAAGCATATATTAGAACTTATCTTTGGCAAATGGCAGGGCAAAGTTACCACTTATCATTAGTCACATTGAACGTGAATGGCCTGAACTGTCCAGTTAAAAGACACTGATTGGCTGATTGGGTTAAGGAACAAAACCCATCTATTTGCTGCTTACAAGAAACGCATCTTTCCAACAAAGATCCATACAGACTGAAAGTGAAAGGCTGGAAAAAGATATACCATGCCAACAGAAATGAAAAAAGAGCGGGCGTAGCCATCTTAATATCGGACACCATAAACTTTACCACAAAAACTGTTAAGAGAGACAAAGAGGGACACTATCTCATGATTAAGGGATCAATTCAACAGGAAGATATAACAATTATCAATGTATATGCACGTAACTACAGGGCACCAGTTTATCTAAAAGATTTATTAACGGACTTAAAGGGAGACTTAGACCCCAATACAGTAGTACTGGGGGACTTCAATACTCCACTCTCAGAAATAGACAGATCATCCGGTCAGAAGATCAACAAGGATACAGTTAATTTAAACGACACTATAGCCCAAATGGATCTAACAGATATATACAGAACTTTCAATCCTACAGCTAAAGATTTTACATTCTTCTCAGCAGTACATGGAACCTTCTCTAGGATTGACCACATACTAGGCCATAAAGCAAGTCTCAGCAAATTCAAAAGAATTAGAATCATACCATGCAGCTTCTCAGACCATAAAGGAATGAAGTTGGAAATTAGCAACTCAGGAATCCCTAGAGCATACGCAAACACATGGAGATTGAACAACATGCTCCTGAATGAACAATGGGTCATAGAAGAAATCAAAAGAGAAATCAAAAACTTTCCGGAAGTAAATGAGGATAACAGCACAACATACCAAAACTTACGGGACGCAGCAAAAGCAGTGTTAAGAGGAAAGTTTATATCAATAGGTGCCTACATCAAGAAATTGGAAAGGCACCAAATAGATGAGCTTTCAATTCACCTCGAGGATCTAGAAAACCTACAGCAAACCAGACCCAAATCTAGTAGGAGAAGAGAAATAATTAAAATCAGAGAAGAAATCAACAGGATTGAATCCAAAAAAACATTACAAAAAATCAGCCAAACGAGGAGCTGGTTTTTTGAAAAAATAAACAAAATTGACACCCCATTGGCCCAACTAACTAAAAAAAGAAGAGAAAAGACCCAAATCAATAAAATCAGAGATGAAAAAGCAAATGTAACAACAGACACCACAGAAATAAAAAGAATCATCAGAAATTACTACAAGGACTTGTATGCCAGCAAACAGGGAAACCTATCAGAAATGGATAGATTCCTGGACACATGCAACCTACCTAAATTGAACCAGGAAGACATTGAAAACCTAAACAGACCCATAACTGAGACAGAAATTGAAACAGTAATAAAGGCCCTCCTAACAAAGAAAAGCCCAGGACCAGATGGATTCACTGCTGAATTCTACCAGACGTTTAAAGAAGAACTAACTCCAATTCTTCTCAAACTATTCAGAAAAATCGAAGAAGAGGGAATCCTCCCAAATTCTTTCTATGAAGCCAGTATCACCTTAATTCCTAAGCCAGAGAAAGATGCAGCATTGAAAGAGAATTACAGACCAATATCCCTGATGAACATAGATGCAAAAATCCTCAATAAAATTCTCACCAATAGAATGCAACAACACATCAGAAAGATCATCCACCCAGACCAAGTGGGATTTATCCCTGGTATGCAGGGATGGTTTAATGTGCGCAAGACAATCAATGTGATACACCACATTAACAGACTGCAGAAGAAAAACCATATGATTATCTCAATAGATGCCGAGAAAGCATTTGATAAAATACAACACCCGTTCATGATGAAAACTCTAAGCAAACTGGGTTTGGAAGGAACATTCCTCAATACAATCAAAGCAATCTATGAAAAACCCACAGCCAACATCCTATTGAATGGGGAAAAGTTGGAAGCATTTCCACTGAGATCTGGTACCAGACAGGGATGTCCACTCTCACCACTGCTATTCAATATAGTTCTGGAGGTTCTAGCCAGAGCTATTAGGCAAGAAAAAGAAATTAAAGGGATACAAATTGGGAAGGAAGAACTCAAACTATCCCTCTTTGCAGATGACATGATTCTGTATTTAGGGGACCCAAAGAACTCTACTAAGAGACTATTGGAACTCATAGAAGATTTTGGCAAAGTAGCAGGGTATAAAATCAATGCACAAAAATCAACAGCCTTTGTATACACAGACAATGCCATGGCTGAGGAAGAACTTCTAAGATCAATCCCATTCACAATAGCTACAAAAACAATCAAATAACTTGGAATAAACTTAACCAACGATGTAAAAACTTTTTTTAAAGATTTATTTATTTATTTGAAAGTCAAAGTTACACAGAGAGGAGTGACAGAGAAAGAGAGGTCTTCCATCCCTTTGTGCACTCCCCAAATGGTCACAATGGCTGGAGCTGCACCAATCTGAAGCCAGGAGCCAGGAGCTTCCTCTGGGTCTCCCACATGGGTGCAGGGGCCCAAGGGCTTGGGCCATCTTCTACTGCTTACCCAGACCATAGCAGAGAGCTAGATCGGAAGTGGAGCAGCTAGGTCTTGAACCAGCGCCCATATGGGATGCCAGCACTGCAGGCAGCAGCTTTACATGCTATGCCATAGCGCCAACCCCCAAATCTTTTTTTTAAGATTTATTTTATTTATTTGAAAGATTACAGAGAGAGGTAGAGACAGAGAGAGGTCTTCTATACGCTGTTTCACTCCCCAGATGGCCAAAACGGCCAGAGCTGCATCGATCCAAAGCCAGAAGCCAGGAGTTTCCCCTGGGTCTCCGACGTGTGTGCAGGGGCCCAAGGACCTGGGTCATCTTCCACTGTCTTTCCAGGCCATAGCAGAGAGCCGGATCAGAAGATAAGCAGCCGGGACTAAAACCGGAGCTCATATGGGATGCTGAAGCTTCAGGCCAGGGCTTTTAACCCGCTGTGCCACAGCGCCGGCCCCCCAAAATCTTTTAAAGTTTAGTGCACTATACCTTGTATGTATAAGATGTTCCTATGCACCATGCATTCTCTGTGGTGTTCATGTGCTTCCGAGAAGTATACCAGTCATTAGTTTACTGAGTATGGCGAGTGTGGCATCTTCTCCTCCCTCCTAGCAAACAAGGAGCCTTCCTTGACACCTCAGATAAATTTCACATCTTCACTGTTCTTGTCTGGTAGCAATGGCTCTACTACACACTACATGATTGGTTGGGGGATGGGGAGAATGATGAATAAAAAGTCTATGCAGAAAGAGCTAACATGGCAAACCTGAGACTGCTCTCTTTAGGATACTATGCTTCGGAGGTTGCCTCCTGGCTGACAAAGTTCTGGGAACTACGTCGGCAAATAATTTCCTATAATGATAAGAGTGACTCATTAAAAATAATGTGGTTTGTGGTGAACACCTACGGTCATCAGGGAGTCTAGAATTTTGGACTACTAAGCAGAGGATGACTACAAATCAAGCTTTCAACAATACATTGGACCTGAGAAGCAGAAGACAACTATGTGTCCATCTGTCATTCAACATTTAGCCTACTAAGCATCACAATGCAAATGTTCACAAATCATTGCTGTAATTGTGCATTCCGTACCTCTCTACTGGTCAGAAAAGTTTCCTAATACAATTTTTTTAATTTGTAAAGACTTGTTTTGTGGCTCAACATATGGTCTATCTGGAGAATGCTCCATGTTCTGTTGAAAAGAATTTGTATTCATCAGCTGTTGGATGGAACATTCAATAAATTAACTATTAGGTCCCTTTGAGTACAGAATATTTTCCTAGGACAATTCTTGGTTGATATTCTATCCAGCCAATCTGTCCGTTGCTGAAAGTGGAATGTTGAAGTCCCTTGCCAATGCTGTATTCCAATCTATTTCTCCCTTTAGATCTGTTTGTATTTGCTTTATGTATTTGGGTGTTGTAATATTCAGTGCAAATATATTTAAAGTTGTTATATCCCCTTGCTGTATTGACTGTTTATCATTATATAATGTCCTTCATTATCTCTTTTTGAAGTATTTAAGCTAGAATTATTTTGTCTAATATAAATACATCCACTCCTGCTCTTTTTTTTCATTTTCATAGAATATTTTTCCATTCCTTCACTTTCAGTCTATATGAAAGTAAAGCAGTATATAGTTGATTCTAGCTTTTGTATCCTTTCAGCAGTTCTATGTATATTTTTTTAAAAAATCTATTTTATTTGAAAATCGAAGTTAAGAGAGAGAGGGAAAGATAGAGAGTGATCATCCATCCATTGCTTCACTCCCCAGATGGCTGCAATGGCTAGGGCTGGGCCAGGCCAAAGTCAAGAGCCAGAAGCGTCGTCCAGGTCTCCCACATGGATGGCAGGGTACCAAACACTTGGACCATCTTGGGCTCATTTTCCCAGGTTATCAGCAGGGAGCTTGATTGGAGTGAAGCAGCTGGTACACATATGGGATTCCAGTGTTGCAGGTGGTGGCTTTACCTTCTATATTACAATGATGGCCCCAATTCTATGCCTTTAAGTTGGAGAATTCAATCCATTTACACTCAAGGTAATTAATGATAAAAAAGGATTTATTACTGTACTTTTGTTATTTTTTTCTAGCTGTTTTATAGACTGTTTCCTCCTCTCTTATTGTCTCCCTTTGTGGTTAATTTAGTAAGCCTAATAATGTATTTTTATTCCTTGTTTTTTTTATTTTAGTGTCTAATTTTTTTATTTTGTGAGTACCATGAAGCTTGCAAAAAATCATGAAATTATAACAAGTTATTCTAAGCAGATACTACCTTAACAAAGAAATTAAATAATCAGAATGAAGCTCAATAGTTTAGCTTGATTCTTCCCACTACTTTGAATTTTGATGTCATAATTTCTTTTTATATAGCCTATCCCTTGTCAGTTTGTTAGAGTTATAATTCTTTTTAGTAGTTTTTAACATTGAGTTAAGGAAATAAGTATACTACACACCATTACTATATTGGAGTATTCTCAGTTTATACACTTTTACCAAGGTGTTTCACACTTTCTGTTTTCCTGTTACACATTAGCATCATTTTCCTTCTGTTTGGAGGACTCCATGGAGCATTTCTTTAAGGACAGTTCTTGGGGTGATGTATCCCTTCAACTTTTGCTTATCTGGGAAAAGCTTTGTCTCTCCTTCATTTCTAAACAGCTAGGCAGTTACAGAATTCGTGGTTGGAAGTGTTGTATTTTTTTTTAACTTTTATTGAGTGAATATAAATTTCCAAAGTACAGCTTATGGATTACAATGGCTTCCCCCCATAACTTCCCTCCCACCTGCAACCCTCCCCCTTCCCACTCCCTCTCCCATTCCATTCACATGAGGATACATTTTCGATTCTCTTTATATACAGAAGATCAGTTTAGCATACATTAAGTGAAGATTTCAACAGTTTGCTCCCACACAGAAACATAAAGTGAAAAATAATAGATGATTTTTTTAAATGATGATAAAATCAGATCAGACCTATTGTCATGTTTAATCCCAGTGAGAGTCAAGTTGGGAATTGATAATTTCTTCTTTTTTTTTTTTTAGAAGATCAGTTTAGTACACATTAAGTGAAGATTTCAACAGTTTGACCCCCATAGAAACACAAAGTGAAATATACTGTTTGAGTACTCATTCTACCATTAAGTCTCAATGTACAGCACATTAAGGACAGAGATCCTACATGAGGAGTAAGTGCACAGTGACTCCTGTTGTTCACTTTACAAATTGACACTTCTGTTTATGGCATCAGTAATCTCCCTATGCACCAGTCATGAGTTTCCAAGGCTATGGAAGCCCCTTGAGTTCTCCGACTCTTATCTTGTTTAGACAAGGTCATAGTCAAAGTGGAAGTTCTCTCCTCCCTTCAGAGAAAGGTAATCTTTCATTTAGGTTTTGTTTTCTTTTTTTTTTTTTTTTTTTTTTTTTTTTTTTGCCAGAGTGTCTTGGCTTTCCATGCCTGAAATACTCTCATGGGCTTTTCAGCCAGATTGGAATGCCTTTAGGGCTGATTCTGAGGCCAGAGTGCTATTTAGGACATCCGCCATTCTATGAGTCTGCTGAGTATCTCACTTCCCATGTTGGATCACTCTCCCCTTTATTCTATCGGTTAGTATTAGCAGGTACTAGACTTGCTTATGTGATCCCTTTGACTCTTAGTCCTTTCATTATGATCAATTGTGAACTGAAATTGATCACTTGGACTGGTGAGATGGCATTGGTACATGCCACCTTGATGGGATTGAATTGGAGTCCCCTGGTATGTTTCTAACTCTACCATTTGGGGCAAGTCAGCTTGAGCATGTCCCAAATTGTACATCTCTTCCCTCTCTTATTCCCACTCTTATGTTTAACAAGGATCCCATTTCAGTTAAATTTCAACACTTAAGAATAACTGTGCATCAATTACAGAACTAAACCAGTCATATTAAGTAGAACAGACAAAAAAAAACCACTAAGAGGGATAATGTATTAAGTTGTTCATTAACAGTCAGAGCTATGCTGATCAAGTCACCATTTCCCGTAGTGTCCATTTCACTTCAGGAGGTTTCCTTTTTGGTGTTCAGTCAGTTGTCACCGATCAGGGAGAACATATGGTATTTGTCCCTTTGGGACTGGCTTATTTCACTCAGCATGATGTGTTCCAGATTCCTCCATTTTGTTGCAAATGACTGGATTTCGTTGTTTCTTACTGCGGTATAGTATTCTAAAGAGTACATATCCCATAATTTCTTTATCCAGTCTACCGTTGATGGGCATTTAGGTTGGTTCCAGGTCTTGGCTATTGTGTTTGTGCTGCAATAAACATTAGGGTGCAGACCGCTTTTTTGTTTGCCAATTTAAATTCCTTTGGGGTAAATTCCAAGGAGTGGGATGGCTGGGTCGAACGGTAGGGTTATCTTCAGGTTTCTGAGGAATCTCCAGACTGACTTCCATAGTGGCTTGACCAGATTGCATTCCCACCAACAGTGGGTTAGTGTCCCTTTTTCCCCACATCCTCGCCAGCATCTATTGTTGGTAGATTTCTGCATGTGAGCCATTCTAACCAGGGTGAGGTGAAACCTCATTGTGGTTTTGATTTGCATTTCCCTTATTGCTAGTGATCTTGAACATTTTTTCATGTGCCTGTTGGCCATTTGGATTTCCTCTTTTGAAAAATGTCTATTGAGGTCCTTGGCCCATCTCTTAAGTGGGTTGTTGGTTTTGTTGTTGTGGAGTTTCTTGATCTCTTTGTAGATTCTAGTTATTAACCCTTTATCAGTTGCATAGTTTGCAAATATTTTTTCCCATTCTGTCGGTTGTCTCTTCACTCTCCTGACTGTGTCTTTTGTAGTACAGAAACTTCTCAATTTGATGCAATCCCAATAGTTGATTTTGGCTTTGACTGCCTGTGCCTCCCGGGTCTTTTCCAGAAACTCTTTGCCTGTGCCAATATCTTGAAGGGTTTCTCCAATGTTCTCTAGTAACTTGATGGTGTCAGGTCGTAGTTTTAGGTCTTTAATCTATGTTGAGTGGATTTTTGTGTAAGGTGAAAGGTAGGGGTCTTGCTTCATGCTTCTGCATGTGGAAATCCAGTTTTCCCAGCACCATTTATTGAATAGACTGTCCTTGCTCCAGGAATTGGTTTTAGATCCTTGATCAAATATAAGTTGGCTGTAGATGTTTGGGTTAATTTCTGGTGTTTCAATTCTGTTCCATTGGTCTATCCATCTGTTTCTGTACCAGTACCATGCTGTTTTGACTACAACTGCCCTGTAGTATGTCCTGAAATCTGGTATTGTGATGCCTCCGGCTTTGTTTTTGTTGTACAAGATTGCTTTAGCTATTCGAGGTCTCTTGTGCTTCCATATAAATTTCAGCACCATTTTTTCCAGATCTGAGAAGAAGGTCTTCGGTATCTTGATTGGTATTGCATTGAATCTATAAATTGCTTTTGGGAGAATGGACATTTTGATGATATTGATTCTTCCAATCCATGAGCATGGAAGATTTTTCCATTTCTTGGTATCCTCTTCTATTTCTTTCTTTAAGGTTTTGTAATTTTCATCGTAGAGATCCTTAACGTCCTTGGTTAAGTTTATTCCAAGGTATTTGATTGTTTTTGTAGCTATTGTGAATGGGATTGATCTTAGAAGTTCTTCCTCAGCCATGGCATTGTCTGTGTATACAAAGGCTGTTGATTTTTGTGCATTGATTTTATACCCTGCTACTTTGCCAAAATCTTCTATGAGTTCCAATAGTCTCTTAGTAGAGTTCTTTGGGTCCCCTAAATAAAGAATCATGTCATCTGCAAAGAGGGATAGTTTGAGTTCTTCCTTCCCAATTTGTATCCCTTTAATTTCTTTTTCTTGCCTAATAGCTCTGGCTAGAACTTCCAGAACTATATGGAATAGCAGTGGTGAGAGTGGGCATCCCTGTCTGGTACCAGATCTCAGTGGAAATGCTTCCAACTTTTCCCCATTCAATAGGATGTTGGCTGTGGGTTTTTCATAGATTGCTTTGATTGTATTGAGGAATGTTCCTTCCATTCCCAATTTGCTTAGAGTTTTCATCATGAACGGGTGTTGTATTTTATCAAATGCTTTCTCGGCATCTATTGAGATAATCATATGGTTTTTCTTCTGCAGTCTGTTAATGTGGTGTATCACATTGATTGTCTTGCGCACATTAAACCATCCCTGCATACCAGGGATAAATCCCACTTGGTCTGGGTGGATGATCTTTCTGATGTGTTGTTGCATTCTATTGGTGAGAATTTTATTGAGAATTTTTGCATCTATGTTCATCAGGGATATTGGTCTGTAATTCTCTTTCAATGCTGCATCTTTTTCTGGCTTAGGAATTAAGGTGATACTGGCTTCATAGAAAGAATTTTGGAGGATTCCCTCTTCTTCGAATGTTCTGAATAGTTTGAGAAGAAGTGGAGTCAGTTCTTCTTTAAATGTCTGGTAGAATTCAGCAGTGAATCCATCTGGTCCTGGGCTTTTCTTTGTTAGAAGGGCCTTTATTACTGTTTCAATTTCTGTCTCAGTTATGGGTCTGTTTAGGTTTTCAATGTCTTCCTGGTTCAATTTAGGTAGGTTGCATGTGTCCAGGAATCTATCCATTTCTGATAGGTTTCCCTGTTTGCTGGCATACAAGTCCTTGTAGTAATTTCTGATGATTCTTTTTATTTCTGTGGTGTCTGTTGTTACGTTTCCTTTTTCATCTCTGATTTTATTGATTTGGGTCTTTTCTCTTCTTTTTTTAGTTAGTTGGGCCAATGGGGTGTCAATTTTGTTTATTTTTTCAAAAAACCAGCTCCTCGTTTGGCTGATTTTTTGTAATGTTTTTTTGGATTCAATCCTGTTGATTTCTTCTCTGATTTTAATTATTTCTCTTCTCCTACTAGATTTGGGTCTGGTTTGCTGTAGGTTTTCTAGATCCTCGAGGTGAATTGAAAGCTCATCTATTTGGTGCCTTTCCAATTTCTTGATGTAGGCACCTATTGATATAAACTTTCCTCTTAACACTGCTTTTGCTGCGTCCCGTAAGTTTTGGTATGTTGTGCTGTTATCCTCATTTACTTCCAGAAAGTTTTTGATTTCTCTTTTGATTTCTTCTATGACCCATTGTTCATTCAGGAGCATGTTGTTCAATCTCCATGTGTTTGCGTATGCTCTAGGGATTCCTGAGTTGCTAATTTCCAACTTCATTCCTTTATGGTCTGAGAAGCTGCATGGTATGATTCTAATTCTTTTGAATTTGCTGAGACTTGCTTTATGGCCTAGTATGTGGTCAATCCTAGAGAAGGTTCCATGTACTGCTGAGAAGAATGTAAAATCTTTAGCTGTAGGATTGAAAGTTCTGTATATATCTGTTAGATCCATTTGGGCTATAGTGTCGTTTAAATTAACTGTATCCTTGTTGATCTTCTGACCGGATGATCTGTCTATTTCTGAGAGTGGAGTATTGAAGTCCCCCAGTACTATTGTATTGGGGTCTAAGTCTCCCTTTAAGTCCCTTAATAAATCTTTTAGATAAACTGGTGCCCTGTAGTTAGGTGCATATACAATGATAATTGTTATATCTTCTTGTTGTATTGATCCCTTAATCATTATATAGTGCCCCTCTTTGTCTCTCTTAACAGTTTTTGTGGTAAAGTTTATGTTGTCCGATATTAAGATGGGTACGCCCGCTCTTTTTTCATTTCTGTTGGCATGGTATATCTTTTTCCAGCCTTTCACTTTCAGTCTGTATGGATCTTTGTTGGAAAGATGTGTTTCTTGTAAGCAGCAAATAGATGGGTTTTGTTCCTTAACCCAATCAGCCAATCAGTGTCTTTTAACTGGACAGTTCAGGCCATTCACGTTCAATGTGACTATTGATAAGTGGTAACTTTGCCCTGCCATTTGCCAAAGATAAGTTCTAATATATGCTTTGAATTCCCTGTGATCTTTTGCTGTGAGCTTTCCTTCCTTTACCTTCTTTCATATTGATGACCGTGTTTCTGTGTTTTTGTGTGTAACACATCTTTAAGCATCTTTTGCGGTGCTGGACGAGTGGCGACAATTTCTTTCAATTTCTGTTTGCTATGAAAGCTCTTTATTTCACCTTCATTCACAAATGAGAGTTTTGCAGGATATAATATTCTGGGCTGGCAGTTTTTCTCTTAGTACCTGGGCTATATCTCGCCATTCCCTCCTAGCTTGTAGGGTTTCTGATGAGAAGTCAGCTGTGAGTCTGATTGGAGATCCTCTGAGAGTAATCTGACGTTTCCCTCTTGCACATTTTAGGATCTTTTCTTTATGTTTCACTGTGGAGAGTTTAATTACAACGTGTCATGGTGAGGATCTCTTTTGGTCGTGTTTATTAGGGGTTCTGTGAGCTTCCTGTACTAGGATTTCTCTGTCCTTCTCCAAACCTGGGAAATTTTCTGCTAATATCTCACTAAAAAGGCCTTCTAATCCTTTCTCCCTCTCCATGCCTTCAGGAACTCCTAGAACCCGAATGTTGGGTTTTTTAATAGTATCCTGAAGATTCCTGACAATATGTTTTAGATTTCTAATTTCCTCTTCTTTTCTTTGGTCTGACTGTATCCTTTCCTGTTCTCTGTCTTCTAAGTCCGATATTCTCTCTTCTGCTTCACCCATTCTGTTTGTAAGGCTCTCTATTGTGTTTTTCATTTGATCTATTGAATTCTTCACTTCATTGTGATTTCTCGTCACTATCACAGTTTCCTGTTGTACTAGTTGTTTCGTTTCATTTTGATTCCTCCTTAATATTTCATTTTCACGAGAGAGATTTTCTATCTTGTCCATTAAGGATTTCTGTAGTTCAAGAATTTGTTTTTGAGAACTTCTTAATGTTCTTATCAATTTTTTGAGATCTGCTTCTTGCATTTTTTCTATGTCATCATCTTCATAATCTTGAATTGGGGTGTCTTTTTCATTTGAGGGCGTCATGGTGACTTCCTTGTTTTTATTACCTCGGTTTTTGCGTTTGTTATTTGGCATATTGGAGATATTTGGTTTCTTCACTGTGGAGCTTTTTCTTGTTATACTATGACTCTAGATTAAGTGGGCTGTCTGTTTTTGATGGAGCCTTAGAGGCTTGAGATGGGTGTGGCCTGAGAGCTCTGTTTGGTGTGCCAAAGGTGACACACCCAGGTTAGGCGTGGTAGATCTCTCTTTCTTTCTTTTTTTGATTCAAAAGGGAAGTAATTCCGCACAGCTGAATGAAGTTGGAGGTAGTTAGCAGGCAAATGATATACCCACAGGAGCCAGAGATCAGAAGCTCTTTCCCAAGGACCACACAGGGAATCTGTTCTGCCCTCAGAGTGGGCTCAAATTCTCCTTCAGTCTCCCACTGAGTTGCCAAAGTTACAGAATTGTAGCGTCTCTGGAGAGTACTCACGTGAATTCCGTGAGTTCTCTCCCCCAGCATCTCTTTTTTCACAGTCTCAGTTCAGTAGCACCACAAATTTACTAGGTCCTAATCTCCTGTTAATTCGCCCTGCCCAGAGTCAGGTTTTTCTGCTGGGCTCAGGGCCAGTGCAGACCTGAGGTTGCTCTGCTTATGACGTATGTCCAAGATGGCGCCTGCTCTTTGTCTTGCTCGCCCTTGAGAGGTGAGCGGAGAGAGAGAAACCCGTGTCCGTACCAGTCACCTTTTTTTTCTCTCTCTCTCTCTCTTCCAGTTAGCCTGGTGAACTTTTCCCCCCCGGGGGTCGTTCCCTCTAGTCTCCTCTCTCCGCTTGCCTGCCGGTGTCTCGGGCTATTGAGGTTCGGCTCACCTCGCGTTCCAGCGCTGGTGTGTTGAGTCTGCCGCTGGTGTCCCGAACTGTGGGCTCCCACGCTCTCCACGCAGGTCCACTGTGAATCACGGGTTCCGGAAGAGTTTCTTCTGCTGTTTCCTCCCCTACTCTTCCTTGAACCTGCAGTATCTCCACTTTTATTAAACTGTCTCTCCCCGGACTATCAGTGTGCTCCCTTCCTATTCCTCCATCTTGCCTCCTCCCCGGAAGTGCTTTTTGTTCCCCCTACATCTCCCCATGCTCCTCTACTGGGAGAGGACTTGGGAAATTTTCACCCAGATTTCTCCAGACTTTGCCCATTCTCCTTTTTCCTTTGCTAATTTTGCTTTGTATTCTTCCTCTGTAATAACTCTTAGCCATAAGAACAAATATATTCTTAGTCCTATGCATCACTCTAGTACATCATCAAACCTGGGGTGGTTTGCACATTCAGTACAGGGGCCAACCTGTGTTACTGTCCTAAATGCAGTGCCCCAACCAACCTCTTTTTTCCTTACACATTGATGTGAATGCTATGCCATTGCTGGCTCCATCTTCAACATTGCCTCATCCCTTCCTAAAATAAGGTATTTGTTTGCAAACTAGTGTTTATTTGTGTGTTGATTTTATATCCTACCACTTTACCAAACTCTTCTATGAGTTCCAGTGAGTCTCTTAATGGAGTCTTTTGGATCCCTATATATAGAATCATGTAATCTGAAAATAGGGATAGTTTGACTTCCTCCTTCCCAATTTGTATGACTTTGATTTCTTTTGCTTGCCTACTGGCTCTGGCTAAAACTTCCAGGACTATATTAAATAGCAATGGTGAGAGTGGACATCCTTGTCTGGTTCTAGGTCTCAGTGGGAATTCTTCCAACTTTTCCCCATTCAGTAGGACACTGACCATGGGTTTGTCATAGATTGCCTTGATTATGTTGAGGAATGTTCCTTTTATACCCAATTTGCTTAAAGTTTTCATCATGAAAAAATATTGTATTTTATCAAATGCTTTCTCTGCATTTATTGAGATAATCATATGGTTTTTTCTTCAGTTTGTTAATGTGATGGATCATATTGATTGATTTGGGAATATTGAACCATACATACGTACCAAGGTTAAATCCCATATAGTCTGCATGAATGACTTTCTGATGTGTTGTTGGATTTGATTGGCTAGTATTTTGTTGGGCATTTTTGCATCTATGTTCATCAGGGAAATTGGTTTCTGGTTTTGTTTCTCTGTTGTATCTTTTTCTAGTTAAGGAATTACGATGATCCTGGTTTCATGGAAGGAGTTTGGGGGGATTCCCTCCCTTTCAATTGTTTTGAATAGCTTGAGAAGAATTGGATTTAGTTCTTCATTGAATGTCTGGTAGAATTCAGCAGTGAAGCCATCCATTCCTGGGCTTTTCTTTGTTGTGAGGGTTTTTATTACTGATTCAACTTCCATCTTGGTTATTGGACTGTTTAGGTTTTTTAAATATCTTGATTACTCCACTTAGGTAGGCTGTATGTGTCCAGGAATCTATCCATTTCTTCTAGGTTTCCCAAATTTTTTGCATACAGCTCATTGTAGTAATTTCTGAAAATTCTTTTTATTTCTGTACTACCTGTTGTTAAATTTCTGTTTTTGTCTCTAACCTTGTTGATTTGGGTCTTCTTCCTCTTTTTTTTTTGTTAGTTGGGCCAATGATGTGTCAATTTTGTTTATTTTTTTCCAAAAAACTGGCTCTTCATTTTGCTGATCTTTTGTGTATTTTTTGTTTCAATTTTGTTTATTTCTTCTCTAAGTTTGTTTTTTTCTCCTACTAGTTTTGGGTTTGGTTTGCTGTTGTTTTTCTAGGTCTTTAAGATGCATTGATAACTCACTTATACAGTGCCTATCCAATTTCATGATGTAGGCACCCGTTGCTATAAACTTTCCTCTTACCATTGCTTTTTGCTGTATCCCATAAGTTTTGATATGTTGTATTTCATCTTCATTCATTTCTAGAAATTATTTCTCTTTTGATTTCTTCAGTGACCCACTGTTCATCCAGGAGCATGTTCTTCAGTCTCCATGTATTTACATGTGATTTAGAGATTCTTGAGTTGTTGATTTTCAACTTCATTCCATTGTGGTCACAGGTATGATTTTGGGTTTTTTTGAATTTTCTGAGACTTGCTTTATGCCCTAGCATGTGGTCTATCCTTGAGAAAGTTCCATGCACTGGTGAGAAGAATGTATATTCTACAACTGTAGGATGAAAACTTCTATAGATATCTGATAGGTCCATTTGGTCTATATTGTTGATTAACTGTGTTGTTCCCTGCTGATTTTCTGTCTAGTTGATCTTTCCATTGCTGAAAGTGGGGTTTTGAAGTCCCCCATTACTATTGTATTGTAGTCTATGTCTGCCTTTAAATCCCTTAACATTTCTTTTAAATACCCAGGTAAACTGTAATCAGAAGCATGTACATTTATAATAGTCACATGTTCCTGTTGAATTGATCCCGTAATCATTACACAGAGTTCTTCTTTGTCTGTTTTAAGAGTTTTTGTGTTAATGTCTATTTTGTCTGATATTAGGATGACTATACCAGCTCTTTTTTTGGTTTCTTCTAGGATGGAATATCTTTTTCCAACCTTTTGCCTTCAGTCTGCCTGTATCTGTTGGTGAGATGCATTTTTTATAGGCAGCAAACAGGTGGGTTTTATTTTTTAATCCATTCAGCCAGTCATACTGTATCTTTTAACTGGAGAGTTAAGGCCATTTATATTCGAGGTGACTATTGATAAGTAGACTTGGCCCTGCCATTTTTCCCTAAATATTCCCATTGTTTACTTTGGATTTCTCTTGTACTTTAACTGGGAGATTTTCTTACTTTGCCTTCTTTCATGTTTCTCTGTTTCTTTGTACAGCTCATCCTTAAGCATCTTTTGTAAGGCTGGACAAGTGCTGATAAATTCTTTCAAATTCTGTTTGCTATGGAAGGTTTTTATTTTAGTTTTAATCATAAATGAGAACTTTGAACGATCTAATATCCTTGCTTGACAATTTTTGTCTCTTAAGACTTGTAGTGTATTTTGCCAATCCCTTCTAGCCTGTAGGGTTTCTGAGTCTAATTAGAGACCTTCTGAAAGTAATCTGTTGTTTCTTTCCTGAACATTTTAGAATCTTTTCTTTACGTTTTACCATGGAGTGTTTGACTACAATGTGTCATGGTGATGATATTTTCTGTTCATGTTGATTAGAAATTAATTGGACTTCCCTTTTTCCAAATTAGAGAATTTTTCTGTAATTATTTCACTGCAAAGGTCATCTGATCCATTCTGTCTTTCCACACTTTCAGAAACTCCTAAGACCGATATGTTGAGTTGTTTGATAGTATCCCATAAATCTCAATACTTTTTTAAAAATAGTTGGGTTTTTTTTTTAAGATTTACCTATTTATTTGAAAGGCAGAGTTAGAGGAAGTGGCAGAGCGAGAGAGAGAGAGAAGTCTTTCATCCACTGGTTCAATCCCCAAATGGCTGCAATGCCTGAGCTGAGCCAATTTGAAGCCAGGTGCCAGGAACTTCTACCAAGTCTCCCCCATCGGTGCAGGAGCCCAAGAACTTAGGCCATTTTCCACTGTTTTCCCAGGTCATAGCAGAGAGCTGGATCAGAAGTGGAGCAGCCAGGACTTGAACTGACTCCAATATGGGATGCCAGCACTGCAAGCAGATTTACCCACTACGTCACAGTGCTGACCCCTCCAATACTGTTTTTTAGTTTTCTAATTTCTTCCTCTTTATTTTTGGTCTGACTGTATCATTTCCAGTGATTTGGCTTCTAACTTGGATATTCTTTCATCTGCCTCATCAAGTCTGTTGTTAAGGCTTTCCACCGCATTTTTATTTGATCAGTGAATTCTTCTTTTCCAATATTTCATTTTGGTTTCTCTTTAAAAATCTCAATTTTATGTGAAAAATTTTTATTCATGTCATGTATGGATTTTTTTAACTCATAGATTTGCTTCTGATTACTTCTAAGTAATCAGCTTTTTGAATCTCATTTCTGACATTTCTTCAATCTCTTCATCTTCACATTCTATTAATGAAATGTTGTGTTCTTTTGGGGGCATCATGTTGTTTTCCTTATACTTGCTTTTTTATTGCTGCATTTATTTTTAGGCATTTGTGGAGATACCTGTTGGTGTTTTTTTCCCCTGTGATAGCTTTTATCTTTGCACTATTTTTCTGTGGCTTAGTGGAGTGTTTGCTCTTTCAGTGAATGTTGCAGTGGATTCATTCTGAGAGGAGGAGTGTGGTGGGGGCAAGAGGCACAGAGTCACCGTAGAGATCCTGGGAGCCAGGTGAAAGGGGGTCAGAGGCGAGCAGCCAACAGACTCGTTTATTTCAGTTGGTACAGCGGCTTAAATAGCCAAGGCAGCCAATCCGATCAAGGGGCAGTTTATGCCCTAACCAATCACTGCCTGTTGCCAGGCAGTATCCGAAGCCATCCAATCACAGCCTGTCACCAGGCAGGCTCTGTTGCCAGGTGGTTTCCCAGGGGGTTTCTCAGGGGGTTTCCAAAGCCACTCCTGAGTAACTGATGCTCGCTTGCCAGCTGCCATCTTGGCATGGCCTTCTCATTCCACCACATTTCTCATTCTACCACAAGTGAATACCCAAAGGTGTGAGCTGGTTGTGGCCAAAGAGTTTTGTTCAGTGCTCCAAGGTGAGAGGAGTGTCCAAGGTGACACCTAAGTTGCATGTAGTAAATCTCCTTTTACTTTTTTTTTAATCAGCAGGGAAGTCTATTCAGTTCTGTTGGCATAGTCTCATGCTCACCTCCTCTCCTCCAAGGTGACCAGTTCCTGGGCACTAGTCTTATTTGGTGCAATATTCATCCATACTACCACAAGAACCACACAAAGGACCCATGCAGTCTTCAGTGTGAGCACGGATCCCACAGCAATGACCCTCACAAGAGAATCAGCGAGCCCCGAGCACATGGAGTCACTCACAGTGACCGCCCAAAGTCTCAGCCAAACCCTGTGCCTTCTCACACAGCCACAGTTTTTTCACAGTCCCAGCACACAAGGCTCTCACAGTCACAAGCTTCCACCCCCCTGTTAATTCTCCCAGCTAGACTCAGGCATCTCCTCTCAGCTTGTTGCTAAGTAGGCAGACACGAGCTGGCACAGCTGTTACATATGTCCAAAATGGCACCGGCCTCTCTCAGCTAGTTACAGGATGCCAGCACCAGGTGACCAGGGAGAGAGAGATGTGCCCCCCCTTTTCCTTATAGGTTGGTAGATACACTGTCCCCTACAGGGCTCCAAGCCATACTCAGGCTAAGCTTTTCCTGAAGCTTTATCACCAGTGTCCTGGGCTGCTGCAGTCTGGCCTCACCTCTCTCTCCGAAGCTGGTGCTGCAGCTCTCAGATGCTGGGGTCCTGTATTGTGCTTGCCCACACCCTTCATGTAGGTCCACAGTTTCCCTCTAATTTGCATGGAGATTTCCTCTGCAGTTTTCTCCCTAACTCTTCCCTAAAATTGCACTCTCCACTTTTAATTTTTTTTTAAACTTTTTTAGGAATGTGTTTACTATTTTATCAAGGTCTTTTTGTATTTGTTGAAGTTATTATATAGCTTTTGTTTCACTTGAGCTAAGGATAGGAGTATGTGTCACATATTTGTAAAGTTTCTAGTATTATGTTACCCATTTTTTTAATTTTTTTTTTATTTTTTGACAGGCAGAGTGGACAGTGAGAGAGAGAGACAGAGAGAAAGGTCTTCCTTTGCCATTGGTTCACCCTCCAATGGCCGCCACGGCCAGCGCGCTGCGGCCGGCGCACTGCGCTGATCCAATGGCAGGAGCCAGGTACTTATCCTGGTCTCCCATGGGGTGCAGGGCCCAAGGACTTGGGCCACCCTTCACTGCACTCCCAGGCCACAGCAGAAAGCTGGCCTGGAAGAGGGGCAACCGGAACAGAATCTGGCGCCCCGACCAGGACTAGAACCCGGTGTGCCGGCGCCACAAGGTGGAGGATTAGCCTAGTGAGCCACGGCGCCGGCTCCCATTTTTTTTTTAAAGATTTATTTATTTACTTGAAAGTCAGAGTTACACAGAAAGAGAAGGAGAGGCAGAAAGAGACAGAGAGGTCTTCCATCCACTGGTTCACTTCCCAGATGGCTGCAATGGCCAGAGCTGTGCCGACCCGAAGCCAGGAGCCAAGAGCTTCTTCCAGGTCTCCCATGCAGGTGCAGGGGCCCAGGACTTGGGCCATCCTCTACTGCTTTCCCAGGCCATAGCAGAGAGATAGATTGGAAGTGGAGCAGCCGGGATGCAAACTGACGCACATATGGGATGCTGGCACTGCAGGTGGCAGCTTTACCCACTACACCACAGCGCCAGCCCCTCCACTTTTATTTTTTAACTATCTGTCCATAGACTAGAGCAGTATGCTCCCTCCCTATTCCACCATCTTTGGAAACCTCATGCTTTGGTCTTTATGTTATAAATGTCTCATGTATATACAATGGAACTGTTATATCAGGTTTTGATTTTATATAGTGATACTGGCAAAGCCGTGGTCTCCCTGAAGTAGACATATATTCTTTTGTAGATTTTATTTTAAGATATTGACAAATAAAAATTACATATATTCAAGGTGTACAACATGATTTGATATATAAGGGTACTTCAAATATTTGTGGAAAGTGGAATTATAAGATGTTTATTTTGGTGCAACAAGTTTTAAATCCATGCAAAGTCTCATAACATGCATTTTCCATGAACTTTTTGAAGAACTCTCTTACATTTACATTGTATACCAATTACCACAGATTAGCACAGCCACCACCACTCAGAGTTACCAGTGTGTGTATGAATGGTGAGGACACTTAAAATCTGTTCTCATCAAATTTCAAATAGGTAATACAATATTAACCATAGATGCCATGTTGTACATTAGATTCCCAGATAACATTCATTGTACAACTAAAAGTTTGTTCCATTTTGCCAATATCTCCCTATTCCTTCTGTAGTCCAACTCCTGGCAATACCCTTCTACTCTTTGCTTCCATGAGTTCAACTTTTTTTAGATTCCACAGATTAGTGATATCATACATTATTTGCCTTTCTGTGTCTGGATATATTTCATTTAGCGTAACATATTCTACATTCATCCATGTTATCCAAATGGCAACATTTTCTTCTTTTTATGGCTGACTAATATTAAATTGTATATATTTTACATTCTGTTTATTCGCTCATTTATCCATGATTACTTAAATTGTCTCCATATCTTTGCTACTGTGAATAGTGCTGCGATGAATAGGAGTTCTACTTTTATTGAATTTGTTCATTTCTCTACAACTGTATTTATTCCACCAAGTCCAAGCCATTATTTATCATCTGGGCTATTTCAATAGTCCTCTAGTTAGTTTTCCTAAACCATCCAATCTCCTCCATATATTCTTCAAACTGTAGCTAAATAATTGATTGAAAAAATAGCCATGGCCTTTCTCTTTCTTGAATAATTAATATAAAAATCCATTAGCTGGGGCTGGCACAGTATCAGATCTCAGCCAAGGTGATGAAATTGTCCATAGAAGGATAGAGGGCTAGCCACTGTGTATTGAAGCCCTTTTGGAGGGAGGTTAATACCCCTGTGAGAAGGCAGACTGGTGCAGTTTGGAATCTGAGTAGAGTGAGCAGAGCTAAGTAGTCCATCACAAAGCTTAGCAATACAAGGGGGGTGAAGGGAGAAGCCACACAACAAAGGGTCTAGCATCAGTAATGGAAGATTGGTTACATACTGAAGTAATTTAACAAATAAGCATATATATCAAGGATAATGGTAGCAAGCTTTTTCATTGTCCTGAAAAGGAACTACACATATAGAAAGAAAAAAAATTTGAATTAGGACATTCTGACTCCTATGGCATTGCATTACAAATGCAAGTATTGGTGTGAACTCATAATTTTGTATATGTGTGTATACACAAATGTATCCTTGCCTTTGTCCACTGAGAAGACCTGAGAAGAACAGCACCTAAATAGCATGAAGCATACATAGCACCTGGATGGTCCAATCAAGGCTTCTTGTAGAAATGGTTGGCACCAGAACTGAGTCAGGAAAAGTCCTGAATGTGCCCGGAACACTCAAATATGCACACTCACAGAAAGATGGGATTGTCAAAAGAACACTGAGGTTGGGGCCAGGGCTATAGTGTAGTAGTGAAGCTCTGGCCTACAGCAATGGCATCACATATGGGTGCTGGTTTGAGTCCTGGCTGCTCCACTTCCTATCCAGCTCCCTACTAATGCATCTCAGAAAGCAGTAGATGATAGCCCACATTCTTGGGCCCTTGCACTGATATGGGAGACCTGGAAGAAGCTCTTTCCTGCCTCCTGGCTTTGGATCGGCCCAGCTCTGGACACTGCAGCCATTTGGAGAGTGAACCAGTGGATGGAAAACCGTCTTCCCTCTCTCTCTCTCTCTGTCTCTGTCTCTCTCTCTCTACCTCTTTCTGTAATTCTTTCAAATAAATAAAATAAATCTTTTTTAACATTTTAAAAATAAAAGGATATTGAGGTCAACATGAAAGAATTCCCACTGGTCAAATCTAGAACTGCTTAATCATCAAAATCAGGGGTGGGGAATGTCATTTGGTCTGGCCCTGCCAAGATTACTGCAGGCTGGACTTGAAATTCAATAAATCTAGGACCTTTCTTCACACAACACAATGTATATTAAGTGAGTCATAATAATGCCATAAATTTTGAGGAACAAGCAAGGAATGTGCGCTATGGGATAGGCTGGACACGTATGAGTACAGGATAGGACGGATATGCTTCTCAGCTCCCAGCAGCCCATCTGCCTCTATTGCAGTGACTCAGAGGACAGTCAGTTCCAGGCAGGCTGGGAGGGTTCTCATTGCAAAAGCGTTAGCAACACTGTGGCAAAACTATAGCAATCCGCTGATGATGAGATTCATCGTGATGGGATGATTCCTCCCGACCTTGATGACCTTGCTTCCAGTGATTGATGATGTTGTCTTTGTCGACACAGATAGTAACTCCAATCTAACCTTTATCCACAAGTCCACAATCAACAATCCTTGCAAAAACAGAGTCTCAAATGAAGATTAAGGAAATCAGAATATGCAGAAACAACCTCAGGAATGGGTAATATGAATGTAGGATGTGTTGCAAATCTAAGATGCAAGATTAGAACAGCGATCAAAACAAAATCATTGCATCACTGGTGACACACACACACTGGACAGTTATCAAAACTTAAGTGATGTGACATCCTACAAATAGTGACTATAAAGAAAATTTGATGCAGAGTGTTGATCTTTCCAAGAGAAATTGACAGATGATTATCTCTTGTTGAAGTCAGAGGCAAAAACCATGTACCTAGTTTTGTGGCTATCATTAGCAGAAAAGAGAAAATCCAGCTCAAAACATGTGAAACTCAATGAATTGGGAGGCCACATGCCTCTGATAAGATTAATATTCTTCAGAGTTTAGAATCTCAACAAGGCACTTTTCACTAGGCCTCCTTGTGACAGAGACAGTGTTTTTCAGGTGAGTTATGCAGAGAGCAAGCTGGTCACAAAGAAGCTGAGTCGTCATGTAAAGGGAGAGTTGGTGAGAGAGTGCATGGAGGCTGCTGCAGAATTGTTAGCTCAAATTAAAATGGTTTCAGAGTGTCAGTTTGTCTCTAAGAACCATCCCACATTGGATTATTGACTTAGCAAAAGATATTGAAAGAACACTGAAGGATTCTGCAAAAGAGTTTCAATTTTTCTCTGGCTTATAAAGAGACAACAGACATACCCAAATATTGCCTGACTGGTTGTTTTTATTTGTGGGATAACTGCAGAGTTTGCCAGTTTGCCATGCCAAGAGGAACTGCTGTCACTAGAAGCCATGCATGGCATTGCAAGAGATGAGGACTTGGTTGAAAGACTTGTTTTTTTTCAGTGAAAAACTTGAGCTAACAATTGAAAAGGTAGGTGGCAATACTATAGCTGGAGCTCCAGCCATGGTTGACTCGCAAAAGGTTAATTGCATTTGTTGACTGAATCATCTCAGACTTGCTCCAAGTGCTTTGATTATATGCCTCACTGCATCATATGCCAAGAAAGTCTCTGTGCACAGTCATTGCAGTTCAACAATGGGACGTCGATAATGGTCCCAAGCATACATTTTGTCAAAAGCAGCCGCCAGTCGAAGAAGGAATTGCTGAATGAGCTTGCTTATCACTGTGAAGGGACATGGCTGAGTCACTAAAACATGCTAGTGAGGTTTTGTGATCCATGGGATGAAGTCAAGAAGTTTCTGGAGATGAAGGGAAAACCTGTCAGGGATTCAATGAGAGCAAGCGACTGTGTGATCCGGCGTTTATGGTGGACATCACCAAGTACCTCTCAGAGCTGAACATCAAGCTGGGGGGCCCCAACCAGCTTCTCAGCTCCCTGCTTTCAAACGTGAAGTCATCTGAAGCTAAATTAAGGCTGCAGAAAGCGCAACTCAAAACGAATAACAGGGTACATTACTCTGGAAGGACAAAAGTCTTCTATGATACTTGAATATCCTGGTGAATGTGGAAGCTAATTGAAACATTTGATGAAAGATCAAAGGAACTGAACATCTTTGCTATACAGTTCAATTGGAGTAGCTGAAGTGCTTGGTCACCTCCAACAGGAAATTGTTCAGCAACAAAGCTATGACAAACTGACAATTAAGTACAACAACAGCCCACCATTTGAGTGCTATAAACGTTACAGAAGCAATGATTCATCTCCCACTTTGAGGAGACATGCGTTAAAATCGGCATCTGTGTTCAGAACAACTTACTGCTGCCAGTACTTTTCAAGGGTTTCACTCTGCTCCCATGAGGACGGAACTCTGCTCCCCTGCATGCATGCCACAGGGCTCCAACTGCAAGCACTCTTTCCAAGGCTGGGATGCCTCTCTCCACTTGGCCCCATGGTGCAGAGTCTGAAAGGGGGGGAAGAGAGGAAACATGGAAGCAAAGAGGAAAGTCTACCTGGAGCTAACAAACTGGACCCTGGCAACCGTTCAGGAACTTGTCTTGGACAGATGCAAATCAAATGATGGGAAAAATCAGGGCTTTATAGCTAAATTTGTGAATTTAGAGTTCCTTGATTTCAGTCTCAAATCTCCCCAAGCTGTCTAAATTGCAAAAGCTTGAGCTCAGCGACAATGGAATCCCTGGAGGTCTGAGCATGGTAGCAGAGAAACTTCCAGATCTCACACATCTCAACTGGAGTGGAAATAAGCTGAAAGGTATCAGCATCCTGGAACCCTTGAAGAAGTTGGATTGTCTGAAAAGCCTGAGTGTTTCTAACTGTGAAGTCACTAACCTGAATGACCGTCTTCTGCTCCTGCCCCAACTGACCTTCCTACATAGCTAGGACCAGGAAGCCACTGACTCGGGTGCTAAGGTGGATGGCGTGGATGAAGAGGAAGAGGACAAAGAAGGAGAAGATGAGGAAGAGGAGGGAGAGCTTGATGAAGAAGAGGATGGAAATGAAGAGGAAGATAGTGAAGGGGAGGAAAATGAAGATGAAGTCAGTGAAGAGGAAGAATTCAGACAGGATGGAGAAGTTGACGAGGATGAGGAGGAAGAAAGTGGGAAAAGTGAAAAGAAGAAGAGAGAAACAGATCATGAGGATGGTTAAGACCCCAATGAACTGCAAAAACAGAAACAGAACTATTCAGTATTGGTTGGACTGCTCATGGATTTAGTAGCTACTTTTTTTAAAAAAAAAAAAGGGGGGGGGGTAGCTGTGAGACAAACGGCTGGACACCCACCAGGGGGAAAAAAAAGTTCCTGTGACATTCCACCTTCCTCCATGATGTAATACCTCTTGGTAATCCACCGCCAAGCTTGGGGACTCACCCAAACAAAACTGTGAGTTTTGTTAGGTTTTTGTGTAAGTCTTGCTGTAGCCTGGGTAGCTCTGATTGGTAAGTCAGCCATCCATGGCTACCAGTTACACTGAGACTGTAACAGCATTGTTACTTCCTGTATAACAAAAAACTTTGCAAATAACATCTTAACATTTTAAGTATATTAAAAAGAGGAAGAGAAGTTCTAGCCATCACATTAAAAGTGAGTTAATTAAATGTTTGACCAAACAGAGCAGGCTAAATTTTAAGCTGATAATTTTGTATGATCCCCAAATGGTGTTATAAATATCTCAATGGCTCTTGGCGGAAAAAATGTTCCCCACCCCTGACCTAAATAAATGTTAGCAGTAGATTTTAACCCATTGGGTGAAACAGATATCTGTGAATTCATATTAATATAAATAAATTAATAAATTGAAAGTTTAATGTGGAATCAGATAACCATAGCGTCTCAAAGTGCCTCCTCACAAAGCATTTACTAATTACAAAAAGGAAAAATATGACTGTATAGTAGAAAAGCCTCACCATCACCTCTATAACCAAACAATCTAAATTAACACTAAAAATGGGATAAATCAAAATTTGGGACCATCAGGTAAGATACAACGAAAAGAACACAGTGTTCTATTATATTCCTGCCCAAAATGCACAATCCGAAATTAAATTTCAGGACACTTCAGACAAACTGAAACAGAAAGTTGCCTACAGAATAACTGGCCTGTAGTCTCCACCAGTGTCCAGATCTTGAAAGTCAAGGAAGAATTAGCTGTTTCCAACCTGAGGGGTCTAAAATGCCATTATGCTAAATGAAACAATTAGTTGCTGGCTAGATCCTATTACTACAAAGACACAGAGATAATTAGAAAAGCCTGAATTAGGTCTGAGAATTGGATGGTAATAATGCATCAATTTTAATTTCCCGATTTTGATGATAGTGTCTTGGTTGTGTAAGAGAATGTCCTTGTTTGTAAAAAGTACACCTCACAGTTTTGGAGGATAAAGGGACAAGTCAGTAAATAACTCTCAAGTGGTTGAAAAAAAAACAGTGGTTTGTACTATGCATTCAATTTTTTGTATTTTCAGGTTATTTTTGATTAAGTAAAGTAATAACCATATAATAATATCCCTTTGCTTAAAACTTTTCTATGACTTCCTATTGCCTGTAGGAAAAAATATCAAAATCCTAGAAATGAACTATTAGACATTTTATGATCTTGTCCTGATTCACTTTTCCAGTCTCATTTTGTTGAATTTCTTCTTTTGGTTGCCATTCATTCCTCTTCATTCCTTAATACTCATGCTGTTTTGAAATATAAGCTCCCAGGACCAGGTTTGTGGTACAGCAGGTTGGGCTGCTGCCTGCAATGCCTGCATCCCATATGAGCTCTGATTTGAGTTCTGGCTGCTCCAGTTCCAATCCAGCTCCTTATTGGTGCATCTGGGAAAGCAGCAGAGGATGGCACTAGTCCTTGGACCCCTGCACCAATGTGGGAGACACTGGTGAGGTTCCTGGCCCCTGGCTCCGACTGGCCCAGTCCTGGCCATTATGGCCATTTGGAGAGTGACCAGTGAATGGAAGTCTCTATCTTTCTCTCTGTCTTTCAAATAAATAAAAAAAAACTTTAAAAAAAAAGGAAAGAAAACAAAAGAAATACAAAGTCCATGGGCTTACTGTGCCCACTGCTTCAAACATCCTCTAATATATATTATCATGTACATCAAGTTTATTTTCTGTAAGACCTTTCTCAAACCTTTGCTCAGGCCATTTCTCCATTATTAATTCTCACAGCACTATGCAGTTTCTCATCATAATTACAGGTTTGTTAAAGTAATTGATTAAAGTGTCTTCTATTACTCTACTTCTTGAAGATAGAATTATGTCGACTCTAGGCCAGAGAAGAGTAAACAACTTTAATAAATACATGAGCTGTTTAAAATGAATCAGTCTTCTCTCTTATACCTGCAGCCTTTTTTTTTTTTTTTCTGGTGTGTAAATGAGTTCAAATCTTTCCAGACCTAAATTATTTCCTCACTTGCATCCACATTCCAGCTGCATTGCAGTTTTCCAGCTTCTCTTCTCACCGAGATTTCAACAGAGCATATGTACCTGTTTGCAGCTTAGTCTGCAAAGCCACACTGTCGAGGATGAGCAGAGCAGCGGTGACTTTTCCCACACAGAGTCCTCGGGAAAGGCTTTGTTGAATATGTCCATGTTTATTTACAGGCATGTACGTTATAAGGGGCAGGTAGAAGGGGCGTAACCAACTCTGGGGAATGCTAACTATAGGACAGAATGGACACTGGCACCAATATGCTTATCCAATCAGCTTGAAGGTCAAGTAGTTGGGAAGGCTCCCCAGGTGGCCCTAATGGGCCTAGGCAACATCTAGGAGTTGTTTGCCTGGTTGGCAGAAGGTGGGGGTAGGGAGAAGTATGCCTGGGCTCAGCTAACTGCTGAGATCGCCCACACCTGTTACTTCCATTGCCTAAGCTCCCAGGTAATGCTCAGTCCTCTACAGTCAAACTTCCAGCCTTAGCATCCACCAGAATCAGTGTTTGCCAAGATGGCTGTAACCTCCTAAAAAGCAGACCAAATTAACAAGTTTTCATATATTACATGAATTGCTCTCATCAACTTCCTTAATGTTTAATTCTTCTTGTACATCTTTGATCATCTTTTGTTTATTGATGTATTCGGGTTTTTTTTTTTTTTTTAGTTTTTTTTAGAAAGCTTTTACATAATGAATACAAATTTCATAGGAATGATCAGTACCTATACTGGCTCTCTGTTTTCATTCTATCCAATTAAATTTTCCTTCAAAAAATACTTAATATCTACCATATACCAGGAGTAACTAGTGTTACGATAGTATATAAACAAATATTCCTGTCTCCATGGAGTTCATATGTTTGATATTAGAATTCTCCCGGACTATATCATTGGCCCATAACTTTTCTTATTTTGCCAAGTTTTTTCTTGGTGATCTCATTCATTCTCCATCCATGGGTTAGTTTGTGATTCCCTAATTCTGTCCCCCAGTTCAGCCATCTTCCGAGACTTTCATGCTGGATATCATCACTTAGACATAATCTAGGAATCTTTCAACTAGGTATGTCCAAAAATCCTTTTATCTTTTCCTTAATCATATCTCCACTGAGTAGTACTCAACCACCTAATTCAGAAATTAACCTTAAATTCTTCCTCTCCTTTCTCTCTCATATCCAATCACCATTGCTAGCTACATTTACCTTATTTCTCTACCGTTCTCTTAACTGCTCTTCCCCCACCTTGTCCCATTTGTATCCTCTCTCTAATAGCTGCCAGAATGATCTAGTGATTGCACAATTTCAGATGCTTAAATGCTTTAGAAAGTTCCCCTATCACATAAAAGATGAAGCCTGTATCTTCATCATGACATAAAAACCCCTGCAATCCATATCCTGCTTCACTCACCAGTTTCCTGTTTTGCTGTTCAATTGAAAGATTTTGTTGATTAAGTTGGACCACGTGGAGAGTTCATACCAAGGCATACCAAGGAAGGACTGACTCCTAAAGCCTTGGGTTGCATGAGGAAGATACCCAGCAGAAGAGGATGTGGAATGCAAGGGAATAAGGAATGCTTCTTATTCAGGACCTCTGACATTCAGGTTGTGGCTGCAGAATTCTCTGTGGAGGAGTGGCTATGACTGGACCCTGACCAGAGAGCTTTATACAAAGATAGGCTACTGGAGAACTACAGGAACTTAATCTCCCTGGATAGCTCTCCTAACTGTGTCATGGAAGAATTGCCACCAGTAGAGAACAATAATACAGGAGAAATATTCCAAACAATGGTGTTGGAATAAAGCTGAGAAATCAGAAGCTTATTTCAGGAAAAAAAATTTTAAGTGTGACTTTGGAGAGATGATGAAAGAAATCATAAAGGAGTGCTCATGACCCATAAAAAACCTCACTGGTAGAAGGGATTCACATGGTGAACAAGATGCAGGAAATAAGTCTGTTTATTAATTATACACTTAGGTTAATCTTTTACTTCAAAGTGGCTGACTTGCATAAATTTCAAACTGAAGGAAAACTTTACGAATTTAATCAAATTGAAAAGACAACATTTCCTGTTTGTCCACTTCCAATAATTCTTCCTATGGACCAAACCAGAATATCTAATAAATATGGGAATGATAAAAAAAAATTTCGGTGTTCATAATAGTTAACATCAAAGTCTGGAGCCACACTGCTTAGGTTTGAACACCAGCTCTCTCACTTATTACCTCCATTTCCTCAACTGTGAAACGAGTGTAGTAGCTGCTATCTCATAAGATTATTTGGAAGGCTGAGCCAATACAAATATGCTTAAATCAGCCCCTGGTACATATTAACCATATCAGGCTGCTTCAATATTTCTGTCTTGATTCATTCTTCCACCTTCCAAAATATATTAGGAACCCGACATTTGATTTACTACCCATAATATCGTTATCAATTACAACTTATTTCATGTAGAGCTGATGTCATAAGCGAATAATCCTCTAATCGTGATGTTTCCTCTTTTAATCTTATAAATGTAGTTCCTTCAATCGTTATTTTGCTGTGGATCAGAAATGTAGTTTCCGAACCAAATAAAGATAAGAGGACTTAAAGTACCCGATTTCTACGTTGGACGACTCGGAAGCCAGGAAGCACGGGCCGATGTTCAAACGTTTGATACACTCACACAAAACTGTAAACAATTTTATTCTTCCCAAGCTTCCTACGGCCTCTTCAATACTCTAGGCGGATACCGCAATTGATACCATTTCAAGAAAGCACCCCTTTTTTTGCCAAATTTCCCGCGCTCTGCGGCACCCACTCCTCAACCCCGCAAATTCCCCGCAGTCCCGGCTTCCCTTTACGGACAGGGTCACAGACAAATCGCACCGCGAACCCGCCCTCCGGGTTTCCCGGTTACCCGGGCAACGGAACCAGGAAGGGGCGGGCCTCGTCGGCCTCTGTTCCGCTGGCCCGCCGCGTCCGTGCGGGGGCGCGGGCTGCTCGGACACAGCGTGCCCTTCAGCTCCGGGTTAGAGCCGGAGCCGGAGCCGGAGCCGGATCCCGCACAATGGCCACGTCAACCTAACCCTGCACCACCCTGTCACGCTGCCGCTGCCGTCGCCGCCGCAGGCGCCGCGCCCTCCAGGCCCGTTGCCGGTCAGGCCGGCCTACTCCCCTACGCCTTTCCCACAATGCCTGGCGCCAGGCCCCGCCCCGGCTCCCCGTGGATACCGGCGCGCTAGGAGCCGACCGGCGCTGGCCGCGCGCGCTCTTCGCTGCCGGTGCGTCTCGTCCTCCCCTCTCCCGAGCACGGGGGCCCGGCGGCCGGAGAGTGCGTGCTTCCTTCCCGCCAGCACGGTTTGGGCTCGGCTGGGCGGAGTCCGGCGCTGGGATCGAGGATGAGGAGCTGCTGCAGGCGAGGTGGGCACGGGCCGGGGGGCCCCGGGACCTCCGGGAAGGGGAGGGGTGAGATGCCTGCGCGCCGGGGTGTCCCCTCCTCTCCGCCCCTGCCGGCGGCGTGCGGGCTCGCTCCGCGTCTGCTTCCCGGTGTTCCCCGCTGCACCCTTCGTCTGCCCGGCCGCCCCCCGCCCCTGGCTCCAGTTTCGCACTTCAGCCCAGTTGCTCAGGCTGTCTTCTCCTTCAGCCGCCAGCAGGACTTGACAGTGCGTGCCCTCAACAGAGCCCCGTCTCCATAGTGCCCCATCCGGCGCTGGAGGGAGGGCGACTTCGGAGCGTTCGCGTAGCCTTTACCTGCGGCGTCCACCTGTGCTGCCGCTGGGGCCCTGGGCCGGGCAGCCACGCCCACGCTGACCCAGAGCAGCCGCTAAGCCAGGAGCACCTGATCCCGAAGTGGGGCGTGAGAACGTGTTCTCCTTTTCTGTGGTGGCTTGTTCGCTCTCGGTATGTTTTACAAGGTCTGTGTTTATGAGAGGAAAAGCAGGGCTTAGAAAGGAGGAAGACTAATTCACAGGTAAGGAGAAAGTCTTCTTAAATCGAGAATTGAATTGAGAAAGGAGAAACTGACAGGATGCCCGGGAAGTTAGATTTTCAGAGCTTTCTGAGATCTCTGGAACGAAACTACACGTTTAGGTATGATGTGAAGATTATTTTTACCTTGGAGAGGTGGACAGGTCTAAATAACTGATTTCCTTCTCCGTTTCTGTTTCTTTTCCTGTTTGTTTCTACCAAGCATGAAGTTTGCAGTAGAACTACACTGGTAGTTTGCAGTTTTTATTCTAGTGTGTTTTAAAAAAGATTTATTTATTTGTAAGTTACGGGGCGGGGGGGGTGAGAGAGAGAGAGAGAGGGATCTTCCATCCGCTGGTTCACTACCCAAATGGCTGCAACTGCCAGAGCTGAGCCGATCCAAAGCCAGGAGCCAGGAGCTGTTTCTGGGGTCTCTCACATGGTTGCAGGGGCTCAAAGACTGGGCCATCCTCCACTGCTTTTCCAGGCACATTAACAGAGAGCTGGATCAGAAGTGGAGCAGCAGGGACTTAAACTGGTACCCATATGGGATGCCGGGGCTTTAACCTGCTTGTGCCACAGTGCCGGCCCCTATCCTAATGTTTGTATAAAACAGTGTCCACCTAAATTCACTTTAGCTGACTTACGAGAAAACTCAAGGAAAAAGGATGTCCCTTTAAGAGTGTAACTCACTAAGCCGGCGCCACGGCTCAATAGGCTAATCCTCCGCCTTGTGGCGCCAGTACACCGGGTTCTAGTCCCGGTTGCCCCTCTTCCAGGCCAGCTCTCTGCTGTGGCCAGGGAGTGCAGTGGAGGATGGCCCAGGTGCTTGGGCCCTGCACCCCATGGGAGACCAGGATAAGTACCTGGCTTCTGCCATCGGATCAGCACCGTGCGGCGGCCATTGGAGGGTGAACCAACGGCAAAGGAAGACTTTTCTCTCTGTCTCTCTCCCTCACTGTCCACTCTGCCTGTCAAAAAAAAAAAAAAAAAGTGTAACTCACTGCCTTGTTAGGAACAGTTTAGGAAGACGGTGGGCCCTTTGAGAGGAATCTGCTTCTGGTCCCCTCAAAGGATATTTCCTGGAAGTGAGATCTGATTAAAACTAGACAGCCTTAAGGGGATAAAGAAGTAAATAAAACAGAAACTGGTATTACTAAAAGACAGCACTTCACTGGGGAAAAACAGGAAAGAAAGCAAGCAAGCTTATTTCCACCCTGTGTTGTGATGCCAGTAAGAAGCTCTTCGTATAAATTGCTGGGTGTGTATGTAAGTGTTCTAACTAGTTACCACTAGTTAGTAACTAGTTAGTGGTTCTAACTAGTTACCACCACTCACTACCTGTTTTTTTTTTTTTTCCTATCTTGAGTGATCTCACAAATCTGGATCTTTGAATGTGGAAGCAGTGAAGAAAGGAGCCCAGAGTGTGGGGCACTGATAGTGATTTGCCGCTTACTAGAGATTGTATTGCTGACCATGTTATTTGATAAAAACGTGTAATTGCTGGTTAATTTGAAACACATTTTTAATTGCCTGGTTTCTTTCCTTTAGATTAATGCTTTGGAGCCAATTTTGTAAGGCTTGATTGACCCTCGAAGTAATGTGGACAAAAGTTCCCAGAGTTGCATATTATATCAACTGGAACCAGCAGTGAATCTTAATGTTCACTTAAATCAGAGCTTGTATTAAAAAAGAGAATGGGAGTCTGCTTAAATAAAGATGCCTATATCAGAGACTTGAAAAGGATCGGTTTCTGTTTTCTGATAGTGTATATGGCCATTTTAGTGGGCACTGATCAGGATTTTTATAGTTTACTTGGAGTGTCCAAAACTGCAAGCAGCAGAGAAATAAGACAAGCTTTCAAGAAATTGGCATTGAAGTTACATCCTGATAAAAATCCGGTAGGTAAAAAAAAATGTTTTAAGTACCTGATTGTTGTATTATAGCATGTTTTTGTGTTTTTATTTAAAGTGTTCAACATGCCTAAGAACAATTCTACATCAAAACCTGTAATTAAGTTGCTATGCTAAAATGGAAAAAGAGCAAAGGGTTCTGATTTAGAACTGTGTGATGGAATGACAGCACCAAAAATGCCAGCCTTAACTTGTAAACTAATTTGCAGCTGTTCTATTAAAGACATTAATCTCAAAACAACAATGTCTGTGAGGTAGTTTCCTTCGGAAAGTGGGTTGAGATTAGGTGTTTTAGTACAAAGGGGCCATCATTGGCGTAGCATTTGAGACACCAGTTACGCTCGCATCCCTTGATGGAATGCCTGGATCGAAGTCCAGGCTTCACTCCTGGTTCCAGCTTTCTGAATGTGCATTCTGAATGGCAGCAAGTGGTGACTTCGGTGACTGGAGCTCTGCCACTCACATGAGAGATCCAGACTGAGCAGGGTCCACCCAGCCCCAGCAGATGGGAGTTCTCTCTCTCTCCCTCTTTGGCTTTTGAATAAATAAGTAAAATTTTAAAATATATATATAGATATTTTAGAACAATAGCAGGGGAATTTCTTTAAAATTCAGGGTATGTGTTACTAAATTAACAGTAATAGTTAATAGTGTGCTTTAACTTTTGCTATTCTGTGCATATATCCATAGACAAGAGTTCAGAAGCCTTGTAAACAAGAACTTTGAGAACAGCCAAATACACTGCCACTATTGTGATTACATATCCAATAATATTTTTAAATTAAATTCGTTTTAATTTTTATGGCATTTTTAATAAGTTACCTAATTAAGCCTTAGTAAGATTTAGCCTTCATTAATGACAAAAAGAACAGTTATGTTTTCCTCTTGATGGAATTTTTAAATATGATTATTTCATTTTGCATAAAGCTTAACAATAGACAATATTTGTTTTTTAAGATTTATGTATTTGAAAGATAGAGTTACAGAGAGACATAGAGACGGAGACAGACGGGTAACATTCACTAGTTCACTCCCTAAATGGCCGCAATGGCTGGAGCTGAGCTGATCCGAAGCCAGGAGCTTCCTCTGGGTCTCTCTCAGAGGTGCAAGGACACAAAGACTTGGGCCATCCTCTACCATTTCCCAGGTATTCCCAGGCCATTAGCAGGGAGCTGGATTGGAAGTGGAGCAGCCAGGACTTGAACTGGCACCCATATGGGATGCCAGTGCTGCAGCCTGGGACTTTAACCCACTGTGCAACAGCACCAGGCCCCCACAATATTTCTTTGAACTATTAGTTATCTTTTTCATTATGAATTTTGTCTTTTAGATTTGTCTTTGAAATTTCAGAATGTGATTTTTAAGCTTTCATAGGAAAGATGGTAGACCTTGTACATCCAAATTTTTTTTTGTTAGATTCGATTTATTTATTTGAAAGGCAGAATTGCAGAGAAATGAAGAGACAGACATCTTCCATCTACTGTTTCACTACTCAAGTGGTTCAACAAGTCCCAGCTGGGCCAGACTGAAGCCCAGGAGCCTGGAACTACATCTTGGTCTCCCATGTGGGTGTAGGTGCCCAAGCACTTGGGCCATCTTCCTCTGCTTATCCAGGTACATTTGCAGGGAGCTGGATTGGAAATGGAGCAGTTAGGACTCCCAACTGTCACCAGGGCATTGCAGGCAGCTGTTTTAACTCCCTGTACCACAACACTCACCCTCAAGTATTTTTAAGCAAGAGTCCTTTAAAAACCAGTTCTATGAAACAGTAACAAAAGAGAGAGGTTTCTAATGCAATTTTGAATTGGTACTCTGGTTAGTTCTCATTTAATTTTCTGATTGGAGCATGTATCTTTTTATAGTTATTGTGTTGATTTTGCCTCAAATAGAAAAATAACCTATAGACTTATGTAAGTTGTCTTTAAAGCAACAAATATTTATAAAGTGATTCAGAGGACTTACTAGTCAGTTTTTTTCTCAGCTGAATTTTTTAAGTTTTTATTTATTTACTTGAAAGGCAGAGTTAAAGAGAGACAGAAGCAGAGAGGTCTTCCATCTGCTGGTTCACTCCCCAGATGGCCACAACGGTCAGAGCTGCACCGGTCCGAAGCCAGGAGCTAGGACCTTCTTCCAGGTCTCCCACACTGATACAGGGGCCCAAGTCCTTGGGCAATCTTCTACTGTTTTCCCAGGCCATATAGAGAGCTGGATCGGAAGTGGAGACAGCCAGGACTCAAACCAACACCCATATGGGATGCTGGCACTGCAGGTGTTGGCCTTGCTATGCCACAGCACTGGCCCCAGCTGCATTTCTTTGAAGGAGTGACGTAGATTGTATGACTACATTGGTCAGTCTTTAGAGTCAGTTCTTATTTCCCTTACTGTTTATATTGTTTTTTTGAATATTGTAGTTCCTTAGACAATACTACTTTATTTCAACCCCGACTAACTCATATCACATTGTACCTCCTTATGTTGGTATCTGATCTCCCAGATTTTCTGCGTTTTGAAATCTACATGGAGGCTCTGAAGGTGCTTGCATTGTACATTAACTATGTCTTCTCTTTTCTAACAGAATAACCCAAATGCACATGGTGATTTTTTAAAGATAAATAGAGCATATGAAGTACTCAAAGATGAGGATCTTCGAAAAAAGTATGACAAATATGGAGAAAAGGGACTTGAAGATAATCAAGGTGGCCAGTATGAAAGCTGGAACTATTATCGTTACGATTTTGGTAAGGTGATATTTACTTAGGAAATTGTTTTTTTATCTGAGTGAAAGTTAATTTTGTTTCAATCCTTTATTATGTGTTATATATCATTTTGTTTAATTCTTTTTTTTTTAAGATTTATTATTAATGTGAAAGGCAGAGTTAGAGAGAGAGGGAGAAAGGAAAAGAGAGATCTACCAGCCAGTGGTTCACTCCCCAAATGGCCACAACAGCCAGGGTTGAGCTGGGCTGAAGCTAGGAGCCAGGAGCTTTCAGGTTTCCCACGTGGGTTCAGGGGCCCAAATACTTGGGCCATCCTTTGCTGCTCTCCCAGGTGTATTAGCAGGGAGCTGGATCAGAAGTAAAGCAGCCAGGACTCAACTAGTACCCAAATGGATGCTGGTGGCATCCTGCTTAACCCACTACACCAGGATTCCATGATGCTGGCCCCTGTTTTAACTCCTTAGTTTACCATAGGTACCATCACTGGCATAGTGATTAAAGCTGCGGTTCGAGTCCCAGCTACACCGCTTCGGATCCAGCTCCTTGCTAATGCACCTAGGAAGGCAGCAGAGGATGACCCAAGTCCTTGGGCTCCTGCACCCATATGGGAGACCTGGAGGAAGCTCCTGGTTCCTGGCTTCGGATCAGCCCAGCTCTGGCTGTTGCTGCCATTTGGGGGTGAACCAGTGGATAGAAGATTGATCTCTATCTCTTTCTTTCTCTTTTATCTCTCCCTCTCTCCTTCGCTGTGGCTCTGCCTTTAAAATAATCTTTTAAAAAATGTTTTAAAGGAAAGTTTATTATATAGAAATTATGTTTACACAAGTGAAGATGTATTTGTTAGATCTTAAATACTTTTAAAGTAAAGATTACTTAAATATTGAAGTCTTTCAAAAAAATTTAGCATGTCTTATTTAGTAAGAAATTGCCATCCATCTAATTTAGAACCCTTATTGATAATGACTTTTAAGGTGTTGATAAGAGTAAGAAAAAGTAAGGCAAGAGCAGAGGGAGGAAACAAGTTAAAGGAACTAAGGCAGAGAGAAAGTAAACACAAGTTATTAAGGCAGGAAGAGTGTGTTTAGATAAGCAATGTTTCTCCTGGTTGTTATTCATCCTTAAAGGCATATAAAGAACCGAAGTACACTTTTATTTCAGTGTACTTTATATCTGGAGAGTTTACTTCCCAAAACTGTTTTATTTTCAAAGTAGTATTTTCAAGTGTCTTCTAAACAGCTTGGGAATTTTTATAAGGTGTTGGCAAATTGCACTGCATTGACCAAATCCGGCTTGCCACCTGTTTTTGTAAATGACATTTTAGTGGGATACCATTATGCTCATTTGTTTACATACTGTCTGTGACTCTCTTCACACCCCACAGGCAGAGTTGAGTAGTTGCGATGAAACTACATGTTGCCCAAAGCCTAAAATACTTACTAATAGTTTCTACAGAAAAGTTTGCTGATTTCTGGTCTATATTCATTGTTAATATGATTTGGATATTTTATATAGTAATAAGAAATTTTCTCACATTGACAGTAATTATTGTGGCAAATAGTTTGTTTAACGTTTTTATCTTTACCTGTACATAAGTTGTAAGTACAAGATTTTTAGCAGTGGAAAACACTTGATAGTGATGCCACTTATTAAAAACCACAGTCAGAAAACTGAATGAGGTCTGTTGTGTAGGTAACAGTAATATACTCTCATTTACACACTGTTTCCTGGTTTTAGTACTGTACTGCAGCTACATAACCTGACACTGTTAGGGGAAGCTAGATGAAGGGGACATGAGAGTTTATACTGGTTAGGCAGCTTCCTATGAGTCTATAATTTAAAATCAAAAGTTAAAAACAAATTTTCTGTGTAGATGAGACTATATGACTAATAAGAACCCTCCCACACACTCCTATAACAGTCCATATGAGGAATCTAGTATGTGTAGATCACTCTTCAAATTTGTCAATAATTATTATTATTTTGGGTTTTTTTAAATTGCATGTTTGAGTTTGAGATTTAGTATAGGTAACTGATTTTTTCATGATTAAAATGAGTAATCTTTTTATGTGGTAATATATTTTAATTTTATAATTTTTGTATACTTTTAAAATTAGGTATTTATGATGATGATCCTGAAATCATAACATTAGAAAGAAGAGAATTTGGTAAGTTTGTGAGCCTATGATTTTCTAAAACTTGAACAAGTTCAGTCTCTTACCTAAAACTCATGAGTTCCAAATGTGTTTGGAATTTAGAAACTCTTTAGATGTTAGAAAGGCAATGTGATATATCCAGTATATTAAATAATGTTCTTAGCAGAATATAGAGCAGTGTCCCATAATAAAAACATTAATGTTTCTGCAGCAAAGTATTTATACCAAGTAAAAATAGTAAAAATAATATGTAGTCTGTATCAGTTCATAATAGTTTCGATACTATTTTAGTCTATTTTCTCTTGCTCATAACATAAGACCACATACTAGATAAGTTACAAAAAACAGGCCAGCACCGCAGCTCACTAGGCTAATCCTCCGCCTGCGGAGGCACACCAGGTTCTAGTCCCGGTCAGAGCGCTGGATTCTGTCCCGGTTGCTCCTCTTCCAGTCCAGCTCTCTGCTGTGGCCCAGGAGTGCAGTGGAGGATGGCCCAAGTTCTTGGGCCCTGCACCCACATGGGAGACCAAGAGAAGCACCTGGCTCCTGGTTTCGGATCGGCGCGGTGTGCCGGCCGCAACGGCCATTGGAGGGTGAACCAACGGTAAACGAAGACCTTTCTCCCTGTCTCTCTCTCTCACTGTCCACTCTGCCTGTCAAAAAAAAAAAAAATTTTTATTTAAAAAAAAAAAAAACAACAAAGTTTTATTTTGGCTAATGGTTCTGATACAAGACTAAGGGGGCCCACCTTGTAACAGCCTTCTGCTGGCAGAGTCCCAAGGTATCACATGGCAACAGGGAGCACATGTGTGTCCTGGTCTCCATGTTATAGAGCCACCAGGATTTAATGACAGACTTTCCATTCTGTGACCTTAACTATTCCTAATCATTATCCAGTGGACCCTCCTCTAAATACTACATGTGGATTAAATTTCCATCCGCTTACTACCTCACAGTGGAGGATGTATTTCAATATGAATTTTGCAGGGCACAAAACAAGTCCAAGACATAGTAGATGCTAAGTCAGCTTGCTACAGGCTTGTTGAAGAGTTTCAGAGCTTTGTGATTTTAGTTCTGAATAAATATGTAGTTATTTTGGAAGGAGATTTAATTTGATCTGTGATTTATGTGAAAATGGGAATAAAAATACAGTTTTGTATTTTCCACTGCATTAGGAAATGACAAATATTTGATTCTTTTACTTTCAGCCTTTGTGTGGTGATAATAGGTCTATTCCTCATTTTCTACTTCAAAACAATAAATTTGCCTCAAACCAAATTCCAATTTTTATTTTTCTCTATTTCAGTATCATTTAATTTAGAAAACTAAAATAGCAAGCCAGTTGAAAAAAATGTATGTATGAGTACCTATAGGCTTATCATATATTATCATCCTAAAAGATGTATTGTAGCCACTGTATTTTGTTCACTTCCTTCTAAGCAAGGATTTCGTTTTATTTTCTACATCATGTTGGTGAGCTCAGGCATACAAAGTAACTATTAAATACATTATTTTATTACAAGTCTTGCATGCTAACACTTATACAAGTCCTAGGTGAACAGAAAATGTATCTTCCTACAAAGGAAAAGAAGAAAATTAGACTCATGTGGATTGTTGGTAGACAGAACTAATACCCATGTCACAAGCCAGTAGAATCATTACTACATGTGTTTATGCAAGCTACATGTTACTGTGTCTCATCTCCTCATATATTAGTGAATCTTTTTGTGGAACAGTGGGTCAGAAATCATTTTAATTATAGAGAGAATCAAGGGAACTAAACAAAACCTGTAAGCTGACTAATCTATTAATCCACCCAGAATTAGGCTTTACAGTTAGTTACACTGCATATGAATTCAGACTTTTTCACTTGTCACTGGAGAAAATGTTAAGAATTGCTAATAGTTTATATATATCTCCAAACAAAATAAATTAGAGCCAGGAAATTTAAGAGATAATTCTGAGTTGATTAACTAATATTGATAGGTGTTTTTGTTTTTGTTTTTTTTTTTTTTTTTTTTTTTTTTTTTTGACAGGCAGAGTGGACAGTGAGAGAGAGAGACAGAGAGAGAAAGGTCTTCCTTTTTGCCGTTGGTTCACCCTCCAATGGCCGCCGCTGCAGCCGGCGCACCGCGCTGATCCGATGGCAGGATCCAGGATCCAGGTGCTTTTCCTGGTCTCCCATGGGGTGCAGGGCCCAAGCACCTGGGCCATCCTCCACTGCACTCCCTGGCCATAGCAGAGAGCTGGCCTGGAAGAGGGGCAACCGGGACAGAATCCGGCGCCCCAACCGGGACTAGAACCCGGTGTGCCGGCGCCGCAAGGTGGAGGATTAGCCTATTGAGCCACGGCGCCGGCTGATAGGTTTGAAATATATATTTGCCATTATTATATCTGATCTCTAATTCTACTCTTGGTATTAGTAGGCTAAGACAAGATAATCCTGAAGTTTGAGTTGAAGAAGCAGAACAAAGGTGGATAGGAGAATCAGTTTGTACTTAATGTAAATATCAATTCAGTCTACTTGGTTTGTAGGTCACAGTTTCTATTACCAGTTTGTATTGTTTGAATTATTTAGTCTTGCCTTTTTTTTTAATGATTATATGAAGAATTATAGTTATTTTTAAAGTTATTTTTGTTCTCTTCCTGCAGCAAGGAACTGTGTTTTCTTTTGGCTAGCGCCATCAACTATCTCAAATAAACTTTATCAAACAGCCTGAAATGTTTGAAAAGCTGATCTTTGGTCCTTGAGAGGAGTAGTCACTTTCCAGTTTTGTTTTTGTATTTACAGAGCCTTACACGTGCACTGAACGCCCCTTTTGTGCTTCTAGGCTCATGGATCTATAGGAAATTCTGCTGTTTCTTGTCAGCTACCTCTTATAGAAAGGCAAACACTTATTCTCTGATTCCCACTTCCTCCCATACCTTGGACCCCTATTGGTTCATTGCATTGGTAACTGATGGTTTCAACAGAGGTCTTTTATATTTTATGCAGTTTTCCACTTACTTGTCTATAGTTGGAGAGTTAGTCCAAATTACATGGTAGTTCACTTTTAATGCCAGAATGTTCAGTTGTAGTACAAAAGAGAAAATGTGATTAATAAGCTCCATATTTAAAACTTTTAAAATGTTTTCATCCTTTCCATTAAACATGGTACATTTGTTCAGTGCAGTAGTACAAGTGTACTTCAAAGAGTTGGTGGAAAAATAGAATTAAAAGATAAGTTTATTTTGGTGCCAACATAATTTGAAATCCATGCATATGAGGGAATCTTCAAAAAGTTCATGGAAAATGTGTTTGTGACCATACTATGCATGGATTTCAGTCATTATGTGTAAGCTATAGATAGATTTTACAAAAGCAGAGAACATCTCACATGTGTACTAATCACTCTGAATGGTGTACACACAGACATCTTTTTAAATACAGCTCAAGGAGAGGAACTTAAGCATTTCTGCCTTGTAGTTTGCTTTGTCAACAGAAGCTATTGTATCAGTATTAATAGACATTAGTCATAGTTATGTGGTTTAGAAGCTGAAAATTGAATTTATAATTTTTTTAAATTTTCACTGTATTTGAAAGATGAACAGGAGACACAGGTAGCCAGAAAAAGAGCTTGCATCATCTGGTTCACCCCAAATGGCTGTGACAACCAGGGCTGGGCCAAGCCAAAGCCAGGTGACTAGAACCCAATCTAGATCACCCGCATCGGTAGCATGATCATCACCTGCTGCCTCCCACAGGGCACATTAGAAGGAACCTGGAACTGGAAGTAGGGCCAGGACTCTTTAATCCAGGTACTCCAATATGGGATGTGGATGTCCTAAAGCTGCATCTTAACCACGTGGGCTGAACACTAAACCCCAGAAAGTTGCATTTTGAAATAAACAAATTCCATTCTGGGCCACTGAGTTATGCAGAATCATCCCATTGAACTGTGATAATACTGGATATAAAACATTTTTAAACTTATTACTCAACAGACAGTGGAAACTAGAAATATATTAGACGTGCTCTATGGAAACAAAATACCAAGATAGACATTTTCAAAGTAAACAAGGTTTTGTGACAAATTGAATCCTTTCACACTTGTATTAACATCATATTTTCATTTGACTTAGGAACAATAACACCTTGTCTGGTTATTGCTCTATTTTTATGTGTAAATAATCACATTAGTAGTCTATATCTAGTAAGATTATCTGTTTTCTATTAAGGTTTCATTAATTCTAGTAGAACTTTTACCCAAAATAATACCAGTTTATAAGCCAGCTTGGCAGTTCGTTTTTTTTTTTTTTCTTTTTGTAATTTTTTTTTTAATTGAAAGGCAGTTACAGAGAGGGAGAGACAATGAGAGCAAAAGATCTTCTATCCACTCCCATAGGTTCTTCCAGGTTTCCCACGTGGGTACAGGAGCCCAAGCACATGGGCCATCCTCCACTGCTTTCCCAGGCACATTAGCAAGGAGTTGAATCCCAGGGGTTGCAGCTAGGTCTCGAAGTGGCTTGGTAGTTATTTCCACCACCTAGATTTGTCTATTGGACATTTTAAATGTTGGCAGAGAACAGCAAATAAAATCCTGATTTATATACCTTACTTGTAATATACAGCTTAACTTTTCCCACAGATCTATCTTACAGTTGAAACGTAGATGAATGTTGAGTCCTGAATGTGTTTCTAATAAACCTAAATCAACTGCGTGTATATTTAGGAAAGTCTGCATGTGTAGTTTGATGTCTTACTATAATTTATGGAAACTTAAATTACTGATAACTGATTTTGGTATGGAATTACATGAAACTTCTTTAAATCAAAGTAAATTACCGGCCGGTACCGTGGCTCAATAGGCTAATCCTCCGCCTGCAGTGCCAGCACACCAGGTTCTAGTCCCGGTCGGGGCGCCGGGTTCTATCCCGGTTGCCCCTCTTCTAGTCCAGATCTCTGCTGTGGCCCGGGAAGGCAGTAGAGGATGGCCCAAGTCTTTGGGCCCTGCACCCACATGGGAGACCAGGAGGAAGCTCCTGGCTTCAGATCAGCGCAGAACCAACGGTAAAGGAAGGCCTTTCTCCCTGTCTCTCTCTCACTGTCCACTCTGCCTGTCCAAAAACCAAAAAAAAACAAAAACAAAAGTAAGTTACCTTCACCTCTTATCTTGAATGTCAGAGTACATCCTTATGGTGTTAAAATGTTTAAAATGAGTAAGTTTTGTTTACTTCCATCAGGTCATTTTACAGATTATGATATACACTGAACTGCTGGCTAGATGTTATATGGTGTTCAAATCTATCACTTCAGCAGATAATTTATGAATGCTTTGAGTTTTTTTAAACTTTATCTTACACTTTTCAAGCAGTATGATTTTTACATGGTAAACATCCTATTTAAATGATTAAACTTGATCTTGATAATTCTTGTTAAATCACGTAGGTCACTTGCTTCATTCAAATTTAGAAGCCACTGTTATAATGGACTGGGGCAGGCATGTTTGCTGCTTGGGACTTTGCATCCTTCGTTGGAGTGCCTGGTTATAGTCGAGCTGCTCTACTTCCTCTCCGGCTTCCTGCTGATGTGCATCCTGAGAGGTGGCAGATAGTAGCTGAAGTCCCTGCCACCAATATGAGATACCCAGATTGAGTTCCAGATTCCTGGCTTTGGCCTGGCCCAGCCCTGGTTACTGTGGACATTTGGGAAGTTAACCAGCAGATAGAAGATCTCTTGATTTCCCTCTGTCTCTCCCTCTCTTTCTCTTTCTCTTTGCCATTCTGCCTTTCAAAGGAAAAGAAAATAAATAAAAAACATTTTAGAAGGAAAAATTCAAGACCTCTATCCTTAATCTATGCGTTAGGCAATACTAGAATTTCTGTCACTTGCATTGCTTCTCTTTATTTCTCTTATCCACATAAACTCTCTTATATGAAGTATGGCTGTTATTTCCTTATACCATCCCTCTTTATAGCATCATGGCCAAATTCATCTTGTATTTCAAGGCTGCTACTTGTTTACTAATGTGCTTCAGAGAGTTAACATTTGAAATAACATTTTCTTTTTATAGAAAAAAGTTACACAGAAAATGATAAAGGCAGTATGAAAAATTTATGACTTCCATTCTGCTGCAACAAAAAAATTTTTTAACTAAAACATGTGAACATTTAGCAAGTAATTTTAAGATGTTTCTGTATTATATATTTTTAGATGCTGCTGTTAATTCTGGAGAACTATGGTTTGTAAACTTTTACTCCCCAGGATGTTCACACTGCCATGATTTGGCTCCTACCGTATGTATTTTTTATATCTAGATTATTAAAGCTTTTTCTAATTGATTTGTTATATATACATTTTTTTCCATTTTTTAGTATGTTGGGTTTTTTCCCATTAATAGTAACTGTAACTATCAGAAGTAATTATTAGTGCTTTCATGTCTGTATGGTTTTATTCGATAAAAATTTTCTCCTTGCAGAAAGTATAGCTTGAAGAAGAATGAACTTATCAGAGAAGTAATTGTTTTCCTTTCTTCTCATAGTGGAGAGACTTTGCCAAAGAAGTAGATGGATTGCTTCGGATTGGAGCTGTTAATTGTGGTGATGATAGAATGCTTTGCCGAATGAAAGGAGTCAACAGTTATCCCAGCCTCTTCATTTTTAGATCTGGAATGGTAAGGAATAAAGTTGGCATTTTTCAAATCTGTGGAACTTTAAACAAAATACCAGAGAAGGCACAGCATGTGAATTTGTTGTGATTTTTTTTTTTTAAGTCTCAATTTTGGAGCCATCTAATTAGGCTCCAGTAGTAAATATTTTGAATTATTTTATGAATAAAAACATTAGATGCCATTACTTCATCTTTGCTGCATTTCAAAATGAAATGTCTGCCCATTTTAGTTTCTACCTTAATATAATTTATTCAATATGCATGTTGAGCTTTGTACTTTATGAAACGTTCTTACAAGTCTCATTTCATTGAGTACATGGCTCTAGTATTTCCAATTTCCAATGATGAAATTGAAACTAAAACTGTTAAAAATATTGTTTCTAAAATATCATCCATAAAATCTATGAATCTGAGATTCTCAAAGTATCATTTAGAAATTCACTAAACTGAGGTGGGCATTTTGATACAGCAAGTTAAGCTAACACTTGGGACACCTGGATCCTGTATCTGAGTGCTTGGGATTGAGTCCCCCCTCTGCCTCTGCTTTCCATCCAGCTTCCTTTTAACACACCTGGAAGGCAGCAAATGATGGCTGAAGTACTGAGTCCTGCCACTCAGGGGGTGACTCAAGTTGGGGTTCTGGTTGCTGGCTTCAACCTGGCAGCCCCTGGCTATTGGGGGCATTTGGGTAGTGAGCTAGCAGATGGAAGAGCTCTCTGTGTCTGTTTTTCTTTTTTTACAGATTTATGTATTTATTTTGAAGGAGTTATAGAGAAGGAGGGAAAGGGAAAAATAGACATCTTGCCTCCTCTGGTTCACTCCCCAGATGGCTGTTACCGCCAGCGCTGGGGCAGGCTGAAGCCAGGAGCTTCTTGCAGGTCTCCCATGTGGGTACAGGGAACCAAACACTTGGGCCATCTTCCTCTGCTTTCCCAGGCCATTAATAAAGAGAGGGATCAAAAGTACTGGCACTCAAATATGGGATGTGGCATCTTAGGCAGTGGCTTTACCCGCTGTGACACAATACCAGCCCCCTCTTTCTGCCTTTCAAATTGAATAAAAATGAATAAATGTTTTATTTTTTTAAAATTTTTGAGATCCATGAATAGTTTTTTCATAATGTGCCTTTCCCATGATCTTTTATTTATTTATTTATTTATTTATTTATTTATTTGAAAGGCAGAGTGACAAAGAGGCAGAGGCAGAGAGAGAGGTCTTCAACTACTGGTTCACTCCCCAAATGGCCACAACAGCTGGAGCTGGACTAATCTGAAGCCAGGAGCCAGGCAGAAGTTTCTTCCGTATTTCCCATGCGGGTGCAGGGGCCCAAGGACTTGGGCCATCCTCTACTGCTTTCCTAGGCCGTAGAAGAGAGCTGGATCAGAAGTGGAGCAGCCAGGACTCGAACTGGCACCCACATGGTATGCCGGCACCAGAGGCAGATGCTTAACCCACTATGCCATAGTGCCAGCCCCCTAAATAAACATTTGGAAAGAAAGAAATATGCTATACTGTTGAAAAATAGAGGTCACTGCATTGTTTAAAATAATGTAAAATAAAAACATAGGTTTTTTAGTGAGTTTTAAAAAGTAAAAGATTTTTCTCTTTTTAAAAAATCAATAGGCTGCAGTGAAGTATCATGGAGACAGATCGAAAGAAAGTTTAGTGAATTTTGCCATGCAGCATGTTAGAAGCACAGTGACAGAACTAACAACAGGTAATTTTTTCCTTAGTTTTCTTGAATCTCAAGGATATTTTGAAATTGTGAGATGTTAAATATCTTCTCTATGCTTCTTAGAAGGGAATTGTCATTTTCTTTCATCTCTGCTGAATAGTAGAAACTAGAATTGTACAGAAACTGCAACCATGAAGATTTTGTCAGTGGCTAGGAGATGAGACTCAGTGAAAAGGTTTTGTCTTTCAGAGTACTACTAAATGTTCAGTAATCCAGGTGTGTGATTGCTTTCATAGGTGTCCATAACAGGCAGTAAATTCACGCCTATCCAGTTTAAAGTTTAAAATTTTAATTTTGGCTTTTAATTCATCAAGTAATTTAATCAGATACTTGGTTTGAACTATCCATGAAATGATAGTTTTCACAATTAAAAGGATGTTCATTTCATCACTGAATATCAGTTATGTGTCAGAAACTAGGACTGGTGCCGTAATGCACAATCCTGCCATCAGCAACCTCACTGAAACAATTAAAATGCAATGTAGTAAATATTAGGCTAGATAAGCATGGGAAGCATAAAAGATATTACGCAGCTGAGGAAAAAGAATGGTTAGAAAACACTTCTTGAAAGAGATCATTCCCAGTCATTCACGAAAAATGATAAGAAGCCTTAGAAGATCACCGCATATGTGGGGAATTTGATACTTCATGAGTCTGACAGTGAGTAATGGGGTGGAGTGGTATGGGGAGAAATATTGAGTAAGTAGACAAAGTGAGATCACAAGGGGCTTTATGTGACAGTTTGAATTTCTTTCTCAATGAAGAAATGAATTTAAATTTTTATGTAATGAACAACTTGGAAAACTGTCGAAAGGATCTGACATGTTCAGTGCAAGTAGAGAGATAATTGGTCATAGTTGAGTGGATTGGGAGGGGATGAGATTAAAAGAAAAAATAATTTGGAAGATTTATTTTCTGTTAATATTAATGGTAATCAGAAATTGGATGTTGATAATAAGGGAAGCAGGATGTGATTTGGAATTTTTTGTATTACTACTTCACAATTTTTCTTTTGTAGATTTAAAACTTTCCTGAAACAAAATATTCAAAGATTTTTTTAATAAAAAATTGTTTTGCCTTCTTTTAAGGAAATTTTGTTAACTCCATACAAACCGCTTTTGCTGCTGGTATTGGCTGGCTGATCACTTTCTGTTCCACTGGAGGAGGTAATTTTGTTATTGTCCTTTTTTCTTTTTTAAGATTTATTTATTTATTTATTTGAAAGTCAGAGTTACACAGAGAGAGGAGAGAGAGAGAGAGCTCCTCCATCTGATGGTTCAATCCCCAGATGGCCGCAATGGCTGGAACTGTGCTAATCCGAAGCCAGGAGCTTCTTCCGGGTCTCCCATGTGGGTGCTGGGGCCCAGGGACTTGGACCATCATCCACTGCTTTCCCAGGCCACAGCAGACAGCTGGATCAAAGTGGAGCAGCTGGGTCTTGAGCCAGTGCCCACATGGGATGCCAGCACCCGCATGGGATGCCGGCACTCCAGGCCAGGGCTTTAACCTGCTACGCCACAGCGCCGGCCCTTTGTTATTGTCTTAACATGAAGAGACATTGACATTTAAAGTGTAGGTGACAGTTTTAAGTATGTTACTGTAATTGATTATTCAGTATTTGAAACTACAATTTATAACTAAGATTACAACTTTTTACTTAATTAATATTTACCTTTTTAATTATTTTACACATTATCAAGTTTCTTATTAATATATTATTTATGTTTTTATATTCTGCGGGCAAGTTAATTATAGTCATGATGAATTTTACCTTCAGGTAGTCATGGATATCAGCAGATTGCAAAAATAGTTGTTTACAGCTATCTCCCTCCAAAATAGTAATTTTTTTTGAAATTTATACTTTGTCTCATATTTGGTATATAAAAAATACATATGTTTCCCTCATAAAATTGTGTATTTGAGGATGGCACCTTTCCATTTCTAAGAACATTTCCCTAAGTAAATTAAGTTGAAAGTTTAGCACCCTACATAACAAACCACAAACTGTATTCAGTGATATTGGTTAAAAATTGACCCCAGTGTTACAGAATACTCTAATTCATTAATACGTATTCATGTGTTAAATCTCAACGTGAGTCTTTACATTTCACCTATCACCCTTTGTGCTGCTTTGCTAAGACTGTATTATCTTGTAGCTAAAACCAACCACTCACCATCCTGCAAGGATGATACTGCATTTGAGCAAAAACCAATCTTAAACTTAGTCTCTCATGCCTGGGTTTTCTTTGATTTTGACCTAATGTCCAGACTTCTTACCATCCAACTTTTTAAACTTTGCAGCATTCTCTTTATTTTCTCCTCTGGTAAATTGTTTTCACCTATCCTTGGTAGGCTATGTGATGAAATAGGTCCCTTCCTTCTCACTGTTACTTATTGTATAATGGCAATCGTGTTTACGGAACTTTCATAAAAATGAGGAAGCTGTTTTAAGGTTTTATTTTGAGACATTCTTAAATACCTTTACTAAATAGATACATTTGATTTCCCCAAATCATGTCATATTTTAGATAAAGGAAATTTCTGATATAGAAAGAGATTAGAGAACAATACCCTAAAAAGATGTTGGAGAGTCTCTATAGTTGGAAATCCTTAGAAATTAGCAGGAGGGAATAAAAGAATGAGAGTCAGAGACTGTGTGTGTGTGTGTGTGTGTGTGTGTGTCTGTGTGTAAAACGTATAAGCTTAAAAAAGCCAAAATTGCCTCACAAAGTTTTTTTCTCTTCAGATTGTTTGACTACACAAACACGACTGAGGCTTAGTGGCATGTTGGTAAGCATCAATGATTTTATAAAATTAAATCATCTTGGAACACATGTAGAAATTGATTGCCACATTTTGTAGTTTGTTGAACATTTAACTCACTTATTTGTAATCCTTGTTTTCTGGTAGAAATATTCACAGCCATAAGTTTCTTTCTAAATAGTTAGCTGTGTTGAGTAGATTTTGCATGTGTTGCTTTCAGTGTCATCACTTAGGAACTTCTCTTTAACTGAAGTTCTATGCTAGAGTTTTGTCATTTGCAAACTGTATTTTGTTTTATTTTTTAGTGATTTTGTTATTTATTTATTACCATTCATCATATTATAGTTTGGGAATATCTGCATGACATTGGTTTTTTAACATTATTGAAGGTATCTTGGTGGTTTGGGATTTTGTCCACTGAGAAAATTCAAAAAGTTTTGTATGAGTTCAAAAATAGTATGTTCTCTATGTGTATTGTGTGTAATTTTATAACTATTAGATCAGATTTAGTAATTATGTTATTCAAATATGCATCATTCATTTTTGTACTATGTAATTTATAATTTCTGAGAAGGGCGTATTAAAGCATCCAGCCACAATTGTTGGTATATCTTTTTCGCATAGATTTCTGTCAGTTACTGCTTTATATACTGCTTGCATTGCTTAATGGAGGAGATACATCCTGAGAAATGCATTATTAGGCAGTTCTGTTTTATGAGCATCATGAATGGAGCTTACAGGATGATAGAATGCTCTGAATGATCATTGAGTGAATGGTGGGTACTACCATTGTGTAGTATTCCATAGAGTACATATCCCATAATTTCTTTAAGCAGTCTCAGTTGACAGGCATTTGGGTTGATCCCATGTCTTAGCTATTGTGAATTGAGCTGCAATAAACATGGGGGTGCAGATAACTCTTTCATATGCTTATTTCATTTCCTTTGGGTAAAGACCCAGGAGTGGGATGGCTGGGTCATATGGTAGGTCTATATTCAGATTTCTAAAGTATTTCCATACTGTCTTCCATAGTGGCTTTACCAGTTTACATTCCAGCCAACAGTGGATTAGGGTACCTTTTTCTCCACATCCTCACCAGCATTTGTTGTTTGTTGATTTCTGTATGAACGCCATTATAACTGGGGTGAGTTGAAACCTTACTGCGGTTTTGATTTGCATTTCCCTGACCGATATTGATCCTGTACATTTTTGTGTGTGTCTGTTGGCCATTTGAATTTCCTCTTCTGAGAAATGTTTAAGTCCTTTGCCCATCTCTTCACTGAGTTGTTTTGTAGTTGTTGACTATCATGATCTCTTTATATATTCTGGTTATTAATCCTTTATCAGTTGCATAGTTTACAAATAATTTCTCCCATTCCTTTGGTTGCCTCTTTGCTAAGTTATTTCTTTTGCAGTGCAGAAGCTTCTCAATTTGATAAAATCCCATTTGTCAATTTTGTCTTTGATTGCCTGTGCCTCTGGGGCATTTTCCAAAAAAGTATTTGCCTATGCCAGTGGCTTGCAGATCCCCAGTGTTCTCCAGTAATTTGATGGAATCGGGTCATAGATTTAGGTATTTGATCCATTTTGAGTGGATTTTTGTTTAAGGTGTAAGGTAGGTGTCTTGCTTTATACTTGCTTTATACTTCTGTGTGTGGAAATCCAGTTTTCCCAGCACCATTTGTTAAGGGACTGTCCTTGCTCCAGGGATTGATTTTAGCTCTGTTGTCCAATATGTTGGTTGTAGATCTGTGGGTTGATTTCCAGCATTTCTATTCTGTTCCATTGGTCTATCTGTTTTTGTACCAGTACCAGGCTGTTTTGATTCTAACTGCCCTAGTATGTCTTGAAATCTGGTATTGTGATGCCTCCAGCTTGTTTTTGTTGTATAAGATTACTTTAGCTATTCAGGGTCTCATGTGTTTCCATATGAATTTCAGCATTTTTTATCTAAGAAGAATGTCTTAGGTATTTTGATTGATATCACATTAAATATGTGTATTGCTTTCAAAAGTATTGACATTTTGATAATATTGATTCCTCCAATCCAAGAACATGGAAGATTTTTCCAGTTTTTTTGGTGTGTGTGTGTGTCCTTCTCAATTTTTTCTTTAATGGTTTGTAATTCTCATCATAGAGATCTTTGACATCCTTGGTTAAATTTATTAGAAGTTTTTTTTTTTTTCTTTTTAGCTATTTTGAATGGAATTGATCTTGGAAGTTCTTTCTCAGTCATTGCATTGTCAGTGTATACAAAGGCTATTTATTTTTCTGTGTTGATTTTTATGTTCTGCCACTTTATCAAACTCTTCTATGAGTTCCAGTAGTCTCTTAGGGGAATCATTTGGATCCCCTATTATAGAATCATGTCATCTACAAATAGGGATAGTTTGACTTCCTCCTTCCCAGTTTGTTTCCCTTCATTCCAGGGATAAATCCCAGTTGGTCTGGGTGGATGGTCTTTCTGAAGTATTGTTGGATTCGATTGACTAGTATTTTGTTGAGGGTTTTTATGTCTGTTCATTAGGGAAATTGCTCTATGGTTCTCTGTTGTGCATTTTCAGGTTTAGGAATTAAGGTGAGACTGGCTTCCTAGAAGGAGTTGGGAGGATTCCTTTCAATTGTTTTGAATACTTTGAGAAAAATTGGAGTTAGTTCTTTTTCAAATGCCTGGTAGAATTCAGCAGTGAAGCCATCTGGTCCTGGGCTTTTCTTTGTTGGGAGGGTCATTATTGCTGATTCAATGTCCACCTTGGTTATTGGTCTGGTTAGGTTTACTATGTCTTCATGGCTCAGTTTAGGTAGCTTGTATATATCCAGGAACCTATCTTCTAGGTTTCCCGATTTGTTGGCATACAGCTCTTTGTATTAATTTCTGATGATTCTTTTTATTTCTGTGATATCTTATTACATTTCCTTTTTCATCTCTAATTGTATTGATTAGGGTCTTCTCATTTTTTGGTAGGTTGAAAAATGGTGTGTCAATTTTGTTTATTTTTCAAAGAAACCAGCTCTTTGCTTCATAGTCCTTTTGTTTTTTTTTTGTTTCAGTTTTGTTTTGTATTCTCTAATTTTAATTATTTATTTTCTCCTACTAGTTTGGGTTTGGTTTGCTGTTGTTTTTCTAGGTCCTTGAGATAAATTGATAGCTCATTTATTTGGTACCTTTTTAGTTTCTTGATGTAGGCACCAATTGCTATAAACTTTTCTCTTAACACTGCTTTTGCTGTATCCCATACCTTTTGATATGTAATGTTGTCATCTTCATTTCTCTTTTGATTTCTTCTATGACCCACTGTTCATTCAGGAGCATGTTGTTCAGTCTCCATGTGTTTGCATGTGTTTGAGAGATTCTTGAGTTGTCCATTTCCAGCTTCATTCTGTTGTGGTCTGAGAAGATGCACGATATGATTTCAGTTTTTTTTTTTTTTTTTTTTTAATTTGCTGAGACTTGCTTTATGGCCTACCATGTGGTCTATCCTTGAGAAAGTTCCATGCACTGGTGAGAAAAATTTGTGTTCTGTATTTGTAGGATGAAAAGTTCTGTAGATACCCGTTAGGTCCATTTGGTCTATATTGTCAATTAATTCTTGTTTCCTTGCTGATTTCTGTCTGGTTGATCCATCCATTGCTAAAAGTGAGGTTTTGAAGTCCCCCATTACTATTGTATTGAAGTCTGTGTCTAAGATCACACCCAAGTTGGGTCTGGTAACTTTTTTTTTTTTTAACAGAAAGGAGATTTGCTTAGCTCTGTTGGCATAGTCTCACACTTATCTGCTCTCCTGCAAGGAGACCAGGGCCTGGACACTAGCCCCAGTGGGTACAGTATTCCTCAGCACTGTCAATAATGACACAAAGGATGTATACAGCCCTTGATGTGAGCAGGGCAGCAGTATAGTGACCCTCACCAGGGAATCAAGGAGCCCCAAATGTGTGGAGCCACCCACAGTGACTGCCCAAAGACCCAGCCACACCCTGAACCCTCCCACGCAGCCACAATGTTTTCTTGACAGTCACCCTTTTGATATCCTTATATTTAAGGTGTATTGTCTTTCTCTCAACATAGTTAGATTTGGATTTTTACTTAATTTCCTTTCTTTAGTTTGGTCCATTTACATTTAATATTACTCCTGATACAGTTGGTTTTATATTTAACCATCTGATTAGTTTTGTATGTCCCACCTGGGGTTCTTTTTATTTTTGCCTTGTTTTAAATTAATCATGTGTTTCCAAAATTCTGTTTCACCTCACTATCAGCTCTTTAGTCACTCATTCTTTACTGTTCTTTGAGTTAATACCCTAGAGATTACAACATGCATCCTGCCTTATCCAGTTTCTAGATAAAGAAAAAGCCCTATAATACAATTCCTTTACTATGCCTGCAATTCCCTTGTAATATATTTTAATCTCATAATGTTACAGACCCCCTCCCGCTAGCCACTAAGGAACCAGTTCAAGGGAGTGCTACAAAGTCCCTTCCACTTGTCCCTTCAAAGGCCATCTGGGTCTGAGCAAGCCAGTACTAACTTAGAAATGGATTCCCCACCTGCCATAAAAGCCTAGTCACATACCTAAGATAAGGCAGTTGTGTGCCTCTTGAAACTGTCTTTAAGTTATAATTTACTCATTTCTGTATGTAAAACTATCTGACCTTGCAGTTGTGATTTGTTAATCCCTGAGGGCCTGCGGTAACAGTGTGCTCCCCAAAACTGGCCCCTCTTTACTGCCTTGCTAAATTTAGGGTATAAAATTAGGTAAAGACAGGATTGGGGCTTGATTCCTGAGACACTGTTATGGACTAACTTAAGCCAAAATTTAATATTTAAATATTAAATTAATATTAAGTTTAATATTTAATATTAAATTAATATTAAGTTTAATATTTCGGGTTCTTGTCATCTACCTAGAGACGAATTCTAAGCACCAGCTCAAACAGGACATGCAACATGGTAACGTTCAGATTATTTAGAGAGTGAGATAAATACACAGGAACATGAGGGCTTTATTAAGGAAGATTGGGTCAGAAAGAGTGAACAGGGAGTTCCATACCAATCTTGCAGCAAATGTGGCAGCAAAATGAGGGCGGGCTCAGCGTGCTCCTTACTCACTTCCAAAAGGGGAGTGGTTCTGTGGTCTGACTGGTGGGTGGATACAGGTGAGATAAAAGTAGGGCCTAGAGGTGTGGCCTCCAGATCATAACCCTAATCCTATCTCCCTGACTGGTCCCATATCATCAGTCTAGTCAATCTCACATGCATAAATAAATTGTGTACCTTTCCTCAGGAAGCCTCAAGTGTCATTTGGTTTCTTTGGTCCTTGTCTGTAACAGTATGTACTCATTTTCTTATTAACTAAATCTTAAATGCAGTAAAGTGAATGCCTCTTAAATGTGGAACTTAATTTGTACGTAGGTATACTCCTATTGATATCAGAGTGCTTATTAGTAATTTTCAGTATTAATAAGTCTGTGGGCTCTTGCCACTTATTCAGGGAAGAATTCTGAATACTGGCTATAATAGACCAGACAAGATGGTAAGATGGAGCAAGCATATGGTTATGAGCAGCCTCAAGTAGCTTAACATGGCAGCAAAGTGAAGCAGAGATAGGTGGCCAAAAGGGAGAGCCCACCTTATTCCAGTCCTTTTATTTACTCCCAACAAGGTAGTGATTATGTAGCCTGATTGGCAGGTGGGTGTACAGGCGGTGTCAGGTAGGGGCGTGAGTTCACACAGAGGGTGTGGTCTTCCATCCCACAAACCTGATTCATTTTATCGGATAAGCCTGCCTATATCACTGTATACCAGTCCCTAGATCGATTTCTATCCTTTTGGCTTTTAAAATATTTACCTTTGATTTTATGTGCTACCTATAGATGTGAATTATTTATTCTACTTGAGATTTGTTGAACTTAATGAATATACAGATTAATATCTTTCTTCAGTTGTAGATATTTCTCAGCTGTTATTTCAATTATTGCTCCTGTCCCATTCTCTTATCTTTCTGGGATCCCAGTTGAATATGTGTTATATCACTGTTTGTTTAATTGCTCAATCCCAGATTTTTCAGTAATTTGAAGCTATAACAAATGTACTTGTCATACAAGATTTTGGAACTCATTAAAAGAAGCACAGCCAAAATATGTGAAAACTAGGAAAGCAATAATTTTAATGTGCATTATAAAAACAGTGTCTAATGAACTGTTGGAATTATGGAAAGGATATTCATAATGAAACTCTTAGAGTTATTTTCTGTAGGTTTGTAAAAAGAATTGTAAAAAGTAGATTTTTAATATCAGGGAAAAACCACAGTTCATTATCTGAAGTTATGGAATGCTATTAAAAATGTTTTAATTTTATAACAGGAATACTGTGTTTTTAAGCTAAGTAAAGCTAAATCTCTTTAACTTTTTCTTCCATTTACAGCATGGCTTATTTTTTTTCCTCTTCATTTTAGGAAGGTCTAGTTAATGTAGGATGGATGGACTGTGCCACTCAGGACAACCTTTGTAGAAGTTTGGATATCACCACAAGTACTACTGCTTATTTTCCTCCTGGAGCCACTTTAAATAACAAAGAGAAGAACAGTGTTTTGGTATGAGTCACTTTAAAGAAATGCTTTTACATATAATGCATGTGCATACATATCATTTTGCAAACAAGAAGAAAATGAATTAATTTATGGCATCAGATTGTGGAACATTTTATTATTTAGAACAAATTTTCATTTCTTGGATTCTGTTTAAAGCATACTTCAGTTTGTAAAGTCGTTTAATAAGGACTATTTTAAAACTGGCATTCACATTTAAAATTACTCATGTACATTTAAAATTAGATTACATTTAAGTTTCGATTTATATGTGTATTTTCTAATGTTGGAAATAACGGATTGTTGGTAGGTTTAACTGTGACTCAAATATAAATTCTTGAAAAGCAGGGGATGAACATCTACCTGCATACCATATAAGGCCCATGAAGTCATTTGGTCTGGCCCTGCCAAGACAACCGCAGGCAGGATTCAAAATTCAGTAAATCTGTAGCATGCTAATTTTTAAGCTGACAATTTTGTATAGCCTGCGAATGATGATATAAATACGCAAATCGCCTAGAAAGAAAAAAGTTTCCCCAGCCCTCTTTTAAGCATCCTGTGGCATTCTGATGCAAACTCTGTGGAAATCTGATATAATTCATCTCCTTAATTTTATGAATGAGGAAATTGAGGCTCAAGCTAATTGTCAAGGAGCTAAGACAAATAGTGTAACACTGAGTATGTCCTTAAGTAATCTCAAAATAAAGGACTCTGATAAAGACAGACTTCCTTTATTCCTATATATTCTTATTTAGAGGTTCGTAAAGATATTACTCATTCAGAAATTTGTATGCAGTACAGAAGTTTGTAAAAGAAGATGCCGAATTCCCTAAAACCAAAGCAATCATAGATAATCACCATCAGATCTTGGTACATCCTTCTAGATCTCAACATACATGTGCAGTTATTACTGTGCTGATAAGTCTGTAGTTCTGACCTGTGTCCTCCCCTCCATAGTACACTTGCACACACATACATTGCTACCTGTTCAACATCTCTAGGTTATTGATGTCTCCAGTTTAAATCTGTACTACTACTGTTAGCCCTATACATCTGTTTCACCCACAGTTTCCCTCACCTCAGTTAATGAAAACTCCATTCTTTATTATAAAGGCCAAATGCCTTGCAGTCATTCTTGATTCCTTTTTCTTATACCCTATAACCAATTCCTGGGGAAGAATCTATGGCTCTGTCTTTAAAATGTTTCCATAATCTACTTTCACTGCTACCAGTGCATTTATCCCTTTGTAACATATGCTATACTTTGCTTACTTATTCTTCATTGTTTTTCTCCTCATTAAAGTTTAAGTTTGGATTTGTTCACTACATATGCTAGATGCCTAGAACAAGAGGACTTCAGAAATTGCGTGGAAATGCATATTGTAAAAAAATTAAGCAAAGCTTTAAAAGAAACCTGCAGTTTTTCCATGAACTTTTTAAAGTTTCTTCATTTATGGTACCTCCTATGTCTGGATACATTCATTCACATAGTCATAAAATAAATGAATAGGTCTAGATATGTGATTTTTTTCATAAGTAGGATCCTATAGTTGATTTTGTTTCATAATTAGAATTTTGCACTCAATCAGGAAAATTTTTATCAAATATATTAGTGTATATTAATGTATATCATTTTATTGATGTATTTTTCTTGAGTATTTATACATTATACTTTTAGTAATTAATAATCCTTAAATCCTAATACATTAAATATCATATGCTTAATTTAAGCAGTCTTAATGATTTTTTGATTCTTTCTTGATTATAAACAGTGTTTCAATGAGCACTCATTCATGTTCATTCTGCATTTCTTCAGTTATTAAAAATAGGATAACCACTGCAGTTTAATATTCAGTTTGTATTGCCAGATTGCCCCTAGAGAAGTTGAGTTTGTTGGCCCTATGCCATCGGTTCATGAGGCTTACTTAAAGTGTGAGCAACACTTACTGCAGCTTCTTGCTTTCAGTTAAAATGATTTCATATTTTGGTGAGATCTCTGGGTTTTATGATATAAAATTGCAAGTTCAGTTACCTTCTTAGGAAACAAATAAGAGACATGGAAATGTAGTAATAGAGAAGAGAGAATTAGACATTCCTTTGCCCTCCTAAAAGCATCCAAGTTTTTGTTAAATGCTGCCAGTTAAATATCTGTAAGGTGAGAAAAGGGGGATGGACAAAACCATATCATATAGATATAACTGGGAAATTCCAAAGCAAACAGGTTTACAATGAAGAACTGGAGAATTAACCACTGATACAATTATATGAGTTATTACAGGAGTGTTTTTAGTAAAATCTTCATATTGAATGTCACCAAAGTATAGTACTAGAGATTGTAGAACTGAGGTATGAGAGATTTTTGTTTTGGTATTTTAAGCCCATTGGTGGCCCAAGTTATTTTATATAGGTCTTTAAGAATATTTGTGCTGTAGACTTACATAAATTTTAAGAAATGAACCCTAGTAAAAAAGCAAGCATTCTGTTCTATATTACTCTGTCTTAATTTCATTCTCATGTCTAGAACAATTAAGGTACAGTCTGAGATAGTTCCTGCAGGTTTTTCATGGAGTTTCAGATCTTTCAAGTAATATTTGAGTTTTTAAACATAGATGACTCACAGTTACCAGTATGTATTAAATTGTTTTGTCAACCCTCAGATAGATTTTCTTGATGTAACCTTTGCTACACCCTGTGGTAACAGCTCCTTCATTGAGAATTAGACTAGCAGGGAAAATTCTGTGAAAAAAACTAGGCTGAGGGTAAAATATGGACAGAAATGAACAAGATTTATTACAAGGGGGTGTACTCTTTTATTTCATGTGTTTTTTTTTAACTTTTATTTAATGAATATAAATTTCCAAAGTACAGAATATGGATTACAATGGCTTCCCCCCCAATAGCTTCCCTCCCACCCACAACCCTCCCCTTTCCCACTCCCTCTCCCCTGCCATTCACATCAAGATTCATTTTCAATTCTCTTTATATACAGAAGATCAGTTTAGCAAACATTGAGTAAAGATTTCAACTGTTTGCTCCCACACAGAAACATAAAGTGAAAAATACTGTTTGAGTACTAGTTAAAGCATTAAATCTCAATGTACAGCACATTAAGGACAGAGATCCTACATGAGGAGTAAGTGCACAGTGACTCCTGTTGTTGACTTAACAAATTGACACTCTTGTTTATGGCATCCGTAATCACCCTAGGCTCTTGTCATGAGTTGCCAAGGCTATGGAAGCCTTTTGAGTTCACCGACTCTGATCATATTTAGACAAGGTTTTAGTCAGAGTGGAAGTTCTCTCCTCCCTTCAGAGAAAGGTACCTCCTTCTTTGAAGACCTGTTCTTTCCACTGGGATCTCACTCACGGAGATCTTTCATTTAGGTCATTTTTTTTTCCCCCAGAGTGTCTTGGCTTTCCATGCCTGAAATACTCTCATGGGCTTTTCAGCCGGATCCGCATGCCTTAAGGGCTGATTCTGAGGCCAGAGTGCTGTTTAGGACATCTGCCATTCTATGGGTCTGCTGTGTATCTCGCTTCCCATGTTGGATTGTTCTCTCCCTTTTTTATTCTATCAGTTAGTAAAATAAGTAACTTGGATCTAAAATAGGTTTAAGGTACAGTCTTTTCAGTTTATTTTACTCTAAAAATTCCTTTGTGGTTCAGTTTTTGAACATTACCATTCTGAAAACCTCCACAGTGAGCAGTAAAATCCATTCCAGTTTTTCAATTACAAGTTCTTTTTTTTTTTTTTTTAAGATTTATTTATTTATTTGAGAGGCAAAATTAGAAACAGGTTGCAAGAGACATCTTCCATCCACTGGTTGATGCCCCAGATGGTCATAATGGCCAAGAATGGCTAGACCGAAGACAGGAGCCAGGAGTTTTGTTCTAGTCTGCCATTTGGGTACAGGAGACCAAGTGCTTGGGCCATCTTCTGCTGCTTTCCCAGGCACATTAGTAGGGAGCTGGATTGGAAGTAGAGCAATAGGAACTTGAACCAGTCCCCATATGGGATGCTGGCATTGCAGGCAATCACTTAACCTGATACACTGCCGCAGCACCAGCCCCTTAGTTCTTCTTAATTACCGTTAATTATTGGTTGGAGTATTAAGTTTCTTAAATCATCAGATACTGTAGCATTCTAAAAATTCTTTAGAAATCTGTATAACATTGACATTCTGTACAATATGGTTCGCCTTAAAATTAAACCAAACATAATGTTTTTCTGATTTAAAGATCACTCTAGATTATTCTGAGGATTAACCATAGAATGTACAGCCTAGTTCATAAAAATTCCAATAAATTTAATACCTAATAGTGAAATTTTTATAACCATGTTTACCAGTCTAGTTATATAAAATTTTCTAGTAATCACCAAAATATGATATCTTTAGAAAAAATTTAACTTCTGTAATTGTTTTCTTAAAAATTGTAATTTGGGAACTGAAAAAAACAAAGATACTAGATGTTTATTCAGAAAGATTACAACATGATTCTCTTGTTCTAGTTTCTTAATTCATTGGATGCTAAAGAAATATATTTGGAAATAATACATAATCTTCCAGACTTTGAATTACTTTCAGCGAACACACTAGAGGTAATGTTTTATTTAATACTAATAAATAGCAGTAAATGTTGGTACTATTTCAAGTCTTAACATTTTAAAGTCATCATTTGTTATACTCATTACTAGAGAAAATTGCAAGTAGCAGTTTAAAAAGATTGTATTAGTTAATTCTAGGTGAAGTTTAATTGCTGAAATTCTGATGATACTACACAGTTTTGGAAAACCTACCCAGTCCTAAAGGTGGGCTTCAAAAGGAACAACAGACAAAGCAAGATTTTGATCACAGCAAACTTTAGATCTGACTAGGAATTTTGTATTCTTACTTTAAAAACTATTACTCGTTCTCATGCCTAGCACCACTAAGAATTAAGAAGCATTCAGTTTGTGAATAGAATGCTTACAAGTACTCCATTTGTGAGAGTCTATTTTCTGTCTACTTATTAATCCCATGTCATTTTTTTTTTGGCACAGTCATCTTTCAGATTTTTAATCTATTGACTTATCCTTCTATAAAATTATAATTAATTTACATAGCAGTATTTTTAGTAAACTACTAAAGAAGAATACTAATAGATCTGAATTTTAGGTAATATTTTGAAGTATTGGTAGGGTAGCTAAAAATTTAAAAGAAATAAAAACTAGAGCCCTTTAAAAACTCCTTATGTCTGACATTTCTTCTTTATCACTTTTAAGGATCGCTTGGCACATCATCGATGGCTCTTATTTTTTCATTTTGGAAAAAATGAAAAAGATGATCCTGAGTTGAAAAAACTAAAAACTCTGCTTAAAAATGATCACATTCAAGTAAGAAAAATGTATTTTGCCTAACTTTCTGCTGGTGTACTTTCTTAATGCACATAAATCAAATTTTAAGTGGCATAAAAATGTTCATTTGGAATTCTAGGTTTAGAAGCCTATATTTGCTGTTGGTATTGAGTTGTATCTTCTTTTCCTGTTAAGAATGGACATATCAGAAAATGGCCAATTTCCATTTTTAAAGAAGTCTTACACAGTTTTTCTGGAGTACATACCATTATTGATTTTCTTTTTTAAAATTTATTGGAGTGACAGAGAGGAAAAGACAGAGAGAAAGAAAGATTTTCCATCTACTGATTTCATTCCCCCAATACCCACAAGAGCTGCCAAAGCCAGAAACCAGGAACTCCATCCGGGTTTCCCTCATCATGGCAGAGTCCCAGGTACCTGGGTCATCATCAGCTGACTCCCAGGTGCATTCCCAGAGAACTGGATCTGAAACAGAGGAGTCAGGATTTGAACCAGTACTCCAGTGGGGGATGCAAACATCCAAAGCAGTGGTGTAACCTGCTGTACCCACAATGTACACCTCAACTTTCCTTTTTTGAAATTCTTATTTATTCATGTAATTCTTGTTCATTAGAATGTATGAACAAAAAAAATGAAAATAATTATCTAAAAATATCACCCATACTATGAGTATTGTTAATAAACATAGTAAGAATTTATGGCTTTTAAATATTTTGTGAATGACTGCATGTATAAATGCTCACATGCGTATTTGTACCCATGAGTCTATATTGTAATGGTCATTGTAATTGACATCCATATGTAAAAGTATACATATACATGTAACTCTATTCTTTTTGTAAACTTTTCATTCAGCAGTGTCAGCTTTTTAGACTTACAAGAATATTTTCTTATTTGAATCTCATTCCGTAAAGAGTAGGCTGTATTCAAATTTCTTGCCAACTTTTTTCCCATTTTTTTATGTCAAACCAAACATGCCTAATATTTCCATGATGTAATTTTTGACTCAGATTATATATATTGTGTTAGATTTTTATTTTGGTCTTCATTAATAGGGCCCTCTAGGAAGTTTATCTCACTTTATAATCATACAGCATATGATTGGCCATTTCTCCAAACTTAGCCAATAGTGGGGTATTGTCATTTTTATAATCTTCACTATTCTGATAGGCCAGAGTGATACATTAATAATGTACACTTTTATTTGTGTGCTGTCTACTGTGATTGGTAGAAGAAACATTTTTTTCCATAACTGTCAATACATCATAATTCTTAGTTTATCCCTGGCCCATTTTTTTTTCCTTGATGGGATGTGTGTCAGGTTATATTTTAGTGGACTCTCTAGGGTAAGTGCTGAAAAATTTTTTTTCTGAGTATATCATTTGCCTACTTTATTCATGTGGCTGTCTTTCACAATCACACTGTATGAAAAAATCAACCTTTTTTTTTTTAAGATTTATTTATTTATTTGAAAATCAGAGTTATAGAGAGAAGGAGAGACAGAGAGAGAGGGGGTCTTCCATCCACTGGTTCACTTCCCAAGTGGCCGCAACAACCACGGTGAGCCAGGCTAAAACCAGGAGTGTCTTCCAGGTTTTCCACATAGGTGCAAGGGCCCAAGCACCTGTGCCATCTTCTCCTGCTTTTCCCCGGCATTAACAAGGAGAGCAGCCAGGACTCGAACCAGCAGCCATATGGGATGCCAGCATGGCAGGCAGTAACTTTTACCTGCTGCCCTACAACACCGGCCCTAAGCCTTTTCCTTCATTATTTCTACTTCTGTTGTCTTCTTTAGAAAGTTGTAACTCTTGTACCCCAAGACCATAGAAATATCCCTTACATAAGACATATCTTAAGTAACTTCATATTTCCTTGAAAATTTCTTCTCAGATTTTTGAACTCTCTAGGAAGCATTTTTAACTAAACTGAATTTCAGTATTAAATGTAAATTATTATTTTCATCACTGATTTTCATAACTCAGTAACTTCTATTTAGATAATACTTGGGTTACTGTTAACAGTATTTAAAAGTTGAATGGATAAGTTTGTATGTTGGCAGCAAAGTCATCCTCCTCTTTCTACTTTAGGTTGGCAGGTTTGACTGTTCATCTGCCCCAGAGGTCTGTAGCAATCTCTATGTTTTTCAGCCATGCCTAGCTGTGTTTAAAGGACAAGGAACCAAAGAATATGAATTTCATCATGGTAAGAATGGACACAAAAATGATAGAAATTAATCTTCATTTTCAAAAGAGAATTTAACTTTGCTTTTTATTTATTTATTTTTTTTTTTTGACAGGCAGAGTTAGAGAGAGACAGAGAGAAAGGTCTTCCTTTTCCGTTGGTTCACCCCCAAATGGCTGCTACGGCCGGCGCACTGCGCCAATCCGAAGCCAGGAGCCAGGTGCTTCCTCCTGGTCTCCCATGTGGGTGCAGGACCCAAGGACCTGGGCCATCCTCCACTGCCTTCCCGGGCCACAGCAGAGAGCAGGACTGGAAGAGGAGCAACCGGGACTAGAACCCGGGGTGCTGGCGCCACAGGCAGAGGATTAGCCTAGTGAGCCGCGGCACTGGCCTACATTGTTTTGTATTGAAATGCTTCTTGTAAATAACTAAGGCCTCATTTATTAGTTTATTGGTAAATATGAAGATTTTCAATTACACAAGACTACTTCAAAAAGTTTATGGAAAATGGAATTATTTTGGTGCAGAAATATTTCAAAATTAACATAAAAATTCTTCAAAAAAGTTCATGGAAAACACGTATTATGAAAAAAATATGCATGAAGAACAAAGTTGAGACCTGGAAAGGTTGAGTCAATTACTCACGACAAAAACTAGAAACTCAATCAGTGTAAATTTTGAAATAAGATGTTTTACTCCAAAACTTAGGATTATAGCCATTACAAACCGAGTTTTAATAATGAAGTTATATTTTTTGTCTCTGAAGTATTTCTCAGATTCCTCCTTCTCTCTGTACTTGCTGTCTTGCTTCAGGTCTGTCTGCTCCTTCATTGACTGTAATAGTCTCCTGGAGGATTGCCTGTCTTCTAAACTTCACTTTAAAACCCATTCTTTGTTTTGTGTGAATGTTATGACTCAGAACCCATTCTCATGTGGCTTACCTCTAACAGGTCCTTAGCATAAAAGCAATCACTTTGTTTTTTAATACCTTGTTTTCTCCAGCATCTACCATGGTGCCTGGCACATAGTAGGAACTCAGTAAGTAAATAGTTTTGAAATGAGTGAGAAACATTAATGATCTGCTGTTGCCACATTTTCCAGCCTCATCTCCCACCTCTACCCCTCCAGACAATCTTAACTTCAGGTACCTTTGGAACCTTGAAAATACTGTTTAACTCCTGTGTGCATAATCTTTCCTCTTCCATTATAGTCATTACTTCCTGCTCCTCAAAATACTTAGCAAACTCCTAATCACCCTTCAAACCTAATGTATATTCTCCCCTGGAAAATTAAATGCAAATCCCTAAGCACTTCCTTTAATATGCCATTACCAACTTTATTACATGTGTTGTTTCTTTGGATTTAACTAGGTATTGAGCCTCTGTGTGTACAAAGTACAGTAATAGAGAATAGGAAAAAATGTTCAGTCTACTCCATCTCTACCCTAAAGAATAGTATGGATCAGGAGAGAAAGCACACAAGTAAATTGACAAATTTTGCAAATGTCTGATGTGGAGAATATTAGTTACCTTGCCAGGTTGTAATTACCCCCAAAATTCAGCAGCTTAAAAAACTTTATTAATTCTCATTAGTTTTTGTTGGCCAGTAGTCAGAACTGCTTAGCAGGATGGTTTTGAACTCAGGTTTTCACATGAGGTTATGGTCAAAATGAGGTCTGTGATCATCCAAAGCCTAGACTATGGTTACAGGATCTGGTTTCATGCTGACTCTTGGCTTGGTATAAGTTCGGAGTTCTTCGCTGGCTGTTGGCAGAGGCCTCAGTTCCTCACCACATGGGCCTCTAAATGGCATTGTTCACAGTATGGTTGCTGGCTTCTCCCAGAACAAATATTTGAAGAGAAAGAAGAAAAAAAAATAGATAGAAGCAACAATATCTTTTATAAGCTGTTCTTAAGACAAACCATCACATCCCCGTGTTCCATTAGTTGGCTTAACCAACCCTGGTACAATCTAGTGGTATGAATATTCAAGGAGATGTCACTGTCTTAGAAATGGATTACCGTAGAGATGAGCTTTGTTTGCTCTTAGGAGGAACGATATTCTGGGATTATAGCAAGTACATAGAGCAACTCTGTTGAGATTTGAAGTGGTGATTGCCCAAATGAAAAGGTGGCAAATACATTGAAGCACAGATGTATTCAGAGGCTCTGTACTGAGAGTCTTTTTGATTTTTTGTTTTTTTAAGATTTATTTATTTATTTGAAAGGCAGAGTTACAGAGAGAGAGGAGGAGAGGCAGGGAGAGAGGTCATTCATCTGCTGGTTCAGTCCCCAGTTGGCTGCAACAGCTGCAGCTGTGTTGATCCAGAGCCAGGAGCTTCCTTCGGGTCCCCCACGTGGTTGCAGGGGCCCAAGGACTTAGGCCATCTTCTGCATAGCAGAAAGCTGGATTGGAAGCGGAGCAGTCAGGACTCGAACCGGCACCCATACGGGATGCTGTCACTGCAGGCCACGGCTTTACCCACTGCGCCACAGCGCAGACCCCTGCTCTTTGATAATAACTTCAGAATTAATAATATGTTGAGGCTGGAGAGGGCATCAGAGGTCCAAATTATGTATTTAATTTGTCAGGTAAAGGCTTTGGACGTTTCCTAAAAGCAAAGCAGAGGTGTTATCTCACTGGTTGTTTGTTTATTTGTATCTACTTGAAAGGCAGAGCAACAGAGAAAGAAATTTTCCATGTGCTGGTTCATTCTCCAAATGCCTGCAATAGCTAGGACTGGGCCAGGCCAAAGCTAGAAGCCCTGGACTCCATTGTTGTCTCCCATGTGAGTGGCAGGGGCCCAAGTACTTGAACCATCAATTGCTACCTTCCAGGATGCATTAATAGGAGACTGCATCAGAAGCAGAGTATTCAGGACACAACTTTTCCAGAATATGGGAGGTAGATATCCCAAACAATGACTTACCCACTGTTCCACAACACCTGCCCATCTTCTTTTTACATTTTAGAAAGGTGAGCAGCTGCCTAGAATGAATGGGAGCAGAATTGGAAGAAGAGAGGCACAAGATGGATTCAATAATGTATATTAGAGAAGAAGATGGTTGCTTTAATGAAATGTTAATTAAAATGATTAAGAAGAGAGATGTTTTATAAATATAAAATCATTATAACTTAGATATTGCTAAAGAGAAAAACCCTGATAACACCCATGTTTCTGACTTGGTGAATCAGCAGTTAAATAATTGTACCATTCAGTGAGGAAGAGAACACTGGGTAAGGGGTGAGTATAGAGTAGACAAACCCACTTCACAGTTGAACAGGGACCTGGACCCAGGAGAGGAATGTGGGCTATAAATAATTACCCTGAGTGATAATGAAAACTGAGTATGAAAATTGTCTAATCAGAATAAGGGATGGTCAGAGATTAAGAAATTTGTGAAGCCAGTCAAGAAATAGCAGCTAAAGTGTTAGAAAAAATAATGTGATGTCATTTATCTGTCTATATGTTTTTGTGAAAATGTCTCTTCTTTTGGACCATTCGCTCTCTAAGAGAGGAAGTATGTCTTTAAACAAAATCTAGCACATAGTAGGGACTTGACTTTGACTATTGAGTGACTAAGTTAAAGGGCACTTGGCAGAATGAACTAGACTCTGAATAAGATACCATTTGTCAAAACAGCAGTGGGAAATGATCAAAGGTGTTTACACAAGGAAACAGTATGAGATTAATGTTTCTGTAAGTTGATTGTGCTAACCATGTAGAAAATGGAGTACTTAAGGAAGGCTAGGGACAGAAACACCAGCTTAGTTATTGCAGTAGGCCAGATTGAATTCATGCAGTAGCATGAGGTTGGACCTTAAGAGACAGAATGGATGGAGATGCGATACAAGGTCAAAAAAAAAAGTAAGAGCTCTCTGGGGACTTTTATTTAGGAACTGAGTGAATAATTATCTTATTGCCAAACAAACTGGGGAAGGTAAAAAAAAGGAGCAAGTTCCGTGGGGGGAATAACTCAGTTTTAATATGAATATACTGTGTTTGAAATATTGATATGATACCCAGGTATATCTATAAGGAATCGAACATGGTAAAGAATTGTTTATTCTACCTCTGGGGATGAGGAAATGTTTAAAAGAGGCATTGACATTTTTACTAGTCCTAAAAAACAGAGTGCAAAGACATAAAGTACAGACACTGAAACTACCCCAAGATCACTTAGTTCATATCTTTGAAATGTTTCTGTGAGTATAAAATGCAGAATGTGGTTTTAATTTTTCTTTTGATTTCAAAGGAAAGAAGATTCTATATGATATACTTGCGTTTGCCAAAGAAAGTGTTAATTCTCATGTTACTACACTTGGACCTCAGAATTTTCCTGCCAATGACAAAGAACCATGGCTTGTTGATTTTTTTGCCCCTGTAAGTTTTTTTTTTTTAATCAGTATTGTCAGATTTTCTGTTGCCATGTCAAAAAGACATTTTCTTGATAAGTGTCTTTAGTATTAGAAAGGTGTCAATGGGTTTTGACCACTATTGCATATTGCTTCTAAGTGAGAGTAAGTAGTAATTACCTTTCTCCAAGGATTAATAATATACCCATAGAGTTGTCGTGATGTATCATTTGTCTTTGTTTGTTTGTTTGAAAAATTACGGGTTTTTGTTTCATTTGGCTCAGTGCTTATAAATACTTTTCTTTTCTAGTGGTGTCCACCATGTCGAGCTTTACTGCCAGAGTTAAGAAAAGCATCAACTCTTCTTTATGGTCAGCTCAAGTTTGGTACACTAGATTGTACAATTCATGAGGGACTCTGTAACATGGTAAGACAAAGTATAAAAACTTTAATTAGATTTGTTTTGTGAAATAGAGGCCTATTAGCCATTTGATGTTGAAAAGGTAATGTTTGTTCAGATGTATCTCTTCCATTTAGAGTAATTCCAACAAAATATCATGATTTGATTAAATCATGACTGGTGTGAGAATGTAGGTAAGTTCTTAGCAAACTCAGGCAACTATTTAGTTGATTTGATAAAATGCTTCCACAATTTGCTGTTTGCTTAAAGTCCTTATCTTTCTTTAAGGTAATGTTGCCTTTTGGCAGTCTATAATTTTTATTCTTTGGCGTTGCTCATGTTTATCTTCTAAGTGTAGTTACTAGGAGGTTACTTTTAAAAGTTTATGGAAGAATGGAATTAAGTTTATTTTGGGGGAAGACAAATTTGAAATCTAATTTTTCATAATATACATTTTTCATGAACTTTTTGTAGGCTATAGGAGGAAACTGAAGCAATGAATGAGGTTTTTGAAACTTGTTTATATCAAAATATTTTCCTAGGTAAATAAATATTCCTCAGTTCCAAGAACATGTAGAAGTTACCTGAATATGTATGTTATTTATTTATTTCAGAAGAAGATTCAAGTTAGAGATAACAGTTTTCTTACCTTGATTGAGGAGAGTAAGAAAGGACTAAGTACTAATTACATGTGCTCACTTCTCAACATATTGATGGCTCTGGTTTTCATGGAAAATGAAGGCGCTATAATCAGGATTCAGTATTTGTCAGTACACCATGAATCCATTCTCTTTGCCAAATTTGGCTAGGCTAAAATTTTTCAGTCCCTAGCAATGGGTTTTTAAAATTACATTGCTGGCCGGTGCCATGGCTCACTAGGCTAATCTTCTGCCTTGCGGCGCTGGCACACCGGGTTCTAGTCCCGGTCGGGGCACCGGATTCTGTCCCGGTTGCCCCTCTTCCAGGCCAGCTCTCTGCTGTGGCCAGGAAGGCAGTGGAGGATGGCCCAGGTGCTTGGGCCCTGCACCCCATGGGAGACCAGAAGCACCTGGCTCCTGCCATCGGATCAGCGCAGTGCTCCGGCCGCAGCGGCCATTGGAGAGTGAACCAATGGCAAAAAGGAAGACCTTTCTCTCTGTCTCTCTCTCACTGTCCACTCTGCCTGTCAAAAAAAAAAAAAAAAAAATTACATTGCTGTTACTTAAATGCCCATTGGTTATAAATTTGAAACAAGTCAGTTAAGTAAATTTATAAATGTTTATTAAACTTGTATTCTTTACAGTATAACATTCAGGCTTATCCAACAACAGTGGTATTCAACCAGTCCAACATTCATGAGTATGAAGGACATCATTCTGCGGAACAGATCTTGGAGTTCATAGAGGTATTTTAAGTTGTAGCCTTCGACTAAAAATCTTTCTGTTAAATGTACGCTTTGTATGAGTATTTAATGAGATTTATTCTTTTCACGCCAAACATTTTCTGCCAAGAAAATGACTCGTTTTATTATAAAACTTATCTACATGAGAATAAATCTTGTTTGTTATCTAGTATAAAATGTTGTGTATAGTAGACCCAACTAATTATTGAGCAGATGAAATTGCATTTTCACTTAAAGCTGTTAAACCTCCAGACCCCATTTTCTCTGAAACCAGATGTACCTTGCAAAACTACAGCAACAAGCTTATCTCCTTTGTATCTGACTTTGTATTAAAGTCATGATTAAGTAGTTTCCTTAAGAATCTTTTCACATCTCAAAAACAGGAACTTTCTAAATGACATTTGTGAATTTTTTTTTAACTATTATAATAGAAGCTATGTTCCCTTTAGGATCTTAGGAATCCTTCTGTGATCTCCCTTACACCTACCACTTTCAATGAACTAGTTAAGAAACGAAAATATGATGAAGTTTGGATGGTTGATTTCTATTCTCCATGGTGTCATCCGTGTCAAGTATTAATGCCAGAATGGAAAAGAATGGCTCGGGTATAGTAAACTGGTTTCTTATAAATCTTACCCACTTAATAAGAATGTTTATTTAAGTTCTTTTGGAATCGAGATGAATGAACCCAAAACTAGATTATTACTTGATCTATACCATGTATATTCCAGCTCTATTTCTGTTAAGAAAATTGTATTTTTTAAAAAGAGTCACCTTTTTTGTGCACGTGCAGCTAATATCAGTCCCAAAATCTACTTCATTTTGTTTAAATTTTTTCTACTCCTAATTTATTATCAGTTGGAAAGAAACAGAGCTTCCCATCTGCTGGTTTACTCCCCAAATACCCATGACATTAGGATAGGACTGGGCTAGGCTGAAGCCAGGAACGAGAGTCCCAGTCCCTGCCTCACAGGTGGGTGGCAGGGACCCAAGTGCTGATTGTGAGAAGGCTAGCATCAGGAACTGAAGCCAGGAATCAAACCCAGGTGCCGCAACGTGGGGTGCAGGTGTACCAACCAGAATCTTGACCACAAGGCCAAACACTACTGCTTTGTTTTTAAAACTTAATGATGCCCTTTCTTAGCAATATTCAGGAATTTAAAAAGATAGTGTTGAGTGGCAGGCGTTGTGGCACAGCAGGTTAAGCCACTGCTTGGGATGCCTCTATCCCATATCTGAGTGCCAGTTCAAGTCCCAGCTACTCTGTTTCCAATCCAGTTTCCCACTAATGCATTCTGGGAGGCAGCAGATGATGGCTCAAGTGCTTGGGCCCCTGCCACCCACATGGGAGCCCCAGATGAAGCTCCTGGCTTTGGCCCAGCCCTGGCTGTTGTAGATATTTGGGGAATGAATCAGCTGATGGGAAACATCTCTCTGTGCCTTTCAGGTAGTTGGAAATAAACATTTAAATAAATAAATATTTTTTTAAAAAGGCAGAATTAGAGATCTTCCGTCCACTGGTTCTCTCCCCAAATGGCTGCAAGGCCAAGGTCGGGGCCAGGCTGAAACCAGGATTCTGGAACTCCATCAGGTATCCCACATGGGTATATGGACCCAGGCACTTGGGCTGTCATCATCTTTCCCAGGTGCATCAGCCAGGAGCTGGATTGGAAGCAGAGCAGCTGGTGGCCCAACCTGCTGCACCACAACACCAGCCCCAGAAATAAACATTATTTTAAAGAGGAGCCAACAGGGTTAATTTATTTAAAAACAAAAAATGGCCTTGAGCATTAAAACATTTATATTTGGAAATCATGAATGATTAAAAAAATTTAAATACCAGAATTAAAAGTACAATTAATATTTCATAAAACATTAATTTTATGTTTTTTGTGCTCCTTTTAATAAAATTTTTAAATTAGGGTATGATTAGATAAGGTATCTGTAATGCTTACCTCCATTGAAAAGAGCAGTGCTTGATTTCTAACCCTCTGACTTTTAGAAATATATAACTTTTTCCATGAGTGGATGTAGTCAGTTGTTTAATCTGTAAGAATTATAGTATTAAATTCATTAGTATAAATGGTCTGTGTCAACTCCTTATCTGCTTTCATTTGTTAAAAATCACTAATAAAACCATTTTGTTGATTTTATTCTTCATTTTGATACATTATTGCCTTTTTCTCTTTATAGGCATTAACTGGACTGATCAATGTGGGCAGTATAGATTGCCAGCAGTACCATTCTTTCTGTACTCAAGAAAACGTTCAGAGATACCCTGAGATAAGATTTTTTCCCCAGAAATCAAATAAAGGTTTTCAGTATCAGTAGGTATTCTCTGAAATTTTAAACTATTTAATTGTGCCATTAGCATTTAAATTATCCTAAGTAGAAGTTATTGGGAACCCACCATCTTTAACATAGTATGTTAATGAGCACTTCAGAAGATTAAAAGAGAATCGAGCAATCCCTTGTTCAGGAAGCTTGTAATACAGTCGAGAGGAAAAGCTAATATGATTTAGGTTCAGGTACTGTACTAGGTACTATATTCACATTGTTTCCACTAGTCCTCACATACGCTCTGAAGTAGGAATTGTTACCTTTTGTAAACTGTATTATAGAAAAGTAAACTGATTCTGAGACCTGCTATTACTTTCCCAAGGTGTAGTTGCTAAGGTCTGTCTGTATCCATATGTTTCCACTCTACCATGTGGAATTTCATGGAGAAATTCCAATTAAAGGTAGAGTATGATGAAATTTATTGAAGTAAAAAGGAGCCATAGATTTCAAAGGAATCAAAACTGTGAGAAAAACATGAAAGCCTGTATTTTGAGGTAATTTTTGCTGTGGATCTTAAAAATAGGTAGTAATCTGAGAAACATTAATGACTTACAGGTTCAGAAGATAAAATCTTGGACATTGTAGGTTTTGCAGTTGCCATAGATCTGCAGGTATCCAGCAGACAGCTAGATATCCTGTCTGGCTTTAGCAGAAAAAGACAAGAGGAGAACATACTTGGGAAGCTGTGCCACCAATATTGATAGTCTGCAGACTTCCTGCACCGTCAGGGAGAGTGAGGTGATGGTGTACTTCGATAAGAAGCACTGGGGACAGGCTTTGGTGAACATGTCTGTCTTTAGTCACTACCATGTAGGCAGGCAGAAGGGGCGTAACTAACTCAGGGCAAACACTAACTCTATAGGACAGAACCGACACTGGCACCAATATGCCTCTCCCATCAGCTTGAAGGTCACGTAGCTAGGGTAGCTTTCCAGGTGGGTCTGGGCCACACCTGGGAGCATTACCTAGTTTGCAGAAGGCAGGGGTGGAGGAAAATGTGCCTGGGGCTCCCACCACTTGCCAGCAGTCAGGCTAACTGCATGGGCTAGGCAGGCAGTCTCATGGGATCACCCACATTAGTCAGCCAATCAACTATTTATTTCTTAAATTGCTTATACTAAGATTACAACTTATATATTTTTTCTTCTTTCAGTAGTTACAATGGTTGGAATAGGGATGCTTATTCCCTAAGAATCTGGGGTCTGGGGTGAGTAACCAAAATATATATAATTGTGTGAAGTAGATTTAAAGCTATTTTTATTCTGCCTTTGTCTATAGTTAAATTTACTGTGGGTTATATAATGTTCTAGGATTTTAACTTAGTAAAGGAATATATTTATAAAAAAAGGACATGGCTATTTGTGAAGCCATTTTTAATTCAGAAAACTGTGCAATAATTATATTTTAGATGTTTGCTTTGATTTTGTATAATAATAAATTACTTTGATCACTTGCTACAGATTTTTACCTCAAGTGTCCATAGATTTAACACCTCAAACTTTCAATGAAAAAGTTTTACAAGGGAAAAACCACTGGGTGGTTGATTTCTATGCGCCTTGGTGTGGACCGTGCCAAAATTTTGCTCCAGAGTTTGAGCTCTTGGCTAGGGTAAGTCTGGTCTATCTACTTAAGTTGTAGTCATTGGAATGTGTTAATAATTAGAACTTTGTAAATATAATTGTTTTCATTTTAAAAAACTATTCCATTTGTATAATTATAATCTTTACAGTAGGTTTCTTTCTTATTAAAGCTTTCAGCTAACATCTTTCTCTTGATTAATATCATTGCCCACGTAGCCCGTAGCCATACAAGCCAGAAAGCTTTCCTCTATCTCTGATCTCCTAACTCCTTCACTTATCAGTATTCTGCTGCCCTCCAGGCCAGCAATCACTAGATCCTTTCACTTCTGTCTCCTGAATATTTTTGAAATCTGTCATGTCCTGTCCTCCATGCTAGCCTCTTTATGTGCATGCTACGCCCTCTAACAGGTCCTGCATTTACCTTGATCTTCTGGAGTTTTTCTCCTCATTCTACAGCTTGAAGACACTTGTCCTGTGCCTTCTACCCTTCTCACTTAATCATTGTCACCTAATGTCTTGTATTCTATCACTATACATGTATGATAAGCATTAACGATTTCTTCACACCTCTTTTTCTTCCCTAAGACTTGAGTAAGTCCCCTGCCTTATTCAAGTCAGCCAATGCTTATAAATTTAAACTGAATATATACATTCAGTGCACTCAGTTTTTGGTGTTTCTTTCTTATAACAATGTTGTTAATGACCTAATCCATCCAGACTGATAGACTCCTTGCCTACATAACTCAAGGAACTCTGGCCGTTGGTAGTATAATAGGAATGAGAGAGCATTAGATCTACAAGCCCAAAATAAAAGTAACCATGACAACTTTTCAGCAGAGGGATATCAAATCTCTACAAGCTATGGAAGACAATGTTATTGACTTGTCCTTCAAATAAGAGGTTTTTACTTACTCTGATTTTCCCAGTAACAAAGTATTTTCTCCCTTGTGTACAGAAAACGTACTTACTAACTTTGTAATTCAATGATGTTTTGGGGCCGGCGCCTCGGCTCACTAGGATAATCCTCCACCTTGCGGCGCCGGCACACCGGGTTCTAGTCCCAGTTGGGGTGCCGGATTCTGTCCCACTTGCCCCTCTTCCAGGCCAGCTCTCTGCTGTGGCCAGGAAGGCAGTGGAGGATGGCCCAAGTGCTTGGGCCCTGCACCTCATGGGAGACCAGGATAAGCACCTGGCTTCTGCCATCGGATCAGCACGGTACTCCGGCCGCAGCGCACAAAGTAACGGCGGCCATTGGAGGGTGAACCAACGGCAAAAGGAAGACCTTTCTCTCTGTCTCTCTCTCACTGTCCACTCTGCCTGTCAAAAAAAAAAAAAAAAATGTTTTGAAAATAGGAGATTATTAAATATGGGATGTGACATCTCAAGTGGTAGTTCTACCACTGGCCCCAAAAGAATTTAAGCATGCTGTGCTTGAGGTGCTTATGAGGCAGCTGTCTATGGCAGGCCACTACCCAATTCAGTATGAAATGGAGGAGGAAAGATTAGACTGTCAACAGAGCAGTGTATAAAACATGCTGGGATTTTAAAAGATAATTCTCCCTTTCTCTCTCTCTCTCTCATTGTCCACTCTGCCTGTCAAAAAAAAAAAAAAAAAAAAGATAATTCTCATTAGATGTTATAACTTGAGGAGCAGGAAAAGGAGGAGATGTTTATACTGGAAAAAAGAAAGAACATCCAGAGTGGTGAGAGAATAGTGACAGATGCCAAGAATGGTCAACAGTATCACATGCCCATTAAGCAGACTGAAAAGTGTTCATTTGGGTTAGTCAAGTAGAGATCACTGATGGACACAGGACCATTTCAGTGGAGAAGAGCAGTAAGAACAGAAGACAGACTAACACGTGTTCCCAAATAAGTAGATGATGAGAAAGTGTTGAGAGAATAGAACTATTGCAATCCAGAAAGGAATCATTTTATTCATACATGTATACGCTGAAACAGAGCTAACAGTGAGGAACTGGAGAATATAAGTGGCATAGTGAGCCATCCATTGGACAGAGAATGCTATCTCATTAAAGAGACTTGGGGAAGGATAAAAGATGAAAACAAAAACGTACTTGTCATATGCTAATAAGCAAGATGTGGGTAGCAGGGAGAAGTTGAAAGTTCAGGATACAGCTTCTCAATGTTCTTGGTAAGGCAGGATAGTTTATTTGTTGTACAAGAGCTGGTGCTGGCAATTAGGATCCTAAGGACCAGAAAAATTTACAGTCTTGTTGAGGATTAAATCAAGTTTTTTTAGATAGCAAATCCTTAATATGAGTGAAAAGATGGGAAATATTTCAAATCATACTGCTTAGTGGTTGCCAAAACAGTTAATACCAAAGAGAAAATAACAGATCGCATTTTCCTTGTTTCAGTTGATTAAAGGAAAGGTGAAAGCTGGAAAGGTAGACTGTCAGGCTTATGCTCAGACGTGCCAGAAAGCGGGTATCAAAGCTTATCCAACTGTGAAGCTTTATCTCTATGACAGAACAAAGGTAAGTACAGGCTTTGCTCATCTTCCTTCCTCAAAGGCAGATTGCTTTCATTCTCAGAAATGTTCCCTAGTTTCTTTTCCCTTTATCATTTCTGTATTATTGCATATTACTGAAACAAGCATCTTTTTATCCACATCTGTATCCCAAGTCATCATGTTTTTCTATCTCACAATTGATGTGATTTCATTCGCCTTAAATATTTTTATTCTTATGAATAGTTATACTCCTAGAAAGAAACAAAATATTAATAGTGGTTATCTTTAGCTAGTGGAATACAGGTAATTATTTTTTGTGAAGTTTTACATTTCCCACTTTTTTACTGAATGAATATGTATTACTTTTGAAGTAACCTTTTATCTGAGCATTTAGGTTAAGGAATAGTTATGTAGATTACACAATGGAATTTAGAGTTCCTTGTTTTAGTCATACTTAATTTTGGGTACCACTGACAGTATATATTATTTTCAATTAAGGAAAAAAAAAAAGCCTAGAATTCTACCAGTGGATCTTTACAAAATCCAGGTGATAGCCTGTCCGTGATCACAGATACACAAGCTGCATCTTGCAGTCAGTGTAACTGCAAACTGAAAGTACTCTTGACCTTTGCTGTATTCCCAAGTAAAAGAGGAGGTTTTTGACAGAATTGTGATACAATTTTTTAAATGCATAGGAATAGATTTCACCAAGAATTTTGGTATTTCAGAGAGAATCAAGACTGAGTTGCTTATACTCAATTGGTTTGTAAAATAATAGATTACTATTGGGACATTACAAAAGAATGAGAAAATTATGTGCCTTACAATGTCACTTAATCATTTGCTAGCCAGAAGTAGACTTTTATTGTAGTTTTAATGATCTGTGATTACTTTAAAATTTACTGTATATGAATGAAAAAAACATGCAATTCAAAGGGAGTAGGTAATAGCTGAAACTCGATACCATGGATTGCAGAAGAGATAATAACTAATAAACCCAAAATGATGAAAACAGATTTGAATGCTTATCGTAAGTAAATAGGGCTACTTCTGTGACTAGAATAAACTGATGACAATTATTGATACTGTCTTAATGTTGATGTGGTTTGTTGAACAAAAAACAAATAGTAAGACCAATTAATGTCAAGTTTACAGTGGCTGTTGAGGTCACTAAGAACACCATGTAATACATACTACTGTGTTTCTATTCAAAAATGCCTTCCACTACTAAATAAATTTCAAAGTAATGAGCTTCCTTTAGGAGAGAAAATGAACTGTAATAAACTACTTGCTATGTACTCTTGGAGAATATCAAGTTAAGATCTAATGTTATTCATTGGTAGTTATCATACATTGTAAAATAGAGCTAAGATCTCTGCTATGGCCTGGGAGTGCAGTGGAGGATGGCCCAAGTGCTTGGGCTCTGCACCCCATGGGAGACCAGGAGAAGCACCTGGCTCCTGCCTTCGGATCAGCGCGGTGCGCCGGCTGCAGCGCCGGCCATGGCGGCCATTGGAGGGTGAACCAACGGCAAAAGGAAGACCTTTCTCTCTGTCTCTCTTTCACTGTCCACCCTGCCTATCCAAAAAAAAAAAAAAAAAAAAAAAAATAGAGCTAAGAAACATTTCAGAAATCTAGAACTGGCACAGATTTTTCAGTGGAGGTTTTTGATTTGTTAAGACACTACCTCTATGTGAAGGTCAGCGAGTTTATATCAGAAGTCGAATCTTCCTTTAGAATCAATAGCTCTGTTTCTTAGTTTTTTCAGGTAGGATGGTATTAGAGAAGGATCCACATAATGAGTAGTCACAGAACTAACCAAGCTGTTGAAAGGGCTATTTGAAAAAATGATGTTGTCATGTATCCAGAGGGGACCAAAGAACAAAGTTAGGAGCTAGATATCCTTGTCCAGAGTGAAAGACAAGTATGGTATCCAGAAGTCCTGGACAGACAGGGCCGAAGCAGAATAATGATTATAGTAAACTGAAATACCAGTTACACATAGTGAATTTAGGAATTGAGGTTCACACCAAGAATGTGACAACTAGGGCTATGCATTGTATTTCATTATTATAGTTGATCAAGATGTTGTCAATGACTGTATTAGATTAGCATGATTTCAGTCCTCTGCAGACAACTTTTCTCATAAAAGTTAACTGTTTAGAGGCTTTGAGTCAGTAGTGCACTTTTTCCAGCATTATTCCCTTGAATAAACTTTAATTTCAAACACAATTTTGGAAAAAATAACTTTAAAGCATATTGTCAAGTTTCTTAGGTGGAAATACCATGTTTTGATTAAATACTTAAAAATTTTTATTTTCCATTTTAGAGGAATATTTGGGAAGAACAAATACATTCTAGAGATGCAAAAGCAATTGCTACCTTAATAGATGGAAAATTGGAAACTCTCCAAAATCAAGGAAAGCGAGATAAGGTAAGGACTAAGCCAAGCCTCTAGATACTGAAATGCTTAGAAATTTGGACAAAATCATTTAACTATAAAAATAGTGATTGTGGTCCATTACAGATGTTAAAAGCATCACTCATAGTAGCCAAAAAAAAAAAAAAGGAAACCCAAATGTCCATTGACTAATGAAGAAATGTGGTATATTTATACAGTGGAATTTCAGCCTTGAAAAGAAGTAAAGTCCTAAAACACACTCCAGGATGGATGAATGGAGCCAATCACAAAGGCCTTAGATAGTATAATTCCATCTGTGTAAATGCCTGGAATAGATGAATCCAAGGAGACGAAACATTCTAGTGGTAGTCTGGCACTGGGGAAGTGTGAGGGGACTGCTCTTGGGTAACAGATTCTTTTTTGGGTTATAGAAAATACAACTAGATTGTAATGATATTAAACATAACTCTGAATATACTAAAATCCTTTTAAAATAGGAATTTTGTTATATATCTCAAGTTGTTGTTATATATCCCAAGTTGTAAAAAAATAACTATAGTCATATGCTAAATATTGTTCAAATGTAAATGATTCAGGAAACTATACAATATGGAAATTTAGCAATTTATTCCAAGATTGAATTAAGGGGTGGGTGTTGTGGCACAGTGGGTTAAGCCTTTGCCTGTGACACTGGCATCCCATATGGGCAGCAGTTTGAAATTTAATTTAATTTAATTTGGATAAAGATGTGGTACATTATACAGTAGAAAGCTATTCAGTCATAAAAAGATGAAATACTGTCACTTGCGACAATGTGGATGGAATTATGGGCCATTATCTTAAGTGGAATAAGCCAGGCACAGAAGATCATTGTTATTTATATAATCTCACTTATTTATGAATCTAAAAAAATGATCTCATAGAAGTTGATAATAGAATGGTTACCAGAGGCTGTGGGGAGTAGAGAGAAGGGTGTGATAGGTACAAAGTCGTAGTTAGGTAAGATGAAGTTCTATGTTCTGTTGCACAGTAGAGCCTATTTAGATATTAAACAAATACAGTGCATTCATTATTAACTAGGAGAAAGGATTTCAAATGTTTTCACAATAAAGAGATGATCAGTGTTTGAATAGGTAATTTATCCTGATATGAATATTACACAGTATACATATCAAAGCATCACATAGTTCCTATTATTCAGAAAGTTCGTTTTTTCCGTTTTTAAATCAGTGACATTCCATGGTATACTTAGAAATAGACCAGAGTTCATGAATTTGGGGTGCTTTTTGAATGAAATGAAATGCAATTGCTATGAGGTATGTTACATTCTCTCCCTGTAAGGTCAAAGAAGGACAAAATATAGCCCAGCCTCTGATGAGGGCTGGGGAAGTAGTTTTGTAGACAGCCCTGTCTTAGTGTACTGGTTCTGCTATAATCCATGTCAGTTCTACGGAGTCCAGTAGAGTAACTTCACAGCCTGCAGGCTTCAGCAGTATTTTATCCAAGCCTAAAAGATAGGAAAGAAAATTATAAATCTGTATTTTCTTGATTTTGTTTTACTAGTATATTGACTGTTTTCCTCAGTGTATTTAAGTCTTAAACCAGAGTATCATAACTGAAATTAAGTTAAAGAACATACCAAATAGAAATTTGTAAATCTGTAAAACTACAGTTAGTACTGTCTGCTGCAGGGAGCTTAGAACTAGGAGTTATTCCTTCCTTTTCCACTGCTATGGTACAGAAGGTATTTCATGTGGTAATCCACCAAAGAATACTGGTTATTTTTTTAACATTATAAACTGATGCTATGTTGTATTATAATTATAGGATGAACTTTGATATTGAAGATTAAGAAAAACTTGAACAGAAATTCTGATGACATCTGAAGACACCTTTTTGGAATGTTACTACATTCATGGTGGAAATAAACTTTATCTTGGTTTGTAACTACACTCCGAATTCTGTACAACACTGGGAGAAATGGTTTGCAGACTTGTTCTGTAAAGGGCCAGATCATAAGTATTTTAGATTTTACAGACCATTCTTTGTTGTATATTCTCCTTTGTTAGTGGTTTATTTTTTTAACAACCTTTAAAAAATAGAAACCGTTCTTAGCTCAGTGCCATACAAAAACAGGCCCCAGGCCAAATTTAGTCCATTGGCCATAGATTGCTGTCCCCTAGCAATGACATTTTGGGTGTCTGGCTCCACCACAAGCCTTCTCTGCTATTGTCTACATACATGTCTAAGATATACAAAGTGAACTTTTTCACTGGAAGTTTTGTGACTGGCCTAAATTGACTTTCAGTCACCTGTTGTAAAAATTCTGACTATATTTTTTATTTTAAAAATGCTCATGCTGTTACAAAATAAACAGATACATCCATTTCATGCTATATTAACAGAGATTCTTTGTTTTTCTTTCACTTATAAAAGTTTAAGAAATACTGCTAAATTTTCAAGTTGAGTACTTTTTTGCAAGAGTAAATGCATATATGATTGCTGTGTCATTGGAAGTAAATGTAAAGCAGTTAATTGGGCATTGTAGAGTATCACGAATATATCAAACTAGAGTTTATATTTTAAAGATAAATATGTTCACTTATTCTCTGAAATTGCTTTCATAAAAATGTTCCTTATACAATCGTTGGTTTTTGTAGCATCTTTCTAATATTTATATTTTTACCATCCAGACTTTACAGTCCAAGTCCAATAAGACACAGGTAGAAACATAAACCAAAAATAATCTCTCTATTGTTCACATAAGAAAAATAATTTTACAGGATTGTTTCACTGTAGCTTATGACACAGGGGTTATTCCACTTTTAGTTTACTGTGAAAGGCTGCCTTTTTCAGATTAATATTGCATAGTAAGTTATTTTTGTAAAAAAATAAAGTATATACATCTAGGAAGGGGGTTCTAAGCTGTTCAGACTCCAAAAAAATCATAGAAGTATTTCCTTACATTTTAACACAATTGAGAGTAAAATAGTTGTTTAGTACTAATTCAGAGTATTTGGAATGGTAAAAATTCCAGTTCTTCAGTGAATAAAAAAATGATTTTTCTGAAAACTGATTAGAATTATATTTTATGGTCTTTGGAAAAGTTTCAGTTTTTTAAAAAACATCACTATATTCTACATCCACTATTTTGTCATAAAGGTTGTTGTTAATAGCTATATTTTATACAAAAAAGGAAGACATACATTCCTGTCCTCCTTATATTTTTGTTCAGTATATAATCTTAACTCCTTATTTGGGATTCTGCTTTAACATATAGGCACGCAGGAAACAGGCACCACTTCTAACCTTAATTTGCCACCAAGTTTTTAAGGCCTAAAAACTCTTCAGAATGGCTTGTTTCTACAAGAATCTCAAAATAGAATGCCTGAAGAAGTCTATCTTGGTAAATATTTACTAAATTAGCATACTAGTTACATGCATACTACCATGCTGACACTGAAGAATACTCAAAAGAAATCTCCCCAGTATATAATTCACAGTTCTGTCACTGAATTCACAAGTTATAAATATATTTGCTATACTCAATAGATGAGGAACATATTAGGTAGTAAATAAAGTAGTTAAAAACCACCTTGTGGCTTGGGCAAGTTTTGTGCCTATGGAATCCACTTGAAAGCCAGGACCCCCCAGGGCTCATGTTGAATAGTGTATTGTAAAGTGAGTACATGACAAGGCTGTCTTCAGCTGTCTATACTGGGGTAGGGTCTTCCAGAACAGCCGGGCTCTCCAGGTTTTATCAGCTGAATTGTTGCAGTAGAGTACAGTAAGGAGTAGTAGATATAATGTGCCATTTTGCTAAGCAATGCCACCCCTCTTTGCAACTTATCTTGTGTAATACAGTACCAATTCTGGCAGATAAGGGCACATTCAAACAGGCATTCAGCCTTAAAATTTGATCCATTGAAAGTATATGGCTATGTAAAAACCATTGGAGTTTGTGTTTTGGGAACTGATGATGTTTGCCTATTCTAATTTCCTAAATTTTATTTATGTTTTTATATCTTCTTTATTTTAAAATATGATTAAAATGATTAACTTGGTAACTTTCAATGTTATAAAATTTTCATCTCAAATATATATTACTGGTTTTCCTGACAGTGCACAAAGAATTTTCTTGGAGTACAGTTTTCAAAAAAAAAAAAAAAAAAAACACATTGTTTCCTGTGAGAAACATTTACAAAAATACTGAGCATAATAAAAGTTTTAATAAAGAGGTAGCATTTTTTTGTGCAAATAATATATTAAGTGTAAGGTGTCCGGCGCACAACAAATTTTCCCAGGCAGACGAATCAATCAATTCACAGGCTTTTATTGGGGTTCCGCTCCCAGGCGAGGTTCCCCGGTCCCAACAGAGCGGGGACCGGGGAAGTCACGCATCAGAGATTGGGAGAGCTCCTTTTATAGATTCAGGGCATGGGAGTTAAAGGTTGAGGCGGGTCTGATCCTCATTGGTTGACCTTTAGGCACCCGCAGGGACCTTAAGGACTTTCTTCCCCGGAAGTAGGCCTCTCCATTCCTGGAAGTGTAGGCCTTCCCTCCTTGTGGATCCCAAAGCTACCATTAAGAACTTTGTGCAGTATTTAGGCTAAGTTTATAAATCTGCCACCAAAACTAGATACATGTCTGAAATTACTCATGTTCATTCCATCTTGACTGTTGCGAAATAGTACCAAAACTAAATTAACAACGCCTTTTTATCATGAAATCTGTAGAATAAGGTATATTCTGAAGATGAAAGGTGAGTCAGTTTTCTGGTAATACTCTACACATACATTTAAAAATTAAATAGACCCAATTCTTCTAGTAAATAAGATTATTTTCAATAAGTAATAAAAGGTTAACCACCAAGTATAAATGTGTTATTGACCATTCCTAAAAATATCAGTGACTCACAGAGTTATTTTTCCATTTACCAATGGGTTTTGCACTTAGAGTCTCATATGGCTACTCAGTCCCCTTAAGAACAGCTGGTTGTGTTTTCAGAGATGGCTAACTAGAATTGTAGCCAAAGGCTGATGGCAAACAGGCCCATGTCAGTATTGAATCCAAGAATGCTGTAGCTAAACTACTTGATTGCACTGACTACTTATAAGACTGCATTACGTAATAGTTGTGGTCCTGCATCTCATTAGTCATCCTGAAAAAGGTCTGTGTTAACTGACGCAAAAAATTGGCCCATATTAGCACTAATGGAGAACTACTGTTCATTAAACAACTGCTATTTGAAGTATTTTTAAAAGAATGACTAGCAAGTATAATTTCATGATTTTACACCTTAAAAATTATTGTTTATGGTTTTTAAGTTTAATTTGCAACCCTTATAATGATTAAGGGTATTGTAATAGATGCTATAGTAACTTGGATGGGTTCTTTTTATTATAAAATGTAAGGTGGCTCTACCTATCAGCAGTAGCACTTACTCCTTTGAAAGGAACATCCACAGAATTTTTATGACTTCATAATTTTTCTTGCTATATATAAGTCCATCTGACTGGCTTCTCTAAGATTTTCATCAGAAACATCAGGCACCAATAGAGGGCAGTGAAAAATCAGCAAAGATATTTTATTACTCAGAAAAATACCATTTTCCCTTAGTACTAATCAAGAATCACCACCTCAGTTTTTTTGTTATCTCACTGAAAAGATCCTAAATATCAGGCCCATCCCACTGTTTTGCATCAAGAAGTTTATAATCTGGTATAATATATAAGACAAATACTCAAATGTGTATTAAATATAGACAGCCTATTATAGACATGTAAGGTATATATGTATATTGAGACTGTACGAGTCCCATTTATAAACTTTGGTACCTACATAATGAACTTACATAGATCACTTTTAAGAAATCAAAACATGTAAATAAATTTTTTAAATTTGCACAATTGTTCTGATAATTTTTGTCTTTTTAATTCAAAAGTCTCTTCAAGGTATTCTGGTTATTTTACTACTGCTTTAATTTACCTAATAAGAGGCCCATACTTCAGGTAAAAGGAACTCTTGGTCTAGGAAATGGGTTTCCTGAATTCTTTTCCTGTGTCTCAATGACTTACTCTTAGTTGAAAAAATTGCTTACTTCATCTCTGTGCTATAATTAATTCATTTGCTAAGCAGGAAAAAAATGGCTTTCTACCTACTTCATCAGGTAGTGATGTAATGTATTTTTTATAAAGGGGGGCTGGGGCAGGGAGCAGGCATTTAGCCTAGCTGTTAAGATGCTGGTTGGGAGGCCAGTATGTCTAATCAAGACTACCTGGTTTTGAGTCCTGGCTCCACTCCCTGGATTCCAACTTACTGCTAATGCACTCTGGAGAGCACCAGATGATGGCACATGAACTGGGTCTGTCCCTGCTACCCAACTTGGAAATGTGGATTTCCTGGCTTCTGCCTAGCTCAGCCCCAACCATTTAGGCATTTGGGAATGAACCAGTAAAGAGGTATCTCTGGCCCCTCTCCCTCCCTCTGCCTTGAAAAATACATGTGTGGGGGGAGTTAAGAATGTGGAAACGAAAACCTTCAGTGAAAAAGTTATAAGAACCTACAGATTGAAAGAGAATTTACTAAGGCTTTTGAGGCATATCAGCCAACTGGGTCATGTGGACTTCATTTGGATCTTAATTTGAAGGAACTACAAAAAAAAATATAGACTAGTGAGAAACATTGAAATACTTTATGAAGCACCCTTACACTAGGCTGACAAAGTTTATGGGAAAGTTGCAGTACAAGGTAAGCTTATGTGGATATAAGAAATGTTTAAATTCTTGCAGTTTTTTCTTAAACTTTGCACGAACTTTTTGAAATGCCCCTGTTTGAGAGGGTGGGGGCATTGAGATTGTTTTCATGGTATGCTGATTGTTAAAGTAACAATGAGCGTAACAATGAGATTTGCTTTAATCAGGCAACCAGGGTGTAGGAGAACTAAAAAGGGGAATGGGAAGGAGGGCTGCTGTGTCAGTTACTAAGAATTGAAACTGGTAATGGATAATAAAGGTTCATTATACTATTTTTCTGTTAGAAATGTTTGATAACATTTTGATTTGATACTGTTTTAATTTTTAAAAAGCAAAATGTCTTTGTATCTAATAATGAAATTTATGCAGAACTCACGATAAATTTGTAATTATCTCTTTACTGTTAATCAGTTTGTTAGAAATGAAAAAAAAAGGTACAGGATAAAAATAGTTGGCACTAAGTGAGACCACATTTCCATTCATTGCTTCCCCTCAGCTTGGAATCAAAACCATCTCACTACTTAGAACCTACGTTACTGGTTCAGGCTCTCAAAGTGATGGAAAATTGCAATCCTGTTCCCTCTCAGGTCCTAAGATTGACTTCTCAATTGGAAAGAACTAACTAGAGATTGGTCAACGTAGACTGACAAAAAGGTCTTGAAATCTTCTGTAAGGAAGGTGAGTTAAATAGTACACCATTGTAGCAAAGTGATTGTCAATAGTCTACAAAACAGACCCAAAAGGGTTAGCTTATCCCTTCCATCTTCTGATGACTCAGTGAGATGGTGCCATTTTTGAATAGGAAGCAAGCCCTCACTGGGCACAAAATCTGCCAGTTGCTTGATCGTGGACTTCCCAGCCTCTAACAAAATAAATGTTGGCCAGTGCTGCAGCTCACTAGGTTAATCCTCCGCCTGTGGTGCCAGCACACCAGGTTCTAGTCCCGGTCGGGGCACTGGATTCTGTCCCAGTTGCTCCTCTTCCAGTCCAGCTCTCTGCTGTGGCCTGGGAAGGCAGTGCAGGATGGCCCAGGTCCTTGGGCCCTGCACCCGCATGGGAGACCAGGAGAAGCACCTGGCTCCTGGCTTCGGATCGGCGCAGTGTGCTGGCTGTATTGGCCATTTTGGGGGTGAACCAATGGAAAAAGGGAGACCTTTCTGTCTCTCTCTCACTAACTCTTGTCAAAAAAAATTAAAAAGAAATATTGTTGAGCAGCTGCCTAGTTTATAGTATTTTGTTAGAGCAGCCTGAATGGACCAAGTTAACTATGATGAGAAAGTTACTCAGAAGATAAAAGCCATTATTGGAAATGGTCAGGCTCTGAAAATTGTGGGAGGAAATAGAGTGTTATCTACTAGTTATCTGGTGTTTTGTCTGTATTGAATAGTTTACAGATGCTACTGTTTAGGAAAGAGACAAACATGATCAGCACTACCACACAGCTCATTACTTGAGATAAAGATGTGCTTGCTAAACAAAACCCAGGTCTTTTTGGATAAAACCACTCCTGAAGTGATCATGATCAACAGCTTCAACTTTAAACCTACTGAACGCAAAGATCTAATTCAATCAAAATATGGATAGCAATAAAGGTAGTTATGAGTATGAAGAGATTTAATAGGTGATTGAGAGTTAGATGGGCTGATTCCAAGATGCTGGAATAGGGAAGGAACATACTGTTCTGCTCTAAGGGAAAATAGTTTTAAAAAAAGTGGTGATCTCAGAGAAAAGTTAGGGAGAAAACAGCAGAGGGAACTGCATGCAAATTAGAGGACCACTGTGGATCTACCTGGAAGGTGTGGATGTGCACAACTTGGGACCCCAGCAGCCGGGAGCCATAGCACCAGCCTTGGAGAGTGAGGGAAGACCAGACTGCAGCAGCCCAAGCCACTGGCAATAAAGTTGTGAAAAGAGCCTATCATGAGTCCAGGTTAGAGCCCTGTGTGGGACAGTGTACCTGCCAACCTAGAGGGGAGAAAAGGGAGCCACTTTTCTCTCCAACCACCTAGAACTGGTGTCCTGTAATTAGCAGAGAGGGTGTGTGCCATTTTGGACAGGTAACAGCTGCACCACCTTGTGTCCCCACACCCAACAGTAGCTGAGAGGAGATACCCGGGTCTAGCTGGAAGGATTGATGGGGCTGGTTGCTCGTGATTGTGGGAGCTTTGTGTGCTGAGGCTATGAAAACACTGTGGCTGCATGGGAAAGCACAAGATGTGGCCAGTCTTTGGGCAGTCACTGTGGATGGCTCCACATGCTCAGAGCTCCATGATTTCTCCAGTAGGGTCATTGCTGCAGATCTGTCCATACTGAGGAGCTTGTGCTAAAATGCAAATGACATAAATTGATCTTTTTTGGTGGTGTACAATTCAGTGAAGCATTTTTTTAAGATTCATTTATTCGTTTGAAAGGCAGATTAGAGAGAGATCTTCCATCTGCTGATTCACTCCACAAATGTCTGCAACAGCCAATGTGGTCTCCTACAGTGGTAGCAGAGACCAAAAGTAGTTGGGTCATTATCTGCTGCATTTCCAGGCACATTAACAAGAAGCTTGACCGGAAGTGGCCTAACTCACTGTGCCACAACGCCAGCCCTGAGTAAATCTATTCAGATTGTGCAATCTCCCAAGTGTGTGTGTATGTGTGTGTGTGTGTATGTGTGTGTGTGCGTTTCCAACACTGACTCCATACTCATTAACTCCACTTTTCCCCACCCCCAATCCCTGGCAACCAACAAATACTTTACATTTTTATCAGTTTGACTCTTCCAGATACCTTATATAAGTGAAATCTTACCACATCAGTGAAATCACACCATATTTGTTTTGTGACTGGGTTTTTTCACTTACCATGCCCTCAAAACTCAGCCACATTGTAACAGCATGTCAGAATTTTCCTTTTTAATACAAATAATATTTAATTGTATGTATTGAGGATATTTCAAAAATTTAGTGAAAAATGGAATCAAAAGATAAGTTTCTTTTGGGGAAAAAATTTTGAAGTCCATGCATGGTTTTTTTCATGAGTATACACTTTCCATGAATTTTTTGAAGACTCCACATATGTTTTGTTGATCAATTCATCTGTTTATGGACACTTGAATTGCTTTTACCCTTTGGTCATTATGAATATGCTACTATGAACATGAGAGTGCAAGCATCTCTTTAAGACCCTGTTCCAGTAGTTTTGAATATATACCCAGAAGTAGAGTTGTTCCACCATACACTAATTCTGTTTCTAATTTTGGGTGGAACCATCAGACTGCTTTCCATAACACTGTACCATTTACATTATTAGCAATACACAAGAGTTTCAATTGTTATACATCCTCAACATTTGTTAATCTTTTCTCATAATAACTATTTTAGTGGGTAATATCTTATTGTGGTTTTGATTTGAACTTTTAATGTTTAAACATTACTGCTTTATCAAAATATTTTGTGTGAAGTCGATTTACATTTTTATTCTTTGCTTCACATTATTTTTCTACCAAATGCTTTTCATCTTTGGTCTCACCCTGTAAAACCAAAACCCAATTTCTACTGTAAGGTCTTTGTTTACTTCTTTACAGTGATTGCCAAATTTCTAAGAGGACCCCATTCTCTACCAAATAATTTATAGTATTCATTTGTAAGAAAACATAAGTTTTTATTTAGCCCTGTTCCAATTATTCCATATATTATTGTCTTCCAAAGTGTGTTGTTAGATCTTCAAATGCAGAACAAACTTTTTTATACTTAAACTTCAAGACTTGAAGTCTTCTAGGGTGCCAAGTACTTGGGAATTTATTCATTTAGTTTACATGACTTTCTGCATGTGAAACTTGAGAAGTCTGAAAATTAAATACTCCAGACTTAAAGAACTGAACAATACTTTGATAGATTTAAATATGCTATATGTCAAAAGTAAATGCCATAATCTAATTATAACAGTCATAATTGTGCCATCCATATCAAAAATCAAATAACCTCAGTTATTTAATACATCAGTTACACTGCCTGCTAAAGTGACTTGCTTATTACAACATTACTTTTGCTTTATTCTCTAATTTCTTCCAAGTGATTCCATTTGCTTTTCTTCTGTTTCACTATCCCTTCACTTTTTCCTGTGTTCACTCTTCACTCTTCTGGTACTAAAACTTTGACTTTCAAGTAGATGTTCTTCATTTGGAATAAAATATATGCTTTATACATTCAATGGAGTGATACCCACACACAGATCTATCTTACATGAAATGTGTTCTCAGAAGTAGAGCAATTCACCCATTATGGAGTCAGAACAGAAAATTTGAATCCACACAGTAATTCTCCAATTAAAAACTCTAGAGCCTACTTTTCAGTCCTCTTGAATCATAATTACTTGGCCAAAAAAGCTAGTGTGTCTTGATGTGAATAAGCCTTAACATAAAAAACTCCTCACCCAGCCTCCAAAGTTAGAAATTAAAGGGGAAATATATTCAGGTAGCCATTTATACACAGTATTTTTGAATGATTTTGGTTCAAATTAGTATCAAATGAGTTACTGTCAACTGAAATTTTAAAAAATACAAGTTAAAAAAAATACATAAACATCTTGAGCTTGAATAAACTCAGCTCAACTGAAGCCAATGTGTGTCCAGACACTATGCTTGGAAAACTAGACCTGCCCATGATGATTATATATCTATTAGCAGAGTACTGGCCAATGCTGCTTCAATTCTATGTTTTGTCTTCAAGATATTCTTCAAACTGATCTCTTGTATGAAATCTTTCTTGACAAGTGAAAGCAATCTGGATCCAATAATGACAATTTTATTCTGCCTCTCATTTATTTTCTTTCATAAATAAAGCATTCAAACGAACAAATTATATATAACATTTCAAGGCACTCTAACGTGGATAAGTCACTTCAAAATAGGAATTTGGTCATCTCTTACATGAAATATGGTTTCTAGTTAGAATTAATAGTTATGTTTAATTGTAAAGAATATCAAATATAATTATAAGGAGTATGAAAATAAAAAATTTTGAACTCTAAGCAATGTGATATTTTAGGAAATCATAGAATCAGATCCCAAAACTCATCTTATAAATTCAAGCCTATTTACTTGTTTGTTTCCCTGCACTAAACTGCATTAACTTTAAAAGCCAGGACACCACATAGTGTTTAATTTTTAATCCCATAATCAACACTGAATATGTATTTGAAGAATAAAAGAAAAAATAGCTACACAATTCACAAGCTATTCCAAATGCACATATTCCATCACTGAATAATTGTTCCTCATTGTTTATGCTATAATTTTCCCAATTTTATCAGAATTAAGTGCATTAACTGAAGTATGTTTTGTTTAATTAAGACTATATTGGGCCAGCACCATGGCTCACTTGGTTAATTCTCCGCCTGCGGCACCAGCATCCCATATGGGCACTGGGTTCTAGTCCCAGTTGTTCCTCTTCCAGTCCAGCTCTGCTGTGGCCCAGGAGGGCAGTGGAGGATGGCCCAAGTGCTTGAGTACCTGAACCCACATGGGAGACCAGGAAGAAGCATCTGGCTCCTGATCGGCACAGCACCGGCCGTAGCAGCCATCTGGGGAGTGAACTGAGGGTATCAAACAGGGTATTTCCAAGCCCAGAAACAATGTAAAACAAATACCCAATCTCTTTCCTTTCCCCAAAGCTTTTCATTACCATTGTTACAGACCCTGATAAAGTTGATTATTTTTGGTTCCAGCTTCCTGTTTGGACCCTCAAATTAATGTACAAAAATGTCCTCTCCTAGAGGCTTATTATTTAACCTATTTCATTTGCTCCCCACAGACTACAGATGTATTGGTTTAAGTCCATCTAAAATGTCTGCTAGTTTCTTTTTAATAAATTGCAAGCCTGCAATCTCAAGCCAGTTTATCTGCAAAAGAAGAACAGACAGTAGTCTCAACTCTTCCACAAGGGACCACTTTGATCTTCTTTGGCACCTTTCCCTTGGCTTTCCTGAGTAGAAACCACCTAGGAGCTAGCTATGTGAGCTCACCATGAATCCTGTATCATTCAACAAAAATTTCCTGAGCACTTACAATGTGCTAGGCTTTGTCCTAGGAATTTAAGGCAGTGAATCCAGTTGCTTCTTCATGAATATTTTGTTCTGGGGGAGGAGGGTATGTTACAATTACCTTCATGTTACAATAGGCTAGGAGTTGTTATGGGATAAAAATATAGAATGGAAGAAGAGGGGTTGGAAGGTAGGGGAGCAGCAGCAGGATAGTGGCAAAATAGGTCTCCTGGGGAAGTTGGCACTGAAAGAGGTGAAGAATATAGCCAAATGGTTGTATAATGGGAAAGCACATGAAACAGGACAGGCTGGAAAGCAGCAAAGGTAAAAGCTAAGGTTGACAGTTCAAGAAACAATAGGAAGCTAATGGGCTGAATGGAGAGTGAGAAGATTAGTAGGGGTTGAGTAGAGTGGGGACGAGAGAGAGAGAGAGAGGAGAGGACAGTGGGGACGGGAGAGAGGGGAGGAGAGTGGGGACGAGAGAGAGAGAGAGAGAGAGAGAGAGAGAGAGGCGAGGAGAGTGGGGACGGGAGAGAGAGAGAAGCGAGGAGAGTGGGGGTGGGGACGGGGGAGAGAGAGAGGGGAGGAGAGTGGGGACAGGGGAGAGGGGAGGGGAGGAGAGTGGGGACGAGAGAGAGAGAGAGAGAGAGAGAGAGAGAGAGAGGAGGAGAGTGAGGACTGGCGAGAGAGAGGGGAGGAGAGTGGGGACGGGAGAGAGAGAGAGGGGAGGAGAGTGGGGACGGGAGAGAGAGAGAGGGGAGGAGAGTGGGGAAGAGAGTGATTCATCAGTCAGGCAGCACGCAGTATCAGAAAAGGCTGCAAGAGCTCCACTCCCAAACATGTATGAGAGTATATAGACAGAACATGGAAGTAAAATATGGAAAGAACTTGACTGGTTATGGAGAGGCATTTTCCATATTTGGATATGATCTCATCAGCTGCTTGTGATTGGCTGAGACCCAGCTGTCTGTTACCAAATTAAAAAAAAATACCCTGAAGTTAGGTTTTGGTTAATTTATGTAATATTGGCTGCATTTCTTTACATAAGAGACAGCCTCAGGCTAATGACCTTCTGCTTGCTTCATTTAGCAATCCTAAAACTTTCCAGAGAAAAAACACCACATGCACACACCAATAGCCCACAGAGAAACAAGAATTATATTGTAACTGCAATTCTAGGCATACTGACAGGCCGTGGAGGAAACTAAGTCTGAGGAAAAACTATTTTCCAGCTAGAAATCTATATTCCTTCCAAGACTGCCATGTGGCAGGTAGGTAATTAACATTTGTTTCATTGGTGGTTAGCTAATGAACACCCTACTAAAGACACAAAGATTCATGGGACCCAGAAAACAATGGCTGCAGCCCAAGATGGCAATGAAGCAAGGTCACAGATTAAGAACTGAGCAGGACTCAATACGACCCAGGACAGTCTGGGGCTAGACAGAAGGCTGGAAAAGACGTCTCTGAGAAGTAAAGTAGTGTGACTGTGATTTGTCTGAGCTCAGAAAAACCATCAGTACACAGGAAACAATTATTGAGGAATAACAAGGAAGAATCCCTTTAGAATTTTCATCATAGTCCAAAACCTACAGAGTAAAAATTTTAATTCTAGACTGTTAATTTGGCTTTACAGTGAGCTAAGATTTTCATAAAACAAAGAAGTTTGTCATAAAATGCAAATATTGTCTTCCATCTGGGGCTTAACTAAATAGAAATAAGTACACATAAACCCAGGTAAAGGAAAGATAGCAGCGCTTATGTCCTTGTCCTCCAGAGTGAAGAGAAACTGCAGTTCAGGCATTGCAAATTCACGTGGCTTAGAGCATTCGACCAAGTTCATGAGAGCCATTTGCTGGGGCCCTAGCTAAAGGGGGCAGTAGTGTCAGATTCAAATAGTTACTGTCTTGCAGAAACAGATCTAGGAATTCCAACTGGTCAGGAAGTTACCAAAGATCTGTATCTTTGTGTAACAGCTTGCAAAGATTGACAACTACTTGAAAACATTGAAAAATATGAGGATCGTATAATTCCAGATCCAGCCTGGGGTTTCCGGTCTGTGATGCTGATACAGAAGGTGTATAAAGAAATGAAGTAGGATGTTAGATTATACAGAATTAACCAGAGGCAAAGTTGCCCTGGCAGCAGCAGCTTGAGAATATAGGAGGACCATCTAGTTACAGATGAGGCCAGGGGATTTAAAGCTGCTTTAGCAGTGCAAATATACTATTTGTGCTTATTTTGGGAAGGGCTAGGGAGAGTTATGGGAACTAAATTTCTTTTCCCCCTGCCATTCATGGGTACCAACACTTAGTGATAAAACTGCGGTGGGGGAGAGAGGGAGGCGGTGTTGTAGCGTGGTGGGTTAAGCTGCCTCCTGCAGAATTCAAGTCCCCGGTGTTCTACTTCTGATCCAGCTCCTTCCTAATATGCCTGGGAAGGCAGCAGCAGCAGATGGCCCAAGTCCTTTGGCCCCTGCACTCACGTGGGAGACCTAGAAGAAGCTCCTGAAGCTCCTGGCTCCTGCCTGGGCCAGCCCCAGCCATTTAGAAGCAGATGGAGATATTCATTCATTCATTCTCTCTCTCTCTCTCTCTCTCTCTGTGTGTGTGTGTGTGTGTGTGTGTGTACACTTGTGTGTGTCTCCCTCTCTGTTTTATTTATTCGAAAGGCAGAGTTATAAACATTTAAAAAAGAAAAAAACTGTACTGGAGAGTAGGCATTTAGCCTAGTGGTTAAGATGCCTACACTCCACGTCAGAGTCCCTGCATTCGATTCTCAGCCCTGGCTGCTGACCAGCTTCCTTCGATGCAGACCCTGGGAGGTCGTGGTGATGACTCAAGTAGTTAGCTCCCAGCCTTGTTCCTGGCGCTCAGCTTTGGCCCTAGCCCAGACCTTTGTGTTGCAGGCATTTGGGGAGTGAATGGGCAAATGGGCATGCTCTCTCCCAAATTTAAAAAAAATGTTTAATTGAAAAATTATATTAGGAGGAAGGAGGCAAAGAGCTAAAGTATAAGAGGATTTGTTAAATCCTTACCTATCATAGTAGGAAATAAAATGCCAATATCTAAATTATTGTATTTTAAATGCACTAAAGTCATGACATCTTAAGAAATAAAAAGTTGTGTCAATATATAAAAATATTTCTGTATTTATCCTTTGCCCAGCAACCATATTAGACATTTATACTGGAGATATATACCTCAAAAAAAGGTAGGAAAGTATGCAGAATGATTTCCATTGCAGCATCATTTATAATTGAAAAATGCTATATCCAACTTAAATATTCACAATAGAGTGTTGTCCTTACAAATTACGGTACATGCACTCAAGAGAATACTAGGTATCAGTAAAATTAATTTAAGAGTAAGATATAAACTTAGTGATTTCTAGGCCATATTTGAACAATACAAAATTCACAAGAATATTTATAGTATAGTAACTTTAAGAAAAAGGGAAGAGGTGGTTCTGTGGCATAGTGGGTAAAGCCACCATCTGCAGTCCTAGTAACCCACATAGGCACCAGTTTGAGACCCAGCTGCTCCACTTCCGATCCCAGTTCCTTGGGCTCCTGCACCTGCATAGGAGATCCAGAAGAAGCTCCCGGCTTTGGATCAGCCCAGCTCCAGCCATTGTGACCATTTGGGGAGTGAAACAGAGGATGTAAGATCTCTCTCTCTCTCTCTGCATCTGCCTCTCTCCCTTTCAAACAAATAATTTTTTAAAAAAGGCAAAAGATTTGAACACTGAAATGAAGAAATGAAATTCTAAGAAACATTAAAAATTTTTTTAAACTAAGATGTCTATATCCCATGTCAGAGTATCTGGGTTTGATACCTAGCTCCAGCTACCTGCTAATGAAGCTTTAGGGAGACAAGAGTGATGAATCAAGTCATTAGGTTTCTGCCACCCAAAGGGGAGACCTGAATTGCATGTCTGGCTCTCAGTTCCAGTCCAGATGAAACCATTTGGGCATTTGGGTAGTGAACCAGCAGAGGAGATGAGACCTGTCACTCTCTCTCAAATAAATATTTTTAAAACATACCTTATCCAAATGTGCCCTTAAAGATATTTATTTGGAAAGTAAACATGTCCCAGCAAACATAGGTACACTTTACTGAGGGATCCAGATGAGCTTTAAAAATCTGAAAAGGGCTGGCATGGTGGCATTGCAGGTAAAGCTGCCACCTGCAGGGCCAGCATCCCATATGGGCGCCAGTTCAAGTAACGGCTGCTCCACTTCCGATCAGCTCTCCGCTATTCCTGGGAAAGCAGTAGAAGATGGCCCTCATGCTTGAGCCCCTGCACCCAAGTGGGAGACCCAGAAGAAGCTCCTGGCTTCAGATCAGCACAACTCCAGTTGTTGCAGCCATCTAGGGACTGAACCAGTGAATGGAAGACTTCTCTCTTTCTGCATAACTCTGACTTTCAAATAAATAAATAAATCTTTAAAAAATACAAAAACCTGAAAATAATTTGCAAGCTTTTCAATAACAGCATCAACTTACATGGTAGAATTATCAAAATATAGGTTTACTATTCCTATGTGTGTTTTTTTATTTTAAATAAACTGAAAGATGTTTTGGGCTTTTAATTTTTTTCTCCCCCTGACTCAAAATGCATTGTCATTTGATATAGCCTCTTAAAATTTTTTGCTAGGGTTAAAAAAAATAACAGAGGCTTATCTTCAAAAAAAAAAAAGTAAAAGTAATTATGTCCACGCAAACACTTGTGCACAAATATTCATAGTTTCCTACATAACACCCAAGAAACAACCCAAATATCCATCAATGGTAAATGGGTAAATAATCTGTGGTATATTAGTACAAAGGACTATTTCTCCACAAAAATGACATGTTCATACATATGTCAACATGGATGACTTTTGAAAAATTATAATGAAAGAAAATTCTCTAAGATTTTAAAAATAGGGGGTGGCATTGTGACATAGCAGGTAAAGCCACCACCTGCGATGCCAGCATTCTTTATGGGCACTGGTTCGAGTCCTGACTGTTCCACTTCTGATCCAGCTCTCTGTTAATGTGCCTGAGAAAGCAGTGGAAGATGGCCCAAGTGCTTGGGCCCCTGCACCCACGTGGGAGACCTGGCATTGCAGCCATCTGGAGAGTGAACCAGTGGATAGAAGATTTCTCTCTCTCTCCCTGCTTTCTCTTTCTCTCCGTCTCTCCCTCTCTCTCTCTCTCCCTCCCTCCTTTTGTAACCCTGTCTTTCAAATAAATAATTTTTAAAAAATTTTAAAAATATAAAGTAATGTCAGAAAGCAGATCCATGGTTGTGTGGGGAATGGAAAACTGTGTGGTTGGAGGGAGAAATTACAAAGGGACATAGGAGCATCTGGTAATGAAAGCTATGTTCAGTTTCTTGATTGTGCTGATTATTTCATAAACACATACTTAAAGACATACATTTCAGTTAACTTCTACAACTACATCCAGTTATATGGCAATGTCTCCATAAAGGTTTATTAAAAAGTAAAAGAATGCATGATGGATGCAAACTACTCTCGAACAGTTCAATAACCATGTCTGTGTTTATCTGCATTGGTATATATGTATAGAGTGAAAGATAATGATGCAAATGTGGCAAAATGTTACAAATGGTGAACCTGGGTAAAATGTGGAAGTATAAAACTAAAACAAAAAGTGGTGGCCTTTGTGAGTGAAACAGGAGGAGAGAGAGTTGGTACAAAAGATTATTGCGGCCGGCGCTGTGGCTCACTTGGTATCCTCCGCCTGCAGCGCCAGCACCCGGGGTTCTAGTCCCGGTTGGGGAGCCAGTTCTGTCCCAGTTGCTCCTCTTCCAGTCCAGCTCTCCGTTGTGGCCTGGGAATGCAATGGAGGATGGCCCAAGTCCTTGGGCCCTGCACCCGCATGGGAGACCAGGAGGAAGCGCCTGGCTCCTGGCTTCGGATCGGCGCAGCGCTGGCCGTAGCGGCCATTTTGGGGGTGACCCAATGGAAAAAGGAAGACCTTTCTCTGTCTCTCTCACTGTCTAACTCTGTCAAAAAAATTATTGCATTTTTGTTTCGTCTTTAACACTAACTCATTTTATTTATTTAAAAGACAGAGTGACATTTAAAAAAGGGACAGAAAGAGATCTTCCATCTGCTGGTTCCTCCTCTAAATGCCTACAACAGCCAGGGCTGGGCCAGGCCAAAGTCAGCAGCCCAGAACTCCATCAGGGTGATAGGGGCCCAAGTACTTGGGCCATCATTGCTGCTGTCCCAGGCACGTTAACAAGGACCTGCACTGGAAGCAAAGCAGCCAAGGCAGGAACCAATGCTCTGATACAGGATGCCATCCCAAGTGGTGGCTTAACCTGCTATACCACAATGCCAGCCCCATCTGGGGAACATTTTGATCTCCACAAACTCATTTTGGAGGGCAATCAAGACCTCAGATTCTACATGGAATATTGTCCAGTAGAGTCTAGGTGGTCTGCTCTTCAAATGATATCCCTGTGGTTCTCAGCTTTTATGAGAATCAGTCCTCTCCCAGCTCAATTGACTACTAAACTAAAGCTCTATACTTAACACAGAAGAGCTGCTCTCCAAGTATCGGTCAGGGGATAACCTCAAATTCACTACCACTCAAGGCAGTACAAAAACTCAATTGAGACAAATAATAATTAAAGACAGTGGCCTGCAGAATCTACAGGCCATTCTACCCTGGAAATAGCCTAAAATATTTTCCTAAATTAAGCTAGACCAGCAGAGATCCACAAAACCAACCGCATCTTCTGAAATCCCCACCCCTGCTGAGCTGCCTTTTACCGAGCTTGGCTTTGGTGCTCTTTATACATTCGGACACAGTGAGGGATGTTGTATGAAAAGGCCTATGAAAAGCTGTCAGATTTACTGGAGAATAGTGTCTACTTCATCACATAGTGACTTCTTTGTGAGAATTTATAAGAGAATGTTCTTCCTGGTTTCCTAACCAGAAATAATTATGCCACTCTTGAGCAAATAGCTTGTTTTTATCTCCTAAACACTGTGAATCATGTAACTGATCATTTTCCCTTCTTGATTTTGTTTGCCAAAAATCTTAAGAGGTAAATTTGTGGTTAGTCTCTAGCAGAGCCATAGGACCTCACAATTTCTACTTGTGTATTAACTTTATTTCCACTTTCATTGTTGAGTTAGCAAAGCATCGTGGAGTCAGAAGGCCTCGATTTGAGTTCCAGAACTCTGCTGCTTGTTATTTATATGATTTTTACCACTTATCCATGGCTCAAGTTACCTCATTTGAAAAATGGAAAAATCAACAGTATTAAAATTTGTAGATTATTGTTGAATTTTTTCTTTAAAGACTTATGTGTTTATTTGAAAGAGAGAGTGAGGAAGAAACAGAGAGAGAGAGAGAGAGACAGAGGGATAGAGACAGAGAGATATCTTCCATCCATCCACTGGTTCACTCCCCAAATACCTACAACAGCCAGACCTGGGCCAGGCTGAAGCCAGGAGCCAGGAACTCCTTCCTGGTCTCCCATATGGTTGGCAGGGGCCCAATTTCTTGAGCCATCCCTTCACTGCCTTCCCAGGCTCATTAGCAGGAAGCTGGATAGGAAGCAAAGGAACAAGGACTTGAACTAGATCTCTGATATAGGATTCCGTCTTTGCATGCAGAAGCTTAACCCATACTCCACAACGCTAGGTCCTAAGTGAACTCTTATATGCGAAGTGCTTAGAGCAACGGGTTCTAGCCCATAGTGCTCTACATTCAGACATCCTTATTCTCATCTCACCCTTCCTGCTCCATTTTCCTTGATACTGATTTCTTCTTTCACCAGTTTTTGATGTGATCTGTTTCTCACATTATATGAATTTTTAAGCCATCTTATATGCTTCCAGGACTAAGTGGAAATAAAGCAAAAGCAAATGAATGCCAAGATGTGTACAGTGATCAAGAATTTAGAAGTAACCAATAAAGATATTATTTCTACAGAAATACAATGGGTTATCATCTAGATAGACCTTATCTGGTACTTGCACCTTTCACAGGTGACTTCAGATCTGATCATGCCCTGACTTGCTTCCAATTACAATGTGTCTGGATGATGAGTTCTGTGAGAAAAGCCACTAGATTGTTCAAAGATTTCCCAGGGGAAAGTACCTGAAATTCTCATCAGCTAGACAAGAAAAGTTGTAGGAAAGGCATTTCTTGGTTTTATCTTTGATAGACAAGGGTCCAGTCCCCTAAAAAGCACTCATCTAGTTACTTGGCTAATGAAACACCAACTCTTTTCCTTTTGTGCAGACAGCATTTATTCAGATAAAATAAAGGACAGACGCCCAGAATTTTAAAAAAAAATCTACAAAACACAAAAGGATATTGTTAAAAAGCACTGAAAGTGTTTATTTCTAATGTTGAACATATCAGTTAAAATAAAACCTGTGTTTTACTCCTACATGATACGAACAGCACTGCTGACCAGTGTCATGTAAACACTGTTTCTCATCTACTTTTCTTCTCTCCTTCCCTTTCTCTGAGGATGCTATTGGAAGAGCTGCCCTCAGTCTTAGGTCACAAATCATCAACAGGGATCCCTCACTGTGAAAAACTACTTTCTACAATGTTGTGATTATGAGTTAGGGCTTTAGCTCTTGAATTTAAATCACAGAAAATATCTCCCATTATAACAAAAGCAATCCTCAGAACATATCTTAAATTACATCTCTTCAACTACCTTGGATAACTCTATTAGATTCCTAACTAAATGTCAGCTGTAATAAAGGAAGAAATTTGTTTCTTGGTTTTATTTACTCATTTCAATGGCAGAGTTGCAGAGAGAAGCAGATGGAGATCTTCTATCCATTGGTTCACTCCCCAAATGGCCTCAACAGCCAAGGCTGGGACAAGCAGAAGCCAGGAGCCTGAAACTTCATCAGGCTCTCCAATGTGGGCGATAGTGACCCAAGCTCCTGGGCCATTTTCCACTGCTTTCCAAGGCAGGTCATCAGGGAGCTGGATCAAAAGTAGAGCAGCCAGGACTCAAACTGGCATTCATATGGGGTGCCGGCTGCAGCACAATGTTGGCCTACTAAAGAAAGAGATTTGGTCAACAAAATTTACTCAATATCTGCTATGGGCTCCATAAGCATTGGAGGTAGAATAATGTGAGTGAAGCCCGAGTAAAGCACCCTAAGGAGGTAGAGATCGGTAATAAACATTGTACAAGGTGATGGGAAGGGGAAGGATAATAATCAAAAAGCTAGAGAAGCGGAAGCAGTGAAAGTAGGGGGTCAGGCAGGGGCTGAAGATGGGAGGACGCTGCTTGGGGAGGTCAGGGAAGATTCCCCAGGTGGGAGAAAAGGTATCACAGGAAACTTGTAGTGAGGGGATAGGTTACACTAAGGTGGAGAAGGAAAACCATGCAGAGACGAGAGACTAGGAGCCCTGGAATTAATTCTGCTGGCTGCTGAACAAGAGTCAAGTTCTGAGTCCTAATCTTGGCTGTGTCAGCTCCCTGCCCTACATGACCTTGTCTTTCAGATGAAGGTAATAATGCTTGCCCTGTCTGTACCACAGGGCTACTGAAGTTTGTCTTGATGTTTAGAGAATATTTTGAGCCCTACAGGCAAGAAACAGGAAAGCACAAGGCACAATTATGTTGTTTTCCCCATATTTTTCTCCTGTCACTTTCAGTTCTGGCTGTCGTTTATTAGAAGTAAACAGAGCGGGTGGCTTATTCCTCCCTCTCTGTAAGCCAGCCTCATGCTCATGGGTTGGTTTAAATACATCTCATCCAAAAAGTCACTCCTGAGAATAGTATCCTCTTTGCTAAATAGTCAAAGTCAATATGAAACAAACAACAAAAAAAAGTTATCCTGTTAAGGAAAACTATCCGTCAATCATTCCTGGACCAGGTTGTAAGGATCAAACTTTCCCACGAGGGTTTCCTTACAAAAACACAAGCTATCACCAAGTCCTTGAGTCAGGAAGGAGAGTTGTGTCGATAAGGGCTCTGTTGGCCAATTTTGCAGTTCAGCAGGTCAGTCACTGCCTGGAACACTGGTAGCCCATATCAAAGCACCAGCTAAAGTCCTGGCTGTAAAGCAGCAGAAGAGGGCCCAAGTACTTGGCCCCAGCCACCCACATAGGAGACCCAGATCAAGCTCTCCATTCCTGGCTTCAGCCAGGTGTTTGGCCATTAGGGGAGTGAACCAATGGATGAAAGATATCCCTGTCTCTATCTCTCTCTCTGCCCTTTAAGTAAATAAAAATAAATCTTAACACACACACACACAACTCTGGCAGCACTTTGCTCATCTAATGTTTTATGTAGGGAGCTAGACAAAAATCAAATTAGACATATCTTACTTTTCCTAAGCAGGTCTGCACAATTCTGTTAACCTCTTTGCATAGCCCTGAGATTTTTACCCCAGCTCCCTTCCATCATTTGGCTACAACAGAATAGATTAAACATGGAAAAGCAAGATGATAGAAGAAAATATTAGGAAAATTTTGAATCAGGTCTTAAAAGTGATTGAAAGGCCCAAAAGTCCATAAAAATGATGGAAATTCAAGAAAATAAGCACTTAGAGTAGGATTTAAAAAACTAGTGGCAGAGGAAAATGGAAGCTGAGTAAAATAACCCAGCAATCATTTGCCCACAGAGACTAAATTGAACAGAACCTTCACAAGGGCTAAGGAAACCCAAGTAACAGACTACAATGCTGGTTTCAGTACCATAAGAAAAGACACATTGAAAAAGGCAGAATGGAAAGAGTTGCTTATGTCACTCCAAGTCCAAGTCCAAGTTCCACTTAAGGAGGGAAAGAGAGGAAAATAAGTCCAGATCCTGGACTTGAAACCCGGTAGCAAGCCTTCTATGACAAAACTTAGAGCAAGCCAGGCAGAGCCCTATGGCCACTGCTCCCAAGCCTGCACCTGAAGACAGTTTGCAGATTCTCCTTTAGCCAGAGGGTCAAAGGACCGCCTCCATGATCCCTCCCTCAGCCTCTGGAGACAGTGAAGCAGGACATCAGCTGCTGGGGGAGTCAAGTGGGACAGTTTGAGCTTTGCCTTGAAGTTCATAGCTACTTTGTTGAGACCCAGCACCATATAAAGCCAGAAGTCCTCCGTCTCCAGGCCAGTGCTCACCGATGCAGCCTGTCTTGGCATCTGTCCCAGCATCAAGCAGAGGTCTACACTCTGGCAGGAAGGACTCATTGCAGCCAATGTTTCCAAGTTGAAACAAATGAAAAGAAAACACATTTCAAAATCCATAGGGTACAGCAAAAGCAGTATAAAGAGGGAAGTTTATAGCATTAAATGCTTACCTTAAAGACAGTGTCTCAAATGATCTAATGATACATCTCAAAGACTTAGGAAAACAAGAACAAACCAAACCAAAAATCAGCAGAATGCTAGAAATAAGGATCACAGAAGAAATATATGAAACTGAAACTTAAAATATAAAAAAGATCAACAAAAAATTGGGGTATCTTTAGAAGATAAACAAGATAGACAAACCTCTAAGCAGACTAACAAAGAGAAAATTCAAATAAATAAAATTTTAGAACTATCAAAATTAAATCAATAAGATACAATCTAAAGAAATCCATAGCAAGCAATGATACTGGAGCAATAATTAAGTTTTTCATCAGAGGGTTCCAAGACTGCAGAATAGCAACAGGATGGTCCAACTCACATGGGGTGAAATTAATATTTAAAAAGGGGAGAAAGTACACTCCTAGGAGAGAGCTGAAGGAGAGCCCCAGCAGGAGACCCAGAAAACATTAGAAATGATCCAGATCTTGAAAGAGCAAATCCACAACAAAAAAAGCAACAGAAGTTTGGATTGGGGAGGAAGACTCCTGCCCTGGCAAACCAGATGAGAGGGGAATCCATGGGACTACAGCGCTGCTGATACAGCAGAAGCCAGAGCTTGATAAACTGCTTTTAAAGTTCCACGCAGGCCCCCTAAGACAGCAGAGGTGGGAAGAAAGGCGGGAGTCTCTCTCCCATCCTCACAACCACTGCTGCTACAACAGAGACCTGCAGCCAGCTGGGAATGAAGCTCACACCATTTTTTGTTAGTTTGTTTTGACACAGGCAAGTAGCTGCTGTCCTCACTTACCATGCATGCACTTGACAATAACAGGTGCACACCCCAGCCAAACAGCAAGGACCACAATAATTTAGAGGAATTTCTCCCCCCTCCTTGCAAGCTACACTGTGCCAATTGCCCAGCAATGGGAGGGGAGGAGAAGCCCAACCTATGGGACTCTTCTACCCTCCCAGGATCGTTGAGAAGTGAGCAGAGGTGAAGTAGGTAGGTCCTCAGTGTTCTGGAGATCCACAGACCTAACTAGATGAAAAAACCCACCCACTCCCCCACTAACACCCAAGCTGGTTGGGAGGACCACACACAGTGGCTCTGGGAACACCTTAGTTTCATTATAGACAAGACTGGCTAGTGGGGCAGAGTGGCCCCACTGACTATCCACAACTCAGAGTCCTGGGAGCTGAGTGAGAAAACAGTTACTGCGTAAGAGGAGACAGAATGTGGCTAGGCCCTGGGCAACTACAGAGCGTTTCTCTGCACCCCCAACCCCGTTTCTCTGCACCCCCCAACCCCTTGCTCCTCGGTAGCCTATAGCACCTCATAACAGAGAGAACAATGCTCACGGGAAAGACTCCACAGAGCAAATGAGCAGTTCATTAAGCAATGCAGATGAGTACGGAGCACACCAGGGACTAAGCAAGGTGTCCTGCAGCTGTGAGAAGGGCGGGTCACACCAACTGAGGTGACCATTCTTCTCTGTCCAGTTAATCAGAGGAGAGCTACCAAGGCCAATGGGAGTCTTATCTTGCATACATGCTCCACCCTGGAATACTGAACACAACACCCTGGCCACATACAGCACACACCTCTTGGTAGTCTCTGAAAGCACAGACATCCAACTAAGCCACACAGACCAAAAATAAAAACCACCAATTTTTAAAAAAGCTACACAAATGATGAAAAACAAAAGAAAATTTAAGAAATAAGACACTATGAGCCCCCCAAAGGAATGCTACATATCGTTATTAGAAGATGAAGATGAAGAGATTGAGGAAATGCCAGAAACAGAAATCAGAAAACTAATCATTGGATTACTTAGAAGCAATAAGAAGCAAATTCACAAACTAAAGAAAACTATGATATAAAAATTTTTCCAATAAGCTGAGATACAGAAATCAAAATGAAATACTAGAAATGAAGAATTCAAAATAACAAAACAATGTTATTCCTTCTATGAAACCAGCATCACCCTAATTCCTAAACTTGAAAAAGATACAGAGAAAGAACTACAGACCAATTTCCCTGATGAACACAGAAAAATCCTCAACAGAATTCTGGCCAATGAAATCCAACAACACATCAGACCAAGTGGGATTTATCCCTGGTATGCAGGGATGGTTCAACATTCACAAAAATCAATGTGATACATCACATTAACAAACTGAACAAAAACCATGTAATTATCTCAATAGACACAGAAAAAGCATTTGATAATACACAATACCCTTTCATGATGAAAACTTTAAGCAAATCTAGAATAGAAGGATCATTTCTTAATACAATCAAGGTAATTTGACAAACCCACAGCCAGTGTCCTATTGAATGGGGAGAAGCTGGAGGCATTCCAACTGAGATCCGGACCAGATAAGGATGTCCACTCTCACCATTGCTTGGCAATATAGTACTGAAAGTTCAACCCAGAGCTGTTAGACAAGTAAAAGAAATCAAAGGGATACAAATCGGGATGGAGGAACTCAAACTATCCCTATTTGCAGATGATATGATGCTATATGTAGGGGATCCAAAAGACTCCACTAAGAGACTATTAGAACTCATAAGAGTTTGCAAAAGTAGCAGGATATAAAATCAACACATAAAAATCAATAGCCTTTTTAGATGCAGACAATGCCATGGCTGAGAAACAGCTAATAAGATCAATCCCATTCACAATAGCAACGACAACAAAATACCTTGGAATAAATTTAACCAAGGATGTCAAAGATCTCTATGATTAGAATTACAAAACACTTGGGGCCGACACTGTGGCATAGTGGGTAAAGCTGCCGCCTGCAGTGCCAACATCCCATACAGGCGCCAGTTCATGTCCTGGCTGCTGCACTTCCAAGCCATCTCTCTGCTATGGCCTGGGAAAGCAGTTGAAGATGGCCGAAGTCCGTGGGCCCCTGCACCTGCCTGGGAGACCTAGGAGAAGCTCCAGACTCCTGGCTTTGCATCAGAGCAGCACAAGCCATTGCAGCCAATTGGGGAGTGAACCAGCAGATGGAAGACCACCCCCCCCCCACTTCTCTCTGCCTCTCCTTTGCTCTGTGCGTAACTCTGACTTTCAAATAAATAGATAAATCTTTAAAAAATAATTATAAAACATTAAAGAAATAGAAAAAGACAAAAAAAAGGAAAATTCTTCCATGTTCACAGATAGGAAGAATCAGTATCATCAAAATGTCCATACTACCAAAAGCAATTTACAGATTCAATATGATACTAATCAAAATACAAAAGACATTCTTCTGATATATAAAGAGTGATGCTGAAATACATATGGAAACAGGAGACCCCAAATAGCTAAAACAACCTTATACAACAAAAACAAAACTGGAAGTATCACAATACCAGATTTTAAGACATACTACAGGGAAGTTATAATCAAAACAGCCTGGTACTGGTTCAAAAACAGATGGGTAGAACAATGGAAAAGAATAGAAATTCCAGAAATCAATCCAAGCATCTACAACAACCTATATTTGAAAAAGGAGCTGAAATTAATCCCTGGAACAAGGACAGTCTCTTCAACAAATGGTGCTGAGAAAACTGGATCACCACATGCAGAAGTATGAAGCAAGACCCCTGTCGGACACCTTTCTCTAAAATCCACTCAAAATGGACAAAGACCTAAAGCTATGACCCAATACCATCAAATTACTAGAAAACATTGGGAAACCCTAGAAATGTCGTAGAAGAAGTCTTTGTCTTCTTGGAAAAGACCCCAGCGGCACAGGCAGTCAAAGCCAAAATTAATAAATGGAATTACTTCAAATTGAAAAGCTTCTGTACTGCAAAAGAAACAATCAACGAAGTGAAGAGGCAATCGACAGAATTGCAGAAAATATTTGCAAACTATACACTGACAAAGGATTAATAACCAAAATATATAAAGAGATCAAAAAACTCAACAACAAAACAAACAACCCACTTAAGAGATGGCCCAAGGACCTAAATAGACATTTCTCAAAAGAGGAAATCCAAATGGCCAATGGACACATGAAAAAATGCTCAAGATCACTAGAGATCAGAAAAAAGCAAATAAAAACCACAATTAGGTTCTACCTCATCCCCATTAGAATAGCTTTCATATAGAAATCAATAAAAAACAAACGCTGATGAAGATGTGGGGGAAAAGGTGCCCAATCCACTATTGGTGGGAATGTAAACTAGTACAGCCTTTATGGAAGACAGTGTGGAGATACCTCAGATACCATATGACTCAGGCATCCCATTCCTGGGAATTTACCTCAGGGAAATGAAATCAGCATATGAAAGAGCTATTTGTACCTCCATATTTATTGCTGCTCAATTCTCAATAGCAAACACGTGGAATCAACCCAAATGCCTGTCAACTGAATACTGGGTAAAGAAATTATGGGATATGTTTACCATGGAATACTACACTTCAGGAAAAAAAATGTAATCCGGTCATTTGCAACAAAATGGATGAAACTGGAAAACATCATACTTAGTGAAATAAGCCAGTCCCAAAGGGACAAACTGTGCATGTATTCCCCGAAATGTGATAGAGCACCTAAAAGGCAACCTATAGTAGTAAAATTGACACTTTGAGAAGAAATGACTTTGAATAGCCATTCTCTTGATTGCTGAGGAACATTTTTTTCTTTTCCTTTATCTTATTTTACTTATCCATTATTTTTTCATATTAATCCTAGAACTCTTTACTTAGCATAGAGTTAACCACATGTGTATAAAGAGTAGAGCATGACAGTCTGTTCTCTTCACCAGACTCTAAACCCCACAAGGGCACAGCCCAGTCTTTCCTGTATATTTATGTTCTCAGAACTCAGTCCAATGCTAAAATTAGAGTGGGATCCCCTCTCTCCAAAACTGCCCAATCATTGAATAAAAATGAAGGGCTGCAGAGCAGAAGAAAGCAGAATAATGAAGAGAAAGTAGAGAAAGGAAGGGGGAAAGAAATATACAAGAAAAGATACAGCCAAGATATAGGCAAGGATCTCATTTTTTTTTTTCAGAGTAGGAACACCTTGAGTATATTTATATGTGCAGGCAAAAGTAATTAAATTGGGAGAGCTTAAGATATGGAGAAAGAAAAATATAAGGACAAAGAAAGGTCTGTGAGAGAGTAGGAAATGCAATCAGGAGCTAGTACATAGATTTCATATTGTAATTCAGTGAAAAATAAGCTACAGTAAGAGAATGTCATTGCTATGTCACAAATGATGTATAAAGAGTGATTTAAAATTTCATTATTTTATATATATAGTCATTTTAATGATATTGATTCTTCCAGTCCCTGAAATGCTGGTGAGAATGTGGAAAAAAGGGAACACTTACATACTATTGGTGGGAATGTAAATTAGTGCAGCCACTGTGGAAAACAGTGTGGAGATTTCTTTTAAAATAAAAAGACAAATATAAATTGATTTGTCATATGATCTAGCAATCTCATTACTAGCTATATACCCAAAAGACTTGAATACAATCTATCAAAGAGATATCTGTGCCACCATGTTTATAGCAGCACTGTTTACAATAGCCAAAATTTGTAATCAACCAAGGTATCTGAGATGAATGAATAAAGAAAATGTGGTCTATTTTTGTCTATATATGTACACATATAAAATGGAATATTATTTAGCTATAAAAAAGAATAAAATTCTACCATTTGCAGTAAAATGGATACAACTGGAGGACATCATGTTGAGTGAAATAAGCAGGACCCAGAAAGACAAATACCACATGTTCTCCCATATGAGAAAAAACTTTAAAAACAAAAAAATAAAGAAATGTTTGTATGTATCAGTATTGTTGAAAATACAGTTTTGTAAAACTTCATTTTATACCTTTGTGAAACCAATGGTTAAAAATATTAGTGATCTGTGATTACTTTAAAATTTACTGTATATAGGTGAAAGGGTCATTTTTCCATTCAATTGTGGTTTATAGCAGTTGTCTATTTCCTATAAACTAGGAATTTTCTTTTTCTTGTTAACCTTCTTATTTCAGTGAAGTATTAAGCCTTTTTACTATAATGCAAATTTAAAATGTCTTAAAATTAAAAAAAAAAATGGTAGTGGGGGAAGAAGGAAGAAGAGTGGGAGGGAAAAAAGGAGAGAGGGCCGGCGCTGTGGCGCAGCGGGTTAATGCCCTGGCCTGAAGCGCTGGCATTCCATATAGGCGCCGGTTCTAGTCCCAGCTGCTCCTCTTCTGATCCAGCTCTCTGCTATGGCCTGGGAAAGCAGTAAAAAGATGGCCCAAGTCCTTGGGCCCCTGCACCCACGTGGGAGACCTGGAAGAAGCTCCTGGCTCCTGGCTTTGGATCAGCACAGCTCTGGCCATTGCGGCCAACTAGGGAGTGAACCAGCAGATGGAAGACCCCTCTCTCTCTGCCTCTTCTCTCTGTGTAACTCTGAATTTCAAATAAATAAATAAATCTTTAAAAAAAAGATTTTATAGATAGGATTATAAAGATAATTGAAAATGAATCTTGATGGGAATGGAATGGGAGAGAGAATGGGAGATGGGAGGGTTGCAGGTGGGAGGGAATTTATTGGGGGGGAAAAAGCCATTGTAATCCATAAACTGTACTTTGGAAATTTATATTTACTAAATAAAAGTTTAAAAAAAAATCTGTTCTGCTTCACCAGTATCAGAACCAACACAAGGTGCCAGAAGAAACAGAGCAACAGTCTGTCATATTTTACAAAGATTCCAGTTTAAATCTCATCTATTTTAGTCCATGTCCTCTGAGGATTGTAAACTTCTCCAACATCAAAGGAAAAAAAGAAAAACTGAGGGGTCACCAACTCTATTGCAGCGTTGTGCTAATGTCACCAAGTTTCTAGTTTACCAGATAGAACTGCTCTAACATTTGTCCTGTGTGCTCTACCCTTGAAGACAAGGATTCACTGAGTTCTATGTGCTTTAAAAAATATATATCTATTTGAAAGATAGAGTTGCAGAGGCAGGGTGGGGAAGTCTTCCATCACTGCTTCACTCCCCAAATGGCAGCACCAGCCAGAGCGGGGCCGATCCAAGGCCAGGACCTGGAGCCTTTTTCAGACCAACACGCAGGTGCAGGGACTCGAGCACGTCAGCCATCTTCTACTGCTTTCTCCCAGGCCATAGCAGAGAGCTGGATTGGAAGTGGAGCAGCCAGGACTCGAACTGGCACCCACATAGGGTGTTGGCACTGCAGGTGTTGGCTTTACCCACTACACCACCAGAGCCAGTCCCTCTATGTTCCTTTGGAAAATCTTATTTTGGCCTCATGCCCAAACCCAAGGAAGCAACCGTGAGCTTAACCTAATTTGCATTCTAGTTGAAGACAGCGACTTCTGTGCTTCAGAAACTGCATTCCTAGGTAGGTAGGACCTGAAAGCAGATTTTTCTTCTGTTTCCAAGGATATTTGTGAGTTGGCCCTATTGATGATCATGTTGTAAGAGGACACTGCAACTCAAGAAGCCAAAATATCCAGATCACATGCCACTATTTACCAGTTTTCTGATTCCTGAGTCAGTTCCTTTCCATTATCAATGAGGCACCCTCCTGAAGTGCTTGCAAATATTGTATACAAATGCAAAATTAACTGTGCAGTCAAGAAACGGTGAGTCCCACCTGATTCTTCTGAGAGGAACTTGCATTCCTCCTCTCTGTCTCAATTCTACCCACTTCCACTAATTTAGAAGACAGCTATCCTGTTCAGTGAACAGGGGGTCTTTTTAATGCTCATTAAGGCTTCCTGCAGTGGGGAGGAGCACAATGAACCAAAGGGAAGGTTGCTTTGGACAACTTAGTTAATTGGCAGAGCTAGTAAGTTATGTGATAGCTAGAGAAAGCTTTGAAACAAATGGTTAGTGTAGGATGGGGTGGGGGGAGTTTTCTTTTTGTGGGTAGAATCCTGTCACAGGAGCAATGAAGAGTTCTAGAATTTACCCTGTTAGCCACTCCACCAGCATCCATGCTCCCTGTTCCGTTCTGAAATCACACCTCTCTGACCATCTCAGCATTTCTCAGCCTAAACTATACTGCCCTCAATACCTTGTGGATGCTGGCAGTTCCATGCAAGGCAGCACACCTGTGTCTCCATGTGAGGCAACAGCATCTCTAGTGACCTCCGGCCATCTTTTCACCCCTTCCTCTCTCCTCACTACCAACACAACTGAGATACAGAGGGCTCCCACACCCCAGGATTTCATCTGACCATTGAGAGATGGAAACCACTTCACAAATGTTGTGCTGCCTCCAACACAGTCATGAGCATAGTCTCTCCTAGACTCAAATCCCCTTTTCCTCATTCCCCAACAATTCATCCTTTCGAAACTTGCAACCCTATTCCTTCTACCCCTTGTTTCTTTGGAGAGTTGCCCATTTTAACTTGTGTAGGTCTCCTAAGTGAGAAAATGACAAAATAGCAGACAATGTTGAGAGATACCTGTGGTTCATCCCAGAGGTGTGGCACTGATGATAGGCGACACAATCTAAAACCGGCTTTATTAACATTTCTTGTGATTTGAGGGAGACACAGAGACCCGTAAGGCATTTCTTTAAGTTCTACTCACACAGCCATTTTGTTCCTCCCAGTCTTCCCTTGTCAAACCTCTCTGGTAAAACTCTGATGCCCAGCCTGCACTTTTAAACTTCAAAATGTCCTCTCTTCAGTCTTAATAACGTTCCCACCGAAACTTTCTTCTAAAAGTCCTTTTCCTTCACTTCCTACCCTTGGGCACTGACTCAGTGCCTCACCTCCAAATCCCCACCGTGAACGGCAATAACAATTTTGGAAGTTTGCTGAGAATGAGAATGCCTTAAGAGCTGCACAGTGACCGGGATTCACATCCCACTCGTGGTTCTCAAAGTGTGGTCCCTAGAACAGCAACAATAAGCGCTGGAACTTGAGAAATGGAAGTTCTCAGACAGTTTCCCAGACCCGCTGAATCAGAAACCGAAGTGTGGGCCCATTTTCCCCAGCTCTTCAGGTGACGCTGATGCAAGCTGAAGACTGGGAGGCCTGAGGTAACCACTGCCATGTGGCTCCCAGTCCATCCTCAGTGTTGATTAGACTCACCTGAGGGGGATTCAGGCTCACACATTCTTGGGACCACCCCCAGATATTCGCTCTCAGTTGGCCTGTGGTGGGGCCCAGAGTTTCTGTGCGATTCTGCTGCTGCGCCAAGGTGCTGACATTGCCCTAGGCTCAAAGGAGATCTAAATAGGAAAAGAGTTTTCTACCGTGGAGGATTTGAGGGTGTGGGGTAGGTGTTGCAGGTGTCCTGGTTTGTTTGAAACACTTATTTACCTTTTAACCTGAATTCTAAAGTCATTCACATCAGTATATAGCAAGATGGCATGTCCAGTGTTTAAAAACGTGCTTTATTAAAATATATAAATGGTGTTTACAATTTCTGAGCAGCACATGTGGTGGAACTGCTGAAAGTAAGAACTATCCCCAGCATGGTGGACACCTAGACTGGGTACAGAGTGCTTGTGGCTCATTGATGGATGGCTAGGCGCCTTTCCCCTTAACAAATTTAGCAACACTTTAGGTCTGTGCCCTGGGCAGCTGGCCTTCTCACACCCTCCTCCTCCATCCCCCAATCCATTGGAACACAACTACAATTCTGCTAATGTCTTCAGACAAAGGCATCATTTTATTCAGCTTTTATTAATAGCAGCAAGTGTTAGAGACTTTGTAGACTGAATCCTGTGGGGAGAGACATTAGAGACTGGGTGTGGATTTAAGCATTACTGTCACCTCATTAGGCCATGTTTCCACTTTCTTTTCATAAGAACCAAAACAGATAATGGAAAAAACACCAACTGCAGTTTTCTAAAAGAAATGACACTGCTCTGGGGCTCAAGAGTGAAGTTTATGTTTAGATAAAATAACAAACAATCACATAAATCTCTATCTTTTGTGGCTTCATCGGCCTCCATTTACTGCCAGCTGATTTGATTTAGGGATTTTCTTTCAATTTAAATAATCAAACATATGGGACATAGTTATAATATAGCCTTCCTTCTTTTAACAAAATTAAGAGTTGGCCAATGTCTCCAAATTTCAGTACTTTCATGTCGTTTGAATGAATCACATTGATTTTCTTCTGACAATAAAATAAGCCAAAAACCCAGGGTGTTATCTGGTTACCACAGGAATAATTGCCCGGCTGCAGTTCATGGAAAACCACCAGAAGTCATGTGGTATTTATAAGGAACTTGAGTGTCAGCTTGTCTCCATGCCCAGTAACAATAAAATGTTTTTATTATCTATTCTGTGCTTGCAGCATAGGAAATGAGCACGAACTAAAGATTTAAGAGAGGCACTGTGGTTATCCTCCAAGTAAAAGTGCATCAGTTCTTCTTGCTGAGAACAGTCACTGAAGTATACCTGCTGAGAATTCCATAATATCTTGAACCTTATCTTTGAACTTATCTACAAAACCTAGGAAAACAAAAAAAGAAAATAATATGGAGGCAACTTGAGGACTAGTCCAAGTCACTCACATGCCACCGTGTTCTATACAATGTAAGCATCATTAAGTTTGTTTGTTTGTTTGTTTTGACAGGCAGCGTGGACAGTGAGAGAGAGAGAGAGAAAGGTCTTCCTTTTGCCGTTGGTTCACCCCTCAATGGCCGCTCCAGCAGCGCACTGTGGCCGTTGCACAGCACCAATCCAAAGCCAGGAGCCAGGTGCCTCTCCCAGTCTCCCATGTGGGTGCAGGGCCCAAGTACTTAGGCCATCCTCCACTGCACTCCCAGGCCACAGCAGAGAGCTGGTCTGGAAGAGGGGCAACCGGGACAGAATCTGGCACCCCGCTGGTGTGCCGGCGCCTCAGGCGGAGGATTAGCCTATTGAGCCGCGGCGCCGGCCATCATTAAGTTTTGTAAGTGTTAGTGGACATGGAGCTGAGTGGTCACAGAGGTGGAACTTGAATTCCCCCTCCCTGCCCAAACCATTGATGTGCAGAGCCTGAAGTTAGCTGAAGAAGAAATGGACAAATTTGCATGAGGAGATTTCAAGCCCTTTTGAGCTTCAAAGTGACTGAGACCTTTTAGAAGACCCAGGAGGACTTGACCAAAGGCCCAGCTGCAGAGAATCCACAAACCATTGAAACAAAAATCCACACCGTGGTAGTAGAGAAGCCGGACAAGGAGCATGGCCATTGCACCTTGCCACCCAGCAAAGGGAGACGGAGCTTCTGAGCCACAGTGGGGCGGGTCCCTGGACATGACCCAGAGATGCAACACTTATGAAGAGCCCTCTTGGCTACGGTGCCCCAGGTGGAGATTCTAACCCTCACACATAGGGCAATCATCACACTTAGTGCAGGGCTTTTCATTAGTCCTGATAAGAACAGCCACAGCAGGACACTTATCCCTTAGTCACTTTCTGAGGGGTAACTAAAGGACCTACAAATGCTAAGGGAGCAACCTCTTCAAATCCCTTGGACCTGTGGGAACTCCCCATTTCTGGCATGGTGGCAGAGTTCTGTGGGAGCAATCCTCAGCCCCAGCTTCACGAACGCCGTGAATCCAGAGCCATGTGGACTAACTCTTTGGACTGGAGAAAACTTTGCAGTGGCAATAGAAGCACATTCAATGGAGAGAGAAAATGAGAGCTTGTGCTACTCAATTAAAGATTAAAAGAAGTCCCCAGGAGCAGGCATTTGGCCTAGAAGTTGGGACTCTCTTGTCCCAAGCCAGAATAACTGGGTAAGACGCCCACCTCTGACTCCTGACTTCAGCTTCCTGCTGACGCAGACTCCTGGAGACAGCTGTGATGGCTCAGATAATTGGGTCCCCACCACTGACGTGAGACCTGGATTGAGGTCCCAGCTCTCAGGTTCAGCCTGTCCCAGCCCCAGCTGTTGCAGCCATTTGGGGAGCAAGCCAGTAGAAGTGAGCTCTCAATTCCCCACTCAGCAACTCCCTCACTCTCATCCTCAGTAAGTAATAATTTTTTAACATTTAAAGAGTCCCTGTTAGGCAACCTATTTTATTTTACTTTTTTCAAATGTACACCAGAAATTCAAAGATTTAATACCTTTTACTTCCCCTTTAGAGTCATTATCTAATTAAAACTGAGGGATGATATGATATAAATTAAGATTTAAAATATAATGGGATTTTTAAGAACCTCTATTGAGGATGTATAATATCACCTCTACCACCCTTCAGTCACTTTCTGATTAGTCTACAGATTAGTCAGGTGTACTGAACCAAATTTAGAATTAGACTTTTTATACATCAAAATTACATGGCTTCTCAATATTCATACAGCAAAATGACATCAGCATTGACAGAATTTAAGTGAAAATAGAAAAATACAGAAGAATCCATGTTTGAACTAATCTTAGAAGCTGTGTGTAAACTAAGCAATTTCAGAAAAGCTAGCTGCAGTGAGTGTTCGGATGCCCTCTTCCCATATCAGAGTGCCTGAGATCGAGTCCCGCCTCTTTTCCCAGTCTAGTTTCCGGCTAATGTACTTGGGAGTCAGATGATGGCCCATGTACTTGGGTTCCTGACACCCACATGGGAGCACAGATGGAGCTCCCAGCTCCTGACTTAGGCCTAATCCAGCCCCAGCTGTTGTGGTTATTAAGGGAGTGAATCAGCAGTTGGAAGATCCCTTCTTTCTCTCTCTCTCTCTCTGCCTTTCAAATAAATGATAAATAAAAATTTTAAATAGCTAGAATAGTATGCTGAAAACCTACAGGCTGTAGATGATACCTTGAAAACTCACAGGGTAGGGAAGGAACCTGGCCCAGCGGTCCAGGTGCGATGCTTAGCGCCTCCTGTGCATCATCTCATGCGACTGTCTGGTGGTTCTGTTAGGTAAGTAATGGTATCACTCCCTCTTGATAAATGAGAAAGCTGAAATCTGATGGATTTGATGCTGGGCTTATAAGTAACTCCTGAGTCCACTCTCCTGGCCATGACGAGATCATGTGGCTTTGTCTTTATTATCCCTCCCAACGATGACAAGCAAATTTAGAATTTTATCTCCAAAGCGCACACAGTATGGGAACTACTTTCTTTTGTCAGAGTTACAGAGAGAGGAGAGACACAGAGAGATCTTCCATTTGCTGGTTCACTCCCCAAATGGCCACAATGGCCAGGGTTGGGCCAGGCTGAGCCAGGAGCTTCATCCAGGTCCCCTGTGTGGGTGCAGAGGCCTAATAACTTGGGCCGTCTTCCATTGTCTTCCCAGGAGTGTATTAGCAGAGAACTGGAGCAGAAGTACAGCATCTGGGACACGAACCACCACCCACTTGGGATGCTGGCATCCCAGACGGTGAGTGTCTTAACCCACTACACCACAACACCAGCCCTCGGGAACTACTTTCTTGACACTACTTGTGACAGGCAATGCTTGGGTTCTCAGACACCTCTATTTTTCACTGCTTATTTCTTATATGTTAGCTTTTGTTTTTTACAAGTTTTGATGATTTGGGTATATTTTCCCATCTGCATCTTTTCCAAATTAGATGCAGACTGCCAAATGTAGTTTTTGAATTACATGAGTTGGTTTAATAGAAATGGGAACCAGAAAAAAAGATGTTTTGATATTCTGGCATTTTTTAACCTCAGATTTTTTTTAATGTAACTAGGATCATTGTATATACTCCTACAGTGTTGAGCCCCATTTAATTCATTTAAATTCTGTATCAGCATTTCTTATATATTAAGTACTCTTCACAAAAACATGTCATTGTTCATACTACTGTATTAAGTAGCTAAGTCACAGGTCTCCTAACCGATCTTCTGTTACATGACATAAAGCTAAATCTGATATATAAAGGTTAACCTCTTACTTTAGCCACTGAGATCTGAAAACTAATCAGCAGATGCTGCTCTGCCTTGATACCTAAAAAGCTATTGCAATCAGTAAATTACATAGCATGTCACATTCGATCAGTTTTTACCATATTAACAGTGATTACACGTTTCTCAAGTTTCACGGGGAAATCAAATAATTGACCACAGCTGGCAATATTTTACATGGTGCACCGCAGCTGGAAGAATTCCAGCCTAACCTTAAACAGAGCCTTAATTGATGGCAAACATTTAGGGGCAATGTCCTGTGCTGGGTGATTTTCTCTCCTTGCTAACCTTTCACTCTGTGTCTGAATATTTTCAGAAGTACTTACTAAAGTTACAGAGCCTTTACCGTGGCCCCAGGAGAACCCAGGAGCCCAACAAGCTTTGTTGCAAGGATGAAAACCACCTCCCTGAACATGCAGAATATATGATAGGCATTGCTGCTCAGTAATCTTCTGAAAGTCATTTGAATCCTTCAAATTTTACAGCTGCTTCAAATTGATAAACAAGGACAGTTATCTGAGAGAACATGTTTTGCGTATCTTGATTCTTATCAATGAATTTTTATAAGCAAGAATGAAATTAAAATTAGAAGGGCAAAAAAGAGATCAAAAATTTTTTCTGCTTCTTAGGTTTGTAAACTCTTACTGACAGTCTTCACATTGAACCTGAATCAGTTGATTACACACAGAAGTATTCTGTGAGTATGAGTGAAAGTGTGTGTGTGAGATGCACCTTAATCTGTTTATCCTTTCTATGGGAATGTTTATATACAGTTGCTATAATTTTATTATCAGAAAGAAATGTTAAATCCATTCCACTGACATTTTTTGCAAAATTTGAGTCAATGTATTGTATCACTTAGAGTTTAATTTTCTTAAAGACGATTAGTTTTTATTGGTCATTGTAATACGAAGACGACTAGCCAAAGGAAGCATTTTCTAGGACATATACTTGGCCTACTTAAAATAGAGACATAGAAGAAAAGAAAATAACTCAATCTTATTACAGCTGTTTTTTACTTGGAACAAAGAATGCTGCTGTCTACAGCAAAGGCACGTAAGGTTCACACTTGAAATAACAAAAATAATCCTTAAAAATTTAAATAACTACAATATGTCATATCCTAATCTTAAAATTACAATTAGGGCTCAATTGGAGTCAGCATGAAGAAAATATTTTGACTTTTAATGAATGCTTGTGTATATGCACACTTTCACAAACTGTAGCCCTCTGTAATATAATGTTAACCTTTAAACTTTGATAAATCAACATTTTGAAATTTCTATACATTTTAACTATGACAAAGCAGCCCAAGAATGATTGTAAATTATTTATTTTCCATTATAAAATATAGGTGTAAGATGTCTGTTTAGAATAGTTTGAATTAAACTATTCTGTTTTTAGCAGCCTTCAATCTTCTATTTTCAGCATTTGTAAAATCTTATTTTCAAGAGAACGTTGACTGGCAATTTTAAATATATTTCCCAGTTTCTCTGGGACATTTTTGGTGGTCTTCCCTGGGTTGACACCAGCATTGCTATTACACACATTGCAGCCCAGGTGACTAGCTGTACAAGAACTCTTGGAGGTATATTACCACATAAATTATTTCAATAACACCTAAAACTCAGATAGCATTTGGAGCTTAGAGCAGTTTAGAAACATTTTAAAGTGGTAATGTGTATGTCAAAATTGTAAGTGTTTAGTAACAAAAGCATAACTTCACAGAGTTTTTAAAAACCGATAACCCAAGTTTATGTGACCATGGCACTTCTAATTTATCTTATTTTTTAAACTCAGCCTAAATGTCTGCAGTCCTTCCCTTCCACAGGTGTCAAATGGAGCTGCCTGTGTTGGCACAGCTTCTTTTGTGCCATCGCAAAATTGTGGGAATTGAGTAACCTTTTCACCACCACAATTAGAAATAACAAAGCGGTATGTATTCATTCAGTGTAAATTCTTACCACTAATAGTTGGCCCAGGACTGGTAAAGTTATTAGACTGGTTCATATCTGGCTCATTGTGTTTCCACCTTGCTAAAATAAGCATTCAGCGAGGGTTCTCATGCTTGAGGCTAGACAGCAGTTTATATGGCAAAAGGCAACAGGGCAATTTACCTTTTCCTTAAGTGTTTTTCCATTAATTGGACCACACATTCTTACAAGCACCACTGCACACAGTTTGCTCCTGAGAAGATTTGCAAGTGTTTTGTGTGTCTTTTGTTACTTCCATCATACAGCTTATCCTTGATTTAGCAGACTACAGTTATACAAGAGTTTTCTTAATTGCTTTTCATGAGTAGTTGGGAGAAACAGCAGGCAGCCTTTAAGGGAAGGTTTTGTGGTAGCTTAAAGTGCCTCTTTCCTGCGTTTATTGTTGACAATTCAATTAGCACGCCAAAGCAGCAGTAGAAGGCAGGGTCAGCTGGCCTGCAAAGACAACTAATTTTATTAACAGAGGGACAAAATTGGCTGTGATTCATTTATCTTATGCATTTAACTACAAAGCACAACAGATGGGGAAATCCAGCTAGCTTTCCTGAATTTAATCTTGTGGAAAGTCACAAACTCAAGCCTTTTTCTTTCCATTAATGGTTGATGAAAATTCTTTCATTCTTCAAGCTATAATAAAAGGTACACAGAGTAAAAATGAGATAAAGACCTCACATCCGTTAAAGGGCTCTTTTCAGGAAAAGTGACCTTTTTAACCAAAGAAAGGCAAACAGAGTAAGGATCTGATAGTGGTATTTTATGGAGCATGAAGTCAACAATGGTATCTTGGACAGTCACAAACATACTGAATTGTTTAGCCATTTGTAGTTGTTCAAATGTACCTGGGGGAAACAACCCAGTTGGTGCAGTTGCGTGTAGGCAAGTAGGCTAAGAGTACTGGAGAGGCTGACAGGAGAAGCTCCCTAGAACAGAAGCTGACCCTGCAGGCCATTCCAGAGCAGCTCCCAGGTAGACCTGCGGGCTCTGCTAGTGCAGCTGCTCTCTGGAAATGTGAGTCTCTGGTTCCCTGACATGCACGTTAGAGCACAGAAGTGCAGGCAGATTCTCTAGGAATTTGGCCATGATGTTGCCAACAGCAGCATGTATGACCCCTGGGTCTTCGATGTATTCCAACCAGAAACAGGGATGAGAGTCACTTTTCAAGAGTCCACGTTTGGCATTTTTGATTTCCCAGGTGCTAACAGTTACTTTTTAACGAATTTGGATTGACTATGAACATCGCAGTCGTCTGGGGGCTACAGTTAGTCTGAGCTGGAGGCAAAGATAATAAACGGGCAACATCAGAAGGAAATGGCTTTGGGAAGCTTTCTATTTTGCCTAGTATGTTTGCATACTTAAAATTCTGTAGAAAACAAAGTATAAAAGCTGTGTTACTTTTGTTTCCAAAACAAAACAGAGTATAAAACAGACAACTATAAAACAGAGTATAAAAGCTGTGTTACTTTTGTTTCCCCACGGTCAGCAAGGTCTTCTGAGTCATTTTAACTCTATCATAGTCCTAGCCTCTCTTTTGAGAGTTCTCTAGGATGTTTTTACTTGACTTCTAATCTGTACTTCTTTAGAGTTGAACACTCCAATGCCAAGGAACACAAATCTTATTTTCACACCCAAAATTCTTTTTTTAAAAGATTTATTTATTTGAGAGGCACAGCACAGAAAGAGGGAGAGAGAGAGAAGTCTTCCATCCACTGATTCACTCCCCAAATCACCACAATGGCCAGCGCTGGACTGATCCAGAGCCAGGAGCTTCTTCCAAGTCTCCTATGTGGATGCAGAGGCCCAAGCACTTGGGCCATCCTCCACTGCCTTCCCAGGCGATGAACAGAGTACTGGATCAGAAGAGGAGCCGCCAGAAGGCTTAACACGGTTGGAGGCTTAACCTAATACACCACAGAGCTGCCCCCTACCCCTAAAGTTCTTAAGTTGCCTTGCCTATTGTGCTTAAAACGATCATTTCCTTTTTCTTAGATTTATTTACTTATTTGTTTGTTTATTTGAAAGGCAAGAAGAGAGAGAGGATCTTCTATCTGCTGGTTAATTCCCAAAATGGTGGCAACAGCCTGGCTAGGCTGAGCCAGACTGAAGCCAGGAGCCAGAAACTCCATTCAGGTTTTCATATGGGTCGAAGAAACTCAAATACTTGAGCCATCACCTGTTGCTTCTCAAGTGCATTAGCATAGAGCTAGGTTGGAAGCAGAGTAGCCAGGACTCTAACTAGCATTCAGATATGTGCTGCGGCACACCAAGCAGTTTACCTTGCTAATCCACAAAGCCTGTCCCAGACCCATTATTTTCTGTTACATTCCTCACTCTTTTTACCCCTGGATTAGGCTTCTACTCAAGTGCTGCTAGGTTTCAAAATAAATATTTCAGAAATTATGTGTGATAAGTTACAAAAACTCCTAGATCACTAACTCTCATCAAAAATAAAGAATCATGGCCGGCGCCATGGCTCACTTGGCTAATCCTCCGCCTGCAGCTCCGGCACCCTGGGGTTCTAGTCCCGGTTGCTCCTCTTCCAGTCCAGCTCTCTGCTGTGGCCTGGAAAGGCAGTGGAGGATGGCCCAAGTGCTTGGGCCCTACACCCGCATGGGAAACCAGGAGGAAGCACCTGGCTCCTGGCTTCAGATCGGCGCAGCGCGCCGGCTGTAGCAGCCATTTTGGGGGTGAACCAAGGGAAAAGGAAGACCTTTCTCTCTGTCTCTCTCTCTCACTGTCTAACTCTGCCTGTCAATAATAAAAAAAAAAAATCAGAAGAAAGGGATTCTGAAATCAGATAAAAACTAATTCATAAAAAATCCACTCATGGAAAATCCCACATGGAATTGAATATTGAGTTGACCCTGGCATTCCTCATGCTTTGTGGCTACAGTTGGCATCCCCAAAGAAATTTACTTTGCAGCCTCATGATCTACATTCCTGATTCCAAAGTTATTTCAATATCATTGTATTCCCTAAAAGTCTAATAAAAACTGTGCTTTAAAATAACACAATTTCTATTGTATTTGCAACTACCTATCTATATTCTGATCTATATTCCTGAAGGAAAATACAAGAATTTTTTGAAATGCCAGCAAAACAAATTACTTCCCCTTTGTTATGATTCCCTTGCACAGCTCTTTGAAATAGTCTAATGCTACAGGTGCCACAAGATGAATTTGTCAGGATCCTATATTTCCAGAAAATGCTTAATTATAGTTGACACTTAGAACTTTCAATTATATTTAAAGAAATTAGAAAGCCAAATTAGCTAATACTCTGTTACTTATTTATAAAAATATGTTTTTAAGCCAGAGAAAATATTTAATGGATACCTCTTAAAGTCTTAACCCACAGACAAATACAATGTTGGCCCTATTTCATGTATGCTTGAAAAGCCTGGTCTCTTCAGTAATTGGAATGATTCAGTGGTACTCAAATAAGTGTTTCTCACAGGCCACTAAGAAATGTAAACTAAGTCAGATAAAAAAGTTAAGGTCTGATTTATTAAGATGGTACTGTATACATATTTCACATACCTAATTCACTCCTGCACACTCGAGTGGGATTAAATGATGCAGAAACATGTCTAAATCCATAATCCTACTTTTATATCACCTTCAAAGAGAGGTCAGCGTTGACATATTTACATGTAGAAAGCCATATCCGTTATACTATTCATAAATGCCTCCCTAGATATTCCCGATATTGTTGTCTATGAGTACTGAAGCCCCTTGGCAGTACTTACACCTAACCCCCAACATCTTTTTACTAAGAATCCTGTAGTTTGACATGAAAGCAACTCTTTAATTCAACATTTTTACTTAATCCAGTTTAAAGGTTCTGTCAGGCCTCAATTAAAATGTGGAATGAAGGGTCAACAATAAGAAACAAACGAACAAAAAAAACCCACCTTGTATAGACTTTAGAAATATGTTATATTGTCCAAATATATGTTGGCAACTCCCAAATTTTTAACTTATAGCTTAAGTCCCAAATTCATCTATCAAATTTTCTTTTCTTTTAAAGATTTATTTATTTATTTGAAAGTCAGAGTTACACAGAGAGAAAAGACGCAGAGACAGAGGCAGAGAGAGAGAGAGAGGGGTCTTCCATTCACTGGTTCACTCCCCAAATTACCACAATGGCCAGAGCTGAGCTGATCCGAAGCCAGGAGCCAGAAGCTTCCTCCAGGTCTTCCCACATGGGTGCAGGGACCCAACAACTTGGGCCATCTTCTACTGCTTTTTCAGGCCATAGCAGAGAGCTGGATCAGAAGTGGAACAGCTAGGTCTTGAACCAGCGTCCTAATGGGATGCTGGCATTGCAGGCAGCGGCTTAACCCACTATGCCACAGCACCGGCCCCATGTATCAAATTTTCTACTCAGCATATTCCTTCTGAGTAATTAATAAATATCTCAAAGTTGTCACAACCAAATCAGAATTCATTTTCCAACAACTCCCACAAGCATCCCACACACATACGCGTGCACACACACACACACATTTCTCCCTTTTCCTGAGCCTTTAGTTAGTAGTAATCCTGTCCCACACCAGTAGCTCACATCAGAAAAGTGCCCTAGCAGTTCTCTAAATCCAAATCATCAGCTAGTCGTATGATTTCAAAGTCTAATATGTATCTTACATCTCTCAATTATCCTCCTTAACCACTGCCACAAGCCTAAACCAAACTACCATTGTCTGACACCTGCAACAACCTCCATTTTCTAATCAAGTCCTAACCCCATATCAATTCTGCCTGTACAGTCTGATTAATCTTCTAGAAACACAAATCTGATTCTTTCATTCTCCTGCTTACAACACTGTAATGGTTTTACATATCACTTTGATATAAACCAACTCCTAATATGTATCTACCATGGCCCTCCATGTTTTTCCCCTCCAGGTCACTGGCAATAAACCTGCGGGAAGAGCCTGGCTTGAGTCTGGCTTGGAGCTCTATGGGGGACAGTGTACCTGCCAAACTGGAGAGGAAAAAAGGGGGCATGCTTCTCTCTCCCTGACCCCTGGCTCCAGCATCTTAGAACTAACTGAGAAAGAGCAGGAGCCATTTCAGACATATGTAACAGCTCTGTGAGCTCATGTCTGCACACCCAGCAACAAGCTGGAGATGCCTGAGTCTAGCTGGGAGAATTAACAGGAGTCTGGGAGCTTGTGACTGTGAGAGCCTTTTGTGCTGGGACTGTGAAAAAACTGTGGCTGTGAGGGAAGGCACAGGGTTTGGCTGAGACTTTGGGCAGTCACTGTGGGTGGCTTCACATGCTCGGGGCTCCCTGAGTCCCTGGTGAGGGTCATTTGCTGCAGGATATGTGTTTATGTTGAGAACTGCATGGATCTTTTGTGTGGTTCTTATGGTAGCGTGAATGAAAATTGTACCAACTAGGGCTAGTGCCCAGGCATTAGTCCCCTTTGAGGAGCAGAGGTGAGCATGAGAATATGCCAACAGAGTAGAAAAACCTCCCCTCTGATTAAAAAAGAGAGAGAATTTACCATGCCCAACTTGGGTGTTGCCTTGTGCACTCCCTTCACACTGGAGCACTGAACAGAGCTCCCTGACCACACCTAGCACATGCCTCTGGATATTCACTGAAAGAGCAGACACTCCACTAAGCCACAGAGGAATACTTCAATGATAAAAGCCATCACAGAGAAAAAAAAAAAAGAAGTATCTCTACAAATACCTAAAAATATATGCAGCAATTCAATAAACAAGAATAAGGAAGACAACATCATGCTCCCAAAAGAACACAACACTTCAGTACTAGAAAGTGAAGATGAAGAGACTGACAAAATGCCAGAAATGGAATTCAAAAAATTGTTCTGATTACTTAGAAGTAATCAGAAGAAACCTTATGAACTAAAGAAATATGTACATGACATGAAGAAAATTTTTCCCACAAAGTTGAGATTTTAAAGAGATATCAAATGAAATATTGGAAATGAAGAATTCAAAAATGTTGATGTGGATTCGTTCTGAGAGGAGGAACGTGGTGGGGGCAAGAGGCACAGAGTCACCACACAGACCCTGGGAGCCTGGTGAAAGCAGGCCAGAGGTGAGCAGCCTACTGACTCATTTATTTCAATTGGTACAGCAGCTTATATAGCCAAGGCAGCCAATCCGGTCAAGGGGCAGTCTATGCCCTAACCAATCACAGCCTGTGGCCAGTCAGTTTCCATTGCCAGTGGCCATCTTGGCATGACCTTCTCATTCCACCACACAAAAGAACAAAAAAAAATGTGGTGGAAAGCCTTAACAACAGACTGGGTAACACAATAGAAAAAATATCCAAGTTAGAAGACAAATCTCTTGGAAATTTTACAGTCAGACCAAAAAAAAAAGAAGAAGAAGAAGAAGAAGAAATTAGAAAACTAAAGCACAGTGTTGGAGATTAATGGGAAATTACCAAACAACCTAACATATGGATCTTAGGAGTTACTGGAGGCGTGGAAAGAGAGAATGGATTAGAAGACCTTTTTGGTGAAATAATTACAGAAAACGTGCCTAATTTAGAGAAAGAAAGGGATGCCAAGTACAGGAAGCACATAGAATTCCTAATAGATAAGACCAGAAAAGATCTTCACCATAAAACATTATGGTCAAAATCTCCACAATAAAACATAAAGAAAAGATTCTCAAAGCATGAGACAAATGCCAGATTACATTCAGAGCATTTCCAGCTAGACACACAGCTGACTACTCACCAGAAACCCGGCAGACTAGGAGAGAATGGTGAGATACATTCTAAGTCTTAAGGAAAAAAAAGAGATAAAACTGTCAGTGCAGAATACTGTATCCTGCAGAGCACTGATTTATGAATGAAGATGAAATAAAGAACTTCCATAACAAACAGAAATTAAAAGAATTTGTCACCACTCATCCAGCTTGATAGAAGATGTTTTAGCATGTGCTACACCCAGAAACATGGTCATCAGTATGGAAAAAGATGGATGCATAAAATCTCCTAGTAAAAGTACAAAGGAGATCCAAAGTAAACAATAGAAATATTTATAAAAACATTGCAGGGCCAAGTCATTACTTATCAGTAATCACATTGAATGTAAATGGCCTCAACTCTAGGTAAAAGATACTGACTTGCTAGATCTTTTTAAAAACAAAACCCATCTATTTGCTGCCTACAATATACACATCTCACCAACAAAGATACACATAGACTGAGACTGAAAGAATGGGGATATTCCAAAATAACAGAAACCAAAAAAAAAAGAGCTGGTGTATCCATCCTAATATCAGACAAAATAGACTTTTACATAAAAAAATGTTAAGAGAGATAAAGAAGGGCATTATGTCATGATTACAGGATCAATTAAAAAGGAAGATGTAACTATTATAAACATATTTGCACCTAATCACAGGGTACCTGGCTATTTAAAAGAAATGTTAAGGGATCTAAAGGGAGACATAGACTCCAATACAATAGTAATGGGGGACTTCAATACTGCACTTTCATCAATGGACAGATCAACCAACCAGAAAATCAGCAAGGTATCAAAAGAGTTAATCAACGCTATAGATCAAATGGACCTATCAGATAACTACAGAACTTTTCATCCTACAGTTGCAGAATACACATTCTTCTCACAAGTGCATGTGACTTTCTCTAGGATAGACCACATGATAGGCCATAAAGCAAGTCTCAGCAAATTCAAATAAATTGAAATCATACCATGCATCTTCTTGGACTACAATGGAATGAACCTGGAAATCAACAACTCAAGAATCTCTAGAACATATGAAACACATGGACACTGAACAACATGCTCCTGAATGAACAGTGGGTCATAGAAGGAATCGAAAGATAAATTAAAAAAATTTCTGGAAACAAATGAAGATATCAACACAACATATCAAAACTTATGGGATACAGCAAAAGCAATGTTAAGAGGAAAGTTTATAGCAATATATGTGTACATCAAGAAATTGGAAAGGTACCAAATAAAAGAGTTATCACTGCATCTCAAGGACCTAGAAAAACCACAGCAAACCAAACTCAAAACTAGTAGAAGAAAAGAAATAATTAAATTTAGAGAAGAAATCAACAAAATTGAAACAATACAAATGATTAGCAAAACAAAGAGCTGGGTTTTTTGAAAAAAAAAATAAACAAAATTGACACACCATTGGCCCAACTAACCAAAAAGAGAATATTCAAATCAATAAAATTAGAGATGAAAAAGGAAATTTAACAACAGACACCACAGAAATTAAAAGAATCATCAAAAATTACTACAAAGAGCTGTATGCCAACAAGTCAGAAAACCTGGAAGAATAGATTCCTAGACACATACAACATAACTAAATGGAGCCATGAAGACATAGAAAACCTAAACAGAAAAATAACCAAGACAGAAATTGAATCAGAAATAAAGACCATCTCAACAAAGAAAAGCCCAGGAACGGATTGCATCACTGCTTAATTCTACCAGACATTTAAAGAGGAACTAATTTCAATTCTTCTCAAGCTATTCAAAACAACTGAAAAGGGTAGAAATCCTCTGAAACTCCTTATATGAAGCCAGCATCACCTTAATTCCTAAACTTGAAAAAGATACACCAGAAAAGAGAACTATAGACCAATTTCCTTGATGAACATAGACACAAAAATTCTCAACAAAATATTAGCTAAAGGAATCAAACAACACATCAGAAAGATCATCCACCCACACCAAGTGAGATTTATCACAGGTATGCAGGGATGGTTCAACATTCACAAATCAATGTGATACATCACATTCACAAATTGCAGTACAAAAACCATATGGTTATCTCAATAGATTCAGAGAAAGCATTTGATAACACACAACACCCTTTCAAGATGAAAACTTTAAGCAAATTGGGTATAGAAGGAACATCCCTCAACACAATCAAGGGAGTCTATGACACACCCACAGCCAGCGTCCTATTGAATGGGGAAAAGTTGGAAGCGTTCCCACTGAGATCCAAAACCAGGAAAGGGTGCTCACTCATTGCCATTCAATATAGTCCTGGAAGTTGTAGCCAGAGCCATTAGGCAAGGAAAAGAAATCATGGGATACAAACTGGAAAGGAGAAAGTCAAACTATCCCTATTTGCAGATGACATGATTCTATATATAGGGGATCCAAAAGACTGCACTAAGAGACTACTGGAACTCACAGAAGAGTTTGGTAAAGTGGCAGGATATAAAATCAATACACAAAGGCATTAGTCTTTGTAAATGCCACTGCTGAGAAAGAACTTCTAAGATAAATCACATTCACAATGACTACTCTCTCTCTCTCTCTCTATATATATATATACACATACACACACACACACACACACACACACACCTTGGAATAAATTTAACCAAGTATGTCAAAGATCCCTATGATGAGAATTAGAAAACATTAAAGAAAGAAGAAGACACAAAAAAGTCTTCCATGTACACAGATTCGAAGAACCAATAGCATCAAATTGTCCATGCTACTGAAAGCAATTTACAGATTCTGTGTGATACCCATCAAAATACCAAGGACATTCTTCTCAGATATAGAAAAAATTATGCTGAAATTCATATGGAAATATAGGAGACCCCAAATAGATTAAGCAATCTTATACAACAAAAACAAAGCTGGAGGTATCACAATACCAGATTTCAAGACATACTACAGGGCAGTTATAACAGCCTGGTACTGGCACAAAAACAGTTGGTTAGGCCAATGGAACAGAATAGAAATGTCATGAATCAATCCAAGCATCTATAACCAACTTATATTTGACAAAGGAGCTAAAACCAATCCCTGGAGCAAGGACAGTCTCTTCAGCAAATGGTGCTGGGAAAACTGGATCTCCACATGCAAAAGTATGAAGCCAGACCCCTTCCTTACACCTTACACAAAAATCTACTCAAAATGGATCAAAGACCTAAATCTATGACCCAATACCATCCAATTATTAGAGAACATTGGGGAAATCCTGCAAAACATTGGCATAGACAAAGGCTTCTTGGAAAAGACCCCATCAGCACAAGCATTCAAAGCCAAAATTGACAAATGGGATTACATCAAATTGAGAAGCTTCTTCACTGAAAAAGAAACAATCAGCAAAGTTAGAGGCAATCAACAGAATGGGAGAAGTTATTTGCAAACTATGAAACTGATAAAAGATTAACAACCAGAATATACAAGAAGCTCAACCACAACAAAACAAACCACCCCATTAAGAAATGGGCAAGACTTAAATGGTCATTTTTCAAAAGAGGAAATCCAAATAACCAACAGACACATGAAAAAATGCTCAGAATCATTTGTCATCAGGGAAATGCAAATCAAAACTATAGAGAGGTTTCACCTCACCCCCATTAGAATGGCTTTCATACAGAAATCAACAAACAACAAATGCTGGCGAGGATGTAGGGGAAAAGGTACCCTAATCCACTGTTAGTGGGAATGTAAACTGGTACAGCCACTGTGGAAGACAGCACAGAGATACCTCAGAAATCTGAATATAGACCTACCACATGACCTAGCCATCCCACTCTTGGGAATTTACCCAAGAGAAATAAAATCAGCATATGAAAGAGGTATCTGTATCCCCATGTTTATGGCAATTCGATTCGCAATAACTAAGATATGGAATCAATCCAAATGTCCATCAACTGTAGACTGGATAAAGAAATTATGGGATGTGTATACTATGCAGTACTACACAGTAGTAAAAAAAGAAAAAAGAAATAAGAAATCCTGTCATTTGTAACAAAATGGATGAAACTGGAAAACATCATACTTAGTGAAATAAGCCAGTCCCCAAAGAACAAATATCATATGTTCTCCTGGACCTATGATAATTAATAGAATACCTAAAAAGTAATCTATAGAAGTTGAGGTGCAATGACTTTGAACAGCCATTGTGTCAACTGTTGAGGAACAGTTTTTTTTTTTTTTCATAAAATTTGTTGAACTTTTTACTTAATATAGAGTTAATCATATGTGCATAAAGTTAATTGAAAAATTTAGTAAAAAATAGGAATGGTAATAGGAGAGAGAGAAGGAAAATGATTGGGAGTATGGGTGGGAGGGCAGAAATGGTGGGTATAATCACTATTCTCTTAAAGTTGTACTTATGAAATGCATAAAGTTTATATTCCTTAAATAAAAGTTTACTTTGGGAAAAGAAAAAAAAGTTAACTCTTAGGGTCTGTGCTGTGGCGAAGTAGGCTAAGACTTAGGCTGCAGTGCCAGCATCACATATGGGCACCAGCTCATGTCCTGGCTGACTCTCTTGCAATCCTGCTCTCTGCTTATTGGACTGGAAAGAAGTGGAAGATGGCCTAAGTGCTTGGGTCCCTGCACCAATGTGGTAGACATGGAAAAACTTCCTGTCTCCTGGGTTCATACTGGCCCATCTCCAGCTGTTGCAGCCATTTGGGGAGCGAACCAGAAGATGGAAGACCTTTCTCTCTGTTTCTCCCTCTCTATCTGTAACTCTACCTTTCAAATAAATAAATAAAATCTTAAGCAGCAGCAGCAGCAGCAGCAGCCAACATGACTTGTTGAGAAAGCAATTAGGGGGAAAGCCATAATTTCCAGAATTTTAGCTGAATATTTCACATAATTTGACATGTTCTTATGCTGAAATCTGCAGTGTAAATGGCTAGTAGCAGGAATTATTTATCTCTAGGACTATCAACAAGTAGAGATTATTACATGTCTTCTAGTAAATTCTCTTCCAATGGAATAGATAAGCCATTATCTTACATGGCTTGCATCTGTTTTTACTTAGACAAGTTAATAGGGCTTTCTAGTCTAGAATACTACAAAAATCTTGTTTGCCTGAAAATTCTTCAAAGTTCTAAAATAAGTAAACTGTGCAGATTTAGGAGGAAACTCCATCTTCTTTTGTATTACTATGAACAAACTACAGTCCATTTTCTGAGTGGCTCAGCATCTGTGCCATTCATTTATTTGTGACAAGTTGAACAGTCCACTGCAGTGTATACTTTATGGTTAAATTAACCTGAACTAGGTTAATTATGGTAGCAATTGAACCTCAATCCTATACCTTATAGACTGAATCTTATTATGACCAGATTCAACCCTAAGCTACAGTATATCAAACAGAACTTCTGATTGGGAGCAGTTTCAGAATCAATTTACATTCAAATAAAAAGGCACTCCAGAGAGGCGCATTAAGATGTTTAAATTATGGGGCATGTGGGATTCATCAAGCAGGGAAAGCAGCTGTAAATCAACCCTATGGTGAATGGGTTAAACACACAAGAGGGTTTTAGTACTAAAGCAGCCCAGCCTAAGCTCTTTTTCCAGCTTTTGCAATTTAAATGAAAATTTTAAGGAAACAGCAATGAGGAAATAAGGTTTTTAAAAATAATAACTACCAACCATGTTTATAATTTTTCATGATCCCTGTCATTCCAACTTAAAAATAAGTTTTAATTAGCACTAGGGCTTCATTTTAATACATCAAACTAGAATAAATAGAGAGGAAAAGAGAAAATGAGACTAGCTGTTTGAGGGACTTTTAAAACAGAATTATCCTTTGTTCTTCTGTAGACTCTATCATTTTGTATTACCTATGAATTTTCCCTGCTAAATTGTACCATTCTGCTTCCTACCTTCAGCTCCTAGCACACAGTCTTGCAACAAAATAGGTGTTTGTAGAATGGTGTGCATTAACCATGGGTATCCTCCGCCTGAACATGAGCACTGATTCAAGCCGTACTTTATTCCTAAAGAAAACTCCTTTGCAAGAACAACAAAAATATCACTAGGTGTCCAAGGGGTCCTGTGAATAATTGTTTACGTGGGAAAGACAGGCCATTCTTCTCTTTTCTCTACTCTAGGGACTGTGTATCCGCATGCGGCTGCTAGGATCCCATCCGGCCTCAGAGTTCGAAGCTAACTGTCACTAAAGAAGCAGTGACTTAATATAGTTCACAAGCTCTTGCATTTCAAGAAGATCTGTGAAGAGAATGATGTTCAATGGAAAAGACTGAATTTCTACTGGTAAAATTTCAGACAAAATCCCATTTAAGCACATGGCTAACCATTTTAGTACAGTAAAACCTTTATATCACCAATTTCATTAAGCCCAAAGAATAATAAGATAATTGAATCTAGTTAGTAAACTTTTTTTTTTTTTGACAGGCAGAGTGGACAGTGAGAGAGAGAGACAGAGAGAAAGGTCTTCCTTTGCTGTTGGCTCACCCTCCAATGGCCGCCGCGGCCGGCACACCGCGCTGATCCGATGGCAGGAGCCAGGTACTTCTCCTGGTCTCCCATGGGGTGCAGGGCCCAAGGACTTGGGCCATCCTCCACTGCACTCCCGGGCCACAGCAGAGGGCTGGCCTGGAAGAGGAGCAACCGGGACAGAATCCGGTGCCCCGACCGGGACTAGAACCCGGTGTGCCGGCGCCGCAAGGCAGAGAATTAGCCTATTGAGCCGCGGCGCCGGCCTAGTTAGTAAGCTTTTGACAAGGCCTACAAGAGCTGGCACACTACAACCCAACTGCCAAATCCAGTCCACTGCCTGTCTTTGTAAATAAAGTTTTATTGGAACACAGCCATACTCATTCATGTATGTATTGTCAATGTCAGTTTTTTAGTCTTAATGACAGAGCTGAGTAGCTACAACAGAGACGATAGGGGCCTGCAAAACCTTAAATATTCACTAGGGGATCTTTCACAGAGAAGTTTGCCAAGCCCAGGGTTAGGTTGTTCCTTTCCAGCTGGCTCACTGGTTATCGTCTGTTTTTTCAATATGGACTAGTCCAAGCCTTTTATGAATTATCCTTATTTCCCAGTTTCAGTAAAAGCAGCCTCTGTTTTGAGAGCCCTCAGTGTGTAGCCTGGAATGCAGAGCCTGCACTTTTGAAACATAAACACTTTGTCTAGATATAATTTTAGTACTCCTGGAACTCCCTAGGAAATGAAAAACACCAAGAAGCTCCTCAGACAAAAATTCAGCTCTTATTGAGAACACATATCTGCCCAAGTGTCTCTCCTTTCTGACCTAAGCTATGAACAGCAACCTTTTCGGGGAGCCAAATCTTTACAGATAACATTGGGAGAAAATTATTTTACTTTATTTACTCTTTTAGAAATATATATTACTTACAATAGATAACAATACGGTATAAAAACCCAATTCCACAGAAAATTTCAAGGATTAAATAATAACCAACATGAAGTATTAAATTTCCAAAGGTTTGCAATGCTCTGTATTTAAAAGTGGCTGTAGAAGTCTTGAGTTTTTCCAAAATAAATATTTAAATAAAATATTATATATCCAAATAAATACAATGTAAATAATTCTATATATCCATATAAAATAGAAAACATATATTTATATTTTAGATATCAATGATATGAATATATCCAGATGTTATATACCCATGATATAACTATCTGTAGGAGTGACTTTTATGTGGTTTTCCTAGAACTTTATCATTTTATGATTGAATGTGTATCTAATCTCCTGATAGAGAAAAAACAAGGCAGGGGTGGGATCTCCTGAAGGCCACTTTTCTTCCAGGTTTGGTAGGCATTCACTAGAGCACTGTTCAGGAACTTTTCACTTGGGGCCAGTGCTGTGGTAGAGTGGGCTAAGCCTCCACCACCAGCATGGGCATCCTATGCGGGCTCTAGTTTGTGTCCTGGCTGCTCCTCTGCTTTTTTTTTTTTTTTTTGACAGGCAGAGTTAGACAGTGAGAGAGAGAGACAGAGAGAAAAGTCTTCCTTTTCCGTTCGTTAACCCCCCCAAAATGGCCACTATGGCCAGTGCGCCGCACCGATCCGAAGCCAGGAGCCAGGTGCTTCCTCCTGGTCTCCCATGGGGTGCAGGGCCCAAGCACTTGGGCCATCCTCCACCGCACTCCCAGGCCACAGCAGAGAGCTGCCTGGAAGAGGAGCAACTGGGACAGAATCCTGCGCCCCAACCAGGACTAGAATTCGGAGTGCCGGCGCCGCAGGCGGAGGATTAGCCAAGCGAGCCGCGGTGCCAGCCCTGGCTGCTCCTCTTCTAATCTAGCTCTCTGCTATGGCCTGGGAAAGCAGTAGAAAATGGCCCAAGTGCTTGGGCCTTTGCACCCACATAGGAGACCCAGAAGAACCTTCAGGCTCCTGGCTTTGGATCAGCCCAGCTCCAGCTGTTGCAGCCATTTGGGAGTAAACCAGTAGACAGAAGACCTTGCTCTCTGTTTCTCCATCTCTCTGTAACTCTCTTCCTCTCAATTAAATAAAATCTTAAAGAAAGAAAGAAAGGAAGAAAGAAAGAAAGAAAGAGAGGGGGGGGAGGGAGGGAGGGAGGGAGGGAGGGAGGGAGGGAGGGAGGGAGGGAAGGAAGGAAGGAAGGAAGGAAGGAAGGAAGGAAGGAAGGAAGGAAGGAAGGAAGGAAGGAAGGAAGGAAGGAAGGAACTGTGTACCCAAAGAGAGTATTTAGCAGTAAGAGGTAGAAAAGTGCTGATACTTATTAAGCACATACCATACACATTACAGGCTGCATTCAACAGGCTCCACCCACCCCATCTCTCCTGATCTGGAAATTTGGAAGAAGGTCAAACAGCCAGTAAGTTGCAAAGCGAGAATCTGAATCCAGGTGTCCTAACTCCTAAGCTCTTTTCAAGTTGAGGTAAGGGATCCATTTTGAATGATTGAATGCCTCGAAAGTGCTATTCCTGAGAAAGGAAACATACTTAACTATAACTCTATGTGTTACGCAGTGAAGAGATGTTCAGGACAAGACTGCTGGAATTGGGCATCTGAAAGAAATCCAAATGAGTTTTTGTGGATATTGGTGAATGAATTCAAAAGACATCAGAGAGTCTATCTGCTTGCTACATGCTTGATCATCTCTAGCAATTCTGAGTCTACATCCTGTAGGCATATGTTTGATTGAATTAGCTCACCGATATGAAGGGATGCTGCATAGAAGTGACTGGCCAAGAGGAAACAAGATAAATGCAAAGACAGAACAATACTGTCTTTGTGCTATCATATTTTCTGAAGTCCTTTTTAAAACTTTTGTATATTACTTCAATTTCAAGGTATAAGGAAAGTGCTTCAGTGAGATTTTGTTGCTATTGACCTCTTGTTCTCCTGAATTCTTCCACAGTAGTAACTGTTCACCTCAAATTCTGCTATTCAAAACTAACACAGGGTTACCATCTCTGGGAAGCCATGATTCCTCCAGAATCACTAAAATAATGCAGAAATCAGGACATTAAAATGCACCTGACCAACCTTGTTTATTAGCTTTATTTATCATCCAGTATAAACAGTAAGTACTTTGTTCCCTGTTTCATGCACAACTTAACATCTCAGAGCGATTTCAAGCATCATACATCACCACTGGTCCACACTTGGCCATGACATTAGCCCATTTCATCATGCTAAGTGTGTGTGGATGGGGTGGTGCCTGCTTGGAAGTGTGGCTATAGTGCCATTATATGATGAGTAGAATGGCCCCCTCCACATCCCGGTAGTTCGTGGGAAGTTCTTTTTCTGCATTTTCTTTCATTTCTGTGTCTGTCTCCTCAAGAGTCCACAAATCCTTTCCTTTTAGACACCCTTGCCTAAACACATCAATTCCTTCTTCATGGTATGACTACTGGAGTTCTCAACATCCTCTAGATTAGAAACATATTGAATGATGTTTGCATTTTACCCAAAGAAATGCATATTCAGTCATGTTACAATGTGTTGAATCCCTTTTATGATAAGAATATTTAATGAAAGAAAAGCAGGAGCAATTAGGTCATGTAGAATGGTTTTCCTCCTAGACTGTGGAGGATTCTGCTGGTGGGAGGGACAGGGAGAATGATTTAAGAGTAAGTGATGAGAGTCCCAGTGGAAAGTAGTTGTTACGCTTTTATTTATAGTAACCATGAACTTTTAATTTCAACCTTCCTTCTTTTTGAGTATTAACTCCATACTTGTCTCCAAATTGAAAGGAAAACAGCAACTTAGAGAGGAAAATGCCGTATTTTTCTACTGAGAATCACGTATCTTTAAACTGCTAATTCTGAAAGAATCATTATAATGCCCATTCTCTACAGGAACAAGCACACAGAAATAGCGCTTTTGTAGGAGAGATCTGAAGAGGAAAAGTGACAGAATTTCCAATTAGAGTTGAGACTACATTATACAGACTTTCTGGCCTACTGTCCGTAGACCTCAGTTCAATAAATCAATATTAGGTGGTCACTACTTGCCTGGCACTATGTGTTTTGTTTAGTTTCTTACAATGTTAGGATGTATTTGTTTACTTTTCTATCAGCAATTGCATTGGTGGGTCACGCGTAGCTTGGAAAATAAGATTAAGAAGTTGTAAGGCTCAGCTTTGCTATTCCTCTCTGAAGTTCCAAATCCTCAATTTTCTCATCTGTAAAGTGAGAGCAACAATATCTACTGCACAACCTTCAAGGAGTAAGTAACCTGTGTGCACGTGTTGTGTGCAACTGTAGCCACTGTTAGACATTATTACCCCAAAGAAATTATTACCAAAAGTATGACTATACTATATTTTTAAACTCTGTATGCTGGATATAAACACAGTATTAGAAATCTCTGCCTTACTTCACTTTTTCCAACCTCTTGAATGCTGCATTAAAATGTTAAAATTTGTAATGCTAGATATCGATCTTGAAATATTTTAGTTGTTGAGCCGGCGCCGTGGCTCAATAGGCTAATCCTCCACCTTGCGGCGCCGGCACACCGGGTTCTAGTCCCGGTTGGGGCGCCGGATTCTGTCCCGGTTGCCCCTCTTCCAGGCCAGCTCTCTGCTATGGCCAGGGAGTGCAGTGGAGGATGGCCCAGGTGCTTGGGCCCTGCACCCCATGGGAGACCAGGAAAAGCACCTGGCTCCTGGCTCCTGCCAGGATCAGCGCGGTGCGCCGGCTGCAGCGGCGGCCATTGGAGGGTGAACCAACGGCAAAAGGAAGACCTTTCTCTCTCTGTCTCTCTCTCTCACTGTCCACTCTGCCTGTCAAAAAAAAAAAAAAAAAAAAAAAAAAAAAAAAAAAAAAGAAATATTTTAGTTGTTAATTGTCAAAATATAATAGCAAATAATTTTTTTGCAGAAGGCAATAAATAGCACTATTTACTCAAAGTGATTGTAACTTTTGTATTTGCCTTCCTAATATACAACAGATGTGAAAAGACATGGGTTTGTCCCACCCCACCCCCAAATGCTCAGTGCAACATATGGCACCGAATCAGCTTACACTGGATGGAACACAGTGAAAGATGCATGTGTCTGTGGCAAAGTGAAACCAAGTTTGCTGTTAGTTTTTACTATTTAGTCAGGATACATCTGAGGACTTTTTGTTTTTTGGCTAAGAAAATTAAAATCTTTAAGGTGAACAAAATTACCTAAATAAATTTTAAATTAATTTTATATATCACAGTTACTGACAACGACACATATCTATTAAATCTGTGACTTTAAAAGTTAGTACCTGCAAGAGAAGCCTGTAGAGAATCATGAATAAGACGTTTTTGTGTTAATGGTAACTGCAGTGTACAAATGGTTTTGTAGGGGCTGGCACTGTGACGTAGCAGTAAAACCACTACCTGCAGTGCCAGCATCCTATATGGGCACGGGTTCCAGTCCCAGCTGCTCCACTTCCAATCTATCTCTCTGCTATGGCCTGGGAAAGCAGTAGAAGATGGCCCAAGTCCTTGGGCCCCTGCACCCATGTGGGAGACCCGGAAGAAGCTCCTGGCTTCAGATCAGCGCAGTTCCAGCTCCAGCCACTGCGGCCATCTGGGGAGTGAGCCAGCAGATGGAAGACCTCCCCGTCACTCTCTCACTCTCTCTCCCTCTCCTTCTCTCTGTAACTCTTTCAAATAAATAAATAAATCTTTAAAAAAATGGTTTTATAGTCTGATTAGTAACATGAGCATCATGAACAAATCAAGCCATCCCCCACAAAGGCCTACACATACTTTCATTAATAAAGATATTGCAGTTATCAAACTGGAAAATCACATGCACTTTATTCATGAACCTGATACTATTTGAGATTTTAAAAATAAATAGTAGCACTGATGTGGGTGAGCAAAATCAAACATTGTTAGGATAGATTGTTAAAATGGCAAGTATTAAAAGGCACTGCTAAATCTACTAATTTGTTCCTCCTTCATTTGTAAATGTAATTGTTTTACATGTACAGTGGGACTTCAAAAATTTCATGGGAAATGGAATTAAAAGATGTTTACATTGGTGCAAAATGTTTTGAAATCCATGCATGCTTTTTTATAACATGCATTTTCCATGCTTGTTGAAGTCTTTTTGTATTAAGCATAAATATGTCAAATTCCTACACAGAAATTATTCTGCTTTTTCCTGTCCCCTTCTCCCCCATCTCTCCAAAAAACACCAAGACTCAAAATATCAGTGGCTTTCACTGTTATCATAATATCTCCTTACTTACGCAATATGCTCTTAATATGCTTCAGAAGACTTGATGACATTTTGTGGAGACCAGTTCCTTTAAATCTCCTATAGTCAGTGCTTGCCCTTCTTCCCAAAGTGACTATAAAAGTCTGAGGGAAACAGGACAAAGTGGATGCAGTACTTTGTACTCCTCATTCCTCAAAGCTCAAGGAAAGAGAGCTTCCAAGGTGCAACCCCTCCATGCAGCACTTCATCACTGCCAATGGCACCCAAATTCACCTTTGTCAGGCTATGCCAGCAGCAAGTAGGAAGAGATGCTGCTGCACTAGCAACTGGAACACACAGCCCAGAGGTGGACAACAAAACTGTCTGAAGTGAACCCCATGGTAGCCAAAAGCACTGAACACGGTCCTGCTATAGCAAAAGGTGAGAACTCACTCATCTGGGATTGTGGAGATTGTTGGGGTTGGGAGTCCGTCAAACAGCAGAAATGTTCTCTTAACTTCTAAAAGAGAATTTAGATGAATGTTTACCATTTGAGGAATCTTCCGTTCAGGAATGAATTTCATCCTTGCATGATTGTTGTTACAGAAGGAACCACAGCACCACTTTGCTTCCTTAGTGTTTTATTTTCAGCACACCCTGGCTTAGAAGTTTGGTTCTACTCATATCACACATGGAAACTGCAGGGAATGAGACTTTCAAGTGATTGGAACAAGCTCTAAGGGACCCTGCTGGAAGAAGGAAGTACAAATATCACTTGGTCCCCATGGTCCCTGGGGATCTCACTGCAGCTTGGGCAATGAGAATGTACATTTGGTTCAAAAGAATAACCTCTCTCCTAGCCCTAATTCCTTTTACTAGATATTTTTTAACTAAGCATTAAACAGCACAAATCAAAAAGCTAAAGTACTGGCCAGAGTGTAGGTCTGTAATTTAATGCAGCTTGGATGTGAGTGCATAGATTCACACATATACAAATACACACACACACACACTCCAAAAAGAACAGAAACAAAAACAACTTACACATTTCACTGTCCTGTAAACTACAGCATTTATGGAAATACATATCTGTTAAAAATAACACCCCAGTGCACATGCATACATACTTTCCTTTCCTCATCAATACAGCAAGTCCAATTTATTATGAAAGAAGAGAGAAAAAGAGAGACAGAGAAAAAGATTTCCACCAACAGGTTTATTTAAAAGGAAGCAAATTAAACGGAACTATAGTGACAACAGCAGATATCTAAACAATTCACCTTCCTAATGCTGATTAATATATTCATTTTAACAAATCAAATGTGTTGCCAAAAGATCAATGCTACTGTTCATACCCCAGTGGCTACTGGTTTCCACTGTCAAGCAAGATGTCCTTTCTCAGCTCCTAACACTATTTATTTTGCTTCCTGTCAATCTTGAAAATAATTCATCTTGTGTGTTGTTTCTCGTAAATGCTTCCTGGTGCTTGATTGCTCTGCCTATGTGGCATTGATTTCAAACTGCCATTTTACCTTTCTAAACATTTAGGATTTTCTAAGCATGAGGAGAATGCCCACAAGGCAAATGAAAATGAGACTGTAATTAAATGAGTAGAATATGTTTTACAATATATCCAGCATTCTGTCTGTACCAGAAGTCTCCTTGCATCCAATACCGCCTTCCCAACCTGGGTGCAGAACAGTAAATTAACATCTGGAGACTCCAGCAAAGAGGCCCCAGTATCAGCATGTTTAATGGATTACTATTGCAAAGGAACAGCTTTCCCATAGTTAGTGAAATAGAAAACATATATTTAAGGACCTACGCCCAGGCCATTAAAAGGGGGGAGGGGAGATGAGAGACAAGCAGAAAACAATAGAGAAAACAGAATATCAGTTACCACATGAGTTTTGTAGTAAACAATAGAATATGACGTGCAATAGTGCAATTTTCCTTTGCTAGTCCAACAATACAAGTCTCAACAGGAAGTCCACTGAGGTTACTTTCTGCATTTCGGGATTCAGTTGCGGGCTTGCCGGGGGTTGGGGTTTCTGCCAGGCTTCTGACTCTGAGTGGAATCGCTAATGCTGGAATCGCTTTTACTCAGGCCAAGATGACGGAGCTTCACATCCCAACGCTGTGAAATTTAAAATGAAAACAGTCACGTGCACATCTCACCAATGTCATTTCTGTGTGATTCTATCAGCACCCTCTTTGCCCTAAGGGCGCTCACCCCCACGGTGGCCAAAAAGACAGCCAAGGTCAAGGGCAGCCCTCCCAGCGAGCGCACAGAATGGATGGAGGGGTCTTGCACCCCCAGCAGCAATGACTGCAGCGTGGGTTTCTGCCAGGGCGTCTGCGGGGGCCCAGACGGAGCGCATCCGCTGCAGGCTGCCCTACAGCTGGACAGGGTTTGAAGCCAGCTGCAAGTACAAGCTTGAAAGCTGGGGGGCCGTGTAATGAGGCACAGGCATCAGAGCCCACCAAGGCACCCTGAAGAAGGTCTGGTTCAATGCCCAGTGCCAGGAGACCTTCCGCGTGATCCAGCTGTACCCCTAAGACCAAAACCAGGAAAGGGACACCAAAGGACTCGAAGCCATACTGCGAAGGCAAGGCGCCCTGGCTTCATCTGGGGCTGGCCCACGGCCTCCCTCCCGCAGGCCCAGAATGTAACCTACCAGCACTTTTTATCTATGCTTAGCTTTATCAGTCACCCCCTCTTTCTTCCTTGCCCTTCCCCCATGGGACAAGGGATTCTGGGAAGCTTGAGTGCCTCCCCTGGGGGTTTGATTCCCAGCACCCACTTTGCTTTTCCCCACCATAAACTGTTACTAAGAAACAAACCAATTTTTCCCAATAACATATTTTTAATATTGAAAAGGGGGGAAAAGTTGCTTATATAGAGTGTATTAATAATGTTTTCTTATGCTTATGTTGCTCTTCCTTCCAGGGACCACACTTTAAGAGGCAAAGAGCTAATGTCAGATGGCCCAAGTTAATATTCTAACTCCGTCACTTAACATGCAAAGTTTCCTGAACTTACTAGATCCTTTTTTAATTTATCCCATTGGACTTAATCAAATAAACTCATAAGAATGCTTTAAAGATTGAAGGAAAATGTATAGAGTAATTGGTATATAAATATTAGCTCATATTATTTTTCTATTACTGATAGTAATTCTTCTTTTTAGCATACTTCACTCCACAATCTTATTGTTTTAATATTTAAAGAACTGAATCTCAGCTCCCTAAGGCAGTCTAAATATCTTGATTGGAACAATTTGCTATAACAGAGACTTAGAGAAACAACAATTTGCATTAAAAAAAAAAAGGTATTTTAAAACCTGAGAGCAAAAATCAGCTGAAAACAGTAACTCTGATTTTATAAAAATAACAAAAAACTAATAGCCTCCAGAAAATTCTTTTTTATATCCTCAAATTGACTAGAAAACTAAAATTAGAATATAAAGAACATCAATAATGCTGGCTCAAAGAGATTTTCCACCTAAATCCTTTAGCCAGGGGTATCTGTATAACAGTTAATAATTGGTGGAGCTGCTGGTTTGTTTTTTTCCTATTAGCATATTTATAGATTTAGCATACAAATGACCTTGCCATAATAACTCTGAGTGTCCTATAGAAAGCAATTTGAACCATGGTTGCCTTACTAAAAAAAGGACAAATAAGCCATGTGTCCTGTCAACAACATGATGATTGTTATTTTGATACCAAAGGAGAAATAGTAAGACTTGTTACATGCTTTACAGCAGGGACATTGAAAGCTCTTCGAACTCTTACAGGAATTTAGGACAAATTCCTATTCTGCATTAGCCTGAAGAAAACCAAATTAAAAGGACAATAAGAGATTCCATGATACTGAAGAAGAACCACTTTTTTTTTTTAAATAAACATGAAACTAATTGAAGAGAAGTACAGAGAATGCCCACAAGCCTGCACTTCAAATGCATCCCACTTTTGACAAATACATTGGAGAAAAAAAGAAACATACTGGAGGGTAGTTTTTTCCCAAAAATAATGCCCTTTACATTTCTGTAGGTCACTTAAGCCCAAATGTGTCTGCTATGTCAAGTGCCAGATGTAAAATATAAACTGCCCAGGGGTGTTTAAGTTACCCTGTAAATGTTTCCCAAGCTTTCCAATTCACAGAAAAGGAAGAGGGTATATTATGTTTGGTACAGTTCCCACTCCCCACCCCCACACATCCTTTTAGAGTCTTTGTCTCCCTATGCATTTCCCCCCACATTCTCTGCTTTGAAACAGATTTGCTTAGTGCAGGAAAAAGAAATGAAGATTTCTACAACAAAGCACTTTACTGTGATTTTTTTTTAATGCACCAATCCCAGAACATACCAGCCATTGGCTTTAAAATAGATACATTACTGATCTAAGGACCTAACATAGCCAAGTCGCTTATATACACACAAATGTGGCTGCACATTGTACATTGCAATCAGCATCTACACATTGGATAACACTGGTGTTTTCTTAATGTCTATTTCTTCTTGAAACAGAACTGGAATTTCCTAGCCTCTCTTGCAGCTAGGAATAGACATGCACTGAGTCCTGACCAAAAATCCTAAGTGAAAAGTTTCTAAAGGCTCTTGAAATCCCTTTTTTACCACATTTTTCTTTCTACATGAAATATAAGTGTGATTCTACAGGGGAAGTAGCCATCTTGTAACTTCCAAGTGAACATGGATATGGAAGCAATACCCTTAAAAGTGGTGAACAATAACGCTAGGAGCCTGGAGCCCTTGCCAAAATGTGGAGCTTTCCCTGTCACTGGAGTAGCTATTACCAGCCAACTGTAGTTAGAGCTCTTATACACATTCATGGAATTCACTTCTTAAATGAAATCAACATTAGGGCCAAATTCATTCCTAGGAGTATTAACTATATAAATACATGTATATCAACTTGGAATATTTCTCATGTAGTTGAGGGTAGCTATTTTGTTTAATTGACAGCTGGCTGGTTTTCTACTTTTGTTTTCTTGGTATGGCATTGTCTAAGTGTAATATATAGGCTTACCTTAACTTTTTTACCAAGTCGATCCTTCCATTTCTCAGCTATAGAGCCTTCCACCAAGAGTAATCTGCATTTTTAAAAGAAAGAACCATTTCTAAAACATTGAAACACATTACTGAAAAATATAATGATTTAACTAACTTAGAACACTAATTCTTAACCATTTGAGAGCCATGGAGTTCCTTAAGAAACAAATAAATTAATGATCCCTCTCCATAGAAAAATATATAACTACAAATCACACACATATACTTTTCTATTTAATGTACATATGAAATTGAGGAACCCAACTAAAACCCATCTGTAATCCCCAGGAATGTAAACAGAGCTCAAGGTCAGAAAACAGTGAGAGCAGAGTAGGCAAAGGAATTATTCTGAGTCCTAAAGCAGTGAATTACCTGGAGCGTTCCTCATCTTCATAGCCCATGATGATGTACTCCTCATTAACATTCAGTGGAGGGCACAGGCAGCCAGAGCTGGTGTAAAGGTTGACGTTATCCCTTGGAATGTTTACCAAAGAAGACTTTAGTATCTCCTTCACCTCCACTACTGCAGTCACATCATGGCACTTAGTCTTTACTTCTTTAACTTTAGCCCGAATGACTGGGATAAAAGACAATAAAGCTGATATGGTAATGTGACATACAAAAGTGCCCTGTTCAAAGAGGACAAGCATCTTCCCTCTAGTCCATCCCTAGATGCTTGATGCTCGATGAATGCAGAAGAAGAGACAACCAGATGCTTTTGTATTAGACTAGTGACATACTAAACACCAGAACTGCTCCCAGGTAATGCTCATCTCTGACTCCCTACCAATTTGTGTATACCCACATATTTGTGTGTGTGCACATGTTTCATTTAGAGAAATCCATTTAGGTCATCAAAGGTAGAATGAATAATTTCATGTAACTTTACTCCAGAATGTTATCTTGGATATGCAAATGTGTATGTGTGCAGTTCTTTTTTTAAAAAAAAAATTATTTATGGGGCCAGCATTGTGGCTTAGCAGGTAAAGCTACCAGCTTCGATGGAGGCATCTCGTGTGGGTGCCAATTTGTGTACCAGCTGCTCTACTTCCGATCCAGCTCCCTGCTAATGCACCTGGGAGAAGTCCTTGGGTCCCTGCCACCCATGTAGGAGACCCTGATGAAGCTCCCTGTTCCTGGCTTCACCCTGGCCCAATCCTGGCTGTCTGAGGATTGAACTAACAGATGGAAAATCTCTCTCTCTCTATCTCTCTCTCTCTCTCCCCTGCCCCCATAACTCTGACTTTAAAATAAATCTTAAAAAAAATTTTTTTATTTATTTGAAAGGCACAGTGACAGAGAAAGGAATATATATCCACATACACAGGGAAAGAGAGAGGGACAGAGAGAGGAAGGCAGAGAGCGAGCGAGCGAGCTTTCTTCTGATCATTTACTCCCCAAATTTCCGCCACAGGAGGGACTGAGAGGGTCAGGAGTTCAGAACTCCATCAGAGTCTCTCATGTGGGTGGCAGGAACCCAAGTACTTGGCCCATCATCTGCTGCCTCCCAGGTGTATTAGCAAGAAGCTGGATTATAAGTGGTGATGGGACTCAATCCCAGGAGTTCAATATGAGATATGGGCATCCTGAGTGTTGGCTTAACCTGCTGTGCCACAACACCCATCCCACATGTCTAAAGTTCTAATGACTGTTAACAGGAATTTAAACTATATTAATTTCACTTTATGTAAAGACCTCATACTCAAATATGTTTTGCTTCTTCAACAGAATTCTTCTATCAGGTCTATTAATAGATTTCTCTCAAGTTGGGAGTCTCTTTAGTGTTATAAGGTTATTCTATGTGGGATGGGCATTAGGTGACGAGGTTAAGATAGCACTTGGGGTATCTGCATACTATATCAGAGTGCCAGGGTTTTATTGCTCGCTCCACTCCTGATTCAAGCTTCCTGTTAATGCACACTCTGGGAGGCAGCAGGTGATAGCTCAAGTACTTGGGTCCCAGTCGTCTACATGGGAGACATGGATTGCTTTCCTAGTTCCCAGGCATTTAAGGAGTGAGCCAGCAGATGGGAGGTCTCCCTGTCTGTCTGCTGCCTATCAAATAAACAAACTTTAAAGAAAATATTTTAAAGAATTCATATAATAGTAGCATCTTTAAAATAAAGTCCTGGATGATAATGTCACCAAACGTGTCTGCAACCATTTCACCTTCTTCACCTGGACTCACACTTCAGATGTTAGTTCCTTTCTTCCTTTGTTTCAGGACAGATTATCTTTTCTTTTTCTTTTTTTTTAAGATTTACTTACTTCTTTGAAAGGCACATTGACATAGAGATCGAGAGAGAAAGGATGAGAGAGAGAAATTCTTCCATCTGCTAAGTCACTCCCCAAATGGCCACAACAGCTGGACATGGGTCAAGCTGAAGCCAAGAGCCAGGAGCTCCATTCAGGTTTCCCACAAAGATGCAGGGCCCCAAGCACTTGGGCCATCTTATGCTGCTTTCCTAGGAACAAGAGCAGGGAGGCAGATCGGAAGCAGAGCAACCAGGACTCAAATTGAGGCTCACAAGAGATGCCAACGTCAAAAACAGCAGCTTAACCTGCTGTAGCACAATGCTTCCCCTGGTAAATGAACTTTATAAAGAAGTTTATAAAAACTGAGAAAGAGTAGAAATATCAACCAGGAAGAAGCCAATAGCATTTGCCCAGGTACCCTCATTGTTCTAGTTCAATAGTGATACATGTTACCCAGAGCAAAACAAAATTTTTTCTTAACTCAGAACCTAGTCTTTATTTTTATTTATTATTTTAATTTTATTTAAGGTACACAACTTTCATGTATTTCCTATATACAGATTCAGGAACATAATACTATTCCCCACCATACCCTCCCTCCTACCCATGCTCCCACCTTTCTTCCTCCTCCTCCTATTCCCATTCTTAATTTTTATAAAGATCTATTTTCAGTTTACTTTATACTCATAAGATTAACTCTACACAAAGTAAAGAGTTTAACAAATAGTATAAAGAACAAAAACATTGTCCTCAACAGTTGAGACAAGGGCTGTAAACAATCATCAAATCTAAAAATGTCAGTTACACTCCTGTAGATTACTTTTTTTTTTTTTTTTTTGACAGGCAGAGTGGACAGTGAGAGAGAGACAGAGACAAAGGTCTTTCGTTACCTTGGTTCACCCTCCAATGGCTGCTGTGGTCGGCATGCTTTGGCCGGCGCACCGCGCTGATCCAATGACAGGAGCCAGGTGCTTCTCCTGGTCTCCCATGGGGTGCAGGGCCCAAGCACTTGGGCCATCCTCCACTGCACTCCCTGGCCACAGTAGAGAGCTGGCCTGGAAGAGGGGCAACCAGGACAGAATCCGGCGCCCCAACTGGGACTAGAACCCGGTGTGCCGGCACCACAGGCGGAGGATTAGCCTATTGAGCTGCGATGCCAGCCTAGATTACCTTTTTTTTAAAATTTTTTTTAACTTTTATTTAATGAATATAAATTTCCAAAGTACGATTTATGGATTGCAATGGCTTCCCCCACATACTGTCCCTCCCACCCACTACCCTCCCCTTACCCACTCCCTCTCCCCTTCCATTCACATCAAGATTCATTTTCGATTATCTTAATATACAGAAGATCAGCTTAGTATACATTAAGTAAGGATTTCAACAGTTTGCTCCCACACAGAATATAAAGTGAAAAATAATAGATGATTTTTTTTAAATGATGATGAAATCAGATCAGACCTATTGTCATGTTTGATCCCAGTGAGAGTCAAGTTGGGAGTTGATAATTTCTTCTTCTTCTTTTTTTTTTTTTTTTTTTTTTTTTACAGAGGATCAGTTTAGTATACATTAAGTAAAGATTTCAACAGTTTGCACCCCCATAGAAACACAAAGTGAAATATATTGTTTGAGTACTCGTTATAGCATTAAATCTCAATACACCGCACATTAAGGACAGAGATCCTACATGAGGAGTAAGTGCACAGTGACTCCTGTTGTTGACTTTACCAATTGACACTCCTGTTTATGGCATCAGTAGTCTCCCTATGCTCCAGTCATGAGTTTCCAAGGCTATGGAAGCCCTCTGAGTTCTCCGACTCTTATCTTGTTTAGACAAGGTCATAGTCAAAGTGGAGGTTCTCTCCTCCCTTCAGAGAAAGGTACCTCCTTCTTTGAAGACCTGTTCTTTCCACTGGGATCTCACTCGCAGAGATCTTTTGCCAGAGTGTCTTGGCTTTCCATGCCTGAAATACTCTCATGGGCTTTTCAGCCAGATCCGAATGCCTTTAGGGCTGATTCTGAGGCCAGAGTGCTATTTAGGACATCTGCCATTCTATGAGTCTGCTGAGTATCTCACTTCCCATGTTGGATCACTCTCCCCTTTATTTATTCTATCGGTTAGTATTAGCAGGTACTAGACTTGTTTATGTGCTCCCTTTGACTCTTAGTCCTTTCATTATGATCAATTGTGAACTGAAATTGATCACTTGGAATAGTGAGATGGCATTGGTACATGCCACCTTGAAAGATTATCTTTTAAGTACTCTATTAGTTACCACAGATCAGGAATACTTGGTAAAATAAGCCAATCCCAAAAAGGCAAAACACAATTTATCCAAAGGAACATGGTTTTTGCAAGCTTCTCAGGAATATCTGCAAACCGCTTTCATCTGAACAGTTTCTCATGGATCTTAGGAGCTTTGGACTACAAAGGTGGAGGAGGGGAGGGAGTCGTCCATGAGAATACAAAGCCAGGGGATAAACTATTCTTCTGTCAGCACTTCAGCTCTGTTACAGAAACTTGATGATGCTGCACCAGCTCAACACACATACTCATTCACTTTTAAAACCTCAGAAGAAAACTACTTTTGCTTCTCAGGTGTTTCAGCCTTCGGAGAATTAGTTCCTCAAGTAAGAGAATTTGCAGCATACAAAACATAACTGCCTGGCTGGCCTTACTTGGTTCCATTTGCAAATGGAGTCCCTTTCCTATCTGTGGTCTCTCTAATCTGTATTTTAACAAAAGATAAGATTGCCTTTTGAAATGTCATTTGGGAGAAACAGATGATAAATTCTCAGCCCCAGCTAGCAGGCATTTTTGTGTGTCCTGGCTTAAGTAAATGTGCTTCACAGCATCCATCAACCATTAGAGATTAGTGAGCTGTGCAAACGTTCTCAAACTAATGATTTATTTACCCAGTGTGTCTACTATTTTCATTAGAAATTTTTAGCACATTTTAGCACATGTACCCACTCCAAAATAAATATCTCTCTACAAGACCTACTTTATTATTCAAGTAATTTTGTTAAAGCTCAAGAGTTTTTAATGTAATTAATCTGAATAAGGCAGAGGTTTTGTCTGAATTACCCATGGCTCTCACCCTCGCGTTGCTTTCTAATATATACATAAAAATATATAAAGTAAAAATCAACCTATTTTTGAAATAAGAATATATTTCCTTTTTTAGCTATTTTTCCTTCTATTCCATCCGTCAAGGGCATGCCTTCCTCAAAGAAGTTGTAAGTCATTCCACACAAATGATAAGCCTTAAACTATGTGCAAGCCAGTTTATTGGTTGGCTTTGAAAAAGAAAGTTGCTGTTTCTTTCCATTAATTGTGACACATATCCCATTTTAGTTTACAGTATTCGCCCAGCTACTTCCTCTAGGATTTCTTCTTCTGTGCTATAATGACTAGTATTTAGCTTTTAACAAAAAGAGCAGCACCAACTACTGCAGCACTAAAAAGCTAAGGTAAAAAGTGGTAAGTAATACAGAAACAAGCGAATTGCCCTAATAAACAAATTTTACTGTGTTTTTAGTTTTAGTATAACTATATAGAAAAGTTCATATAGCAGCTTTCAATCTTAAAAAGCTAACCTCCTACCAGCTGAGACCTCCCCTTTCTCTGAGGTTTTTCACATCAATTTGTACAGGAATGGTCTTCAGATAAGCAGCCCGGTCATTTGACTTCTTAGATAAACATGACCTTTCAACTTTGGAAAATGTGTCCATCACTGGCTAAGAGAAGCTAGATTCCTTTTAAGATGAGTAGTAAGAAAAAGAAAATAAAAGTTGATGTCATTAAAGAGAAAGTTGGGAAATTAGGTACATTTATTTTAAACAGATTTGACTTCACTGGGAATTTCCTACTTTATGTTTTTAAAACAGAGTATTTTAAAAGATATCAAAGAGTACTCATATAGTCTTGCACATTTCTCTCCTTCCAGTTCCCAAAAATGCAAAATTATAAATAAATCTGCCCTATAAATCCTATGTCCTCTGCAATAAGGCATGTAACACAGTGCTCTCCTTTTCATAAAAAATTCATCATGAAAGTCTACTTATATTTACTTATTGAGTCAACATCAGATTTGCAAGTCTTTTGCAGCAATAGTAACATGACCTTCATTAATCTCATAGATATTAGCAAAAATCACAATAAAACACCTACAGAATACAGTAAATATTGATTCCTCCATGATTTTATCTACTGGAAAACTCCATTAACTATCCCATCTACATTTGATGGTGAATGATATTTATGACTCTGAAACACATCAGTACCCAAACGAATATTAGAAATGATTAAAGGAGGTTCATCAATCATGGATAAAATCAGGATAATAGCATATCTTGCGGTGATGTTGTGAAAATTAAATGAAGAATTATACACAGGGATCCCCCAACACAGTCCCTGGCATGGAGACAGCATGCCTTTTCATTCCTCAATGCAGCTTCTCAGCTACATTTGGATTGGTATCTCTTTAATTAATGTTCAGTTTATCAGAACGTCACATTTTAGGTCAAGCTAGATACCAAAACATTCCCTCAACTGAATACCAGAAACTTCTCTAAGTGTTACTTTCCAACTTTGGGAATGTTTTCCATGAGATTGACTGGAGAAGCCAAGTTTCCCTTTTATAACCATTTCTTGTACATCAAAGTCCTCTTCTGTTTACTCCAGTGCAGCAGAACTGATGGTCCCTGCAGCTCTAAACATGAGTTCAAATCCTCCACAGCCTCCCAGATATAGCAGAGTCCCAGCTGTCTTGAACTTAACTCTATATACTTAATTATATGCTTCTAAGATACCAACCATGTAGTTAAGAATTCTGCCAAGCCAGCACCTCAGCTCACTTGGCTAATCCTCCGCCTGTGGTGCTGGCACCCCAGGTTCTAGTCCTGGTTGGGGTGCCGGGTACTAGTCCCTGTCGCTCCTCTTCCAGTCCAGCTCTCTGCTGTGGCCTGGGAAGACAGTGGAGGAAGGCCCAAGTGCTTGGGCCCTGCACCCACATGGGACACCAGGAGGAAGCACCTGGCTCCTGGTTTTGGATCGGCGGAAGGAAGACCTTTCTCTCTGTCTCTCCCCCTCTCACTGTCTAACTCTGCCTGTCAAAAAAAAAAAAAAAAAAAAATGCCAATGCGAAACATTTTAATTTTTTGCAACAAGGAGGACTAAGCTTTCAAAATTGTCCTTTATTCACATTTAAGGCTTATTCTTATTTTCATTTACATGTACATGCATACAAAAACACAGACACTTACACCTTTCTTAGCACAGCAGTTTATCAGGCAACCATGAAGTTATCCTTACCATAGTTATAATTATTCCGGAAATAGGTCTTCTGTGTAGCTCTAATAGGCTTGCATTTGCAGCGTTCTGAAAAACACAGTTTTGTTATAAGAAAATTTTTATGATCAGCTTTTTGTTGTTCATTCACATGTCTTATAAAGGCTAAATCTGAATTTGATGGTATTCTCTTTCTCTTCGAACTGCAATCTACGTATCTTCTTATCCGATATCAGGTCCTACTCCCTAATAGACCACCCAAATCCTGAAGAAGCCGTGTTCTCCCCATGCACGAAACAAAGTGGAATGATTGCCTTCTGAGAGGCAATGTGCTGCTTATGCTCAGGTTATTGGTACATTCATGTGGAATAATACACAAGTTTCATACACTTTTGACAAACTACACAGCACTCCTCCAAATATGAGTTCCTGGACCTAAAAGCAACTCAAGGAGATGAGCAGGTATTTTAACAACACAGGGAACTTCATGAAGTTTTTAAGAAAAGAATCAGTGAGCCCTTTCTGATGGTGGAATAAATATCATTTCACTTAATGATATTTTTTGTGCTTTTTGGAGGAAATTACTATGTACATATCTTGAAAAGAGTAATTCCATGTTTTAAAAATGTCTGGATGAGGGGTGGGCATCTGGCTCAGCACTTAAGTCACTGCTTGGGTTGCCCACATTCCACACTGGGGTGCCTGATTTGAGTCCAGCTCTCCTACTTCCAACCCAGCCTCCTAAGGCATCCTTGGAGGCAACGATGATGGCTCAAGTACATAGATCCCTGCTACCCACGTGGGAGACCCAGACAGAACTCCTGGCTCCGGGTCCTGGCCTGGCCCAGTCCTAGCTGCTGCCGGCATTTGAGGAGTGAACCAGAGGATGAAGGATCCCTTCCCATCTCCTCCTTCCTCTCCCCTCTCCCCCTCTTCCTCGTTGTCTTCCAAATAGAATGAAAAAAATTTTATAGAACAAACCTGTATGGATAGAAACTAGAACATATATTTTATATACATATAATAAAAGTTCTAGTTATCTCAAAATGTGATCATTGTAGTACCAGTAATTTAACATCTTGGAAAGTGGGCTATTATACCTTCTATAGAAGAGCTGCCAGGATTATTTAGCTAAGAAACATACATCATAAACATGATAAATTGTAAGCAGTTAAAATCAATATAAAAATTCAAAATAACACAATTACTTTAGAAAATATTTGATTATATATAAAGATTTCTTTAAAATAACACCCTGAGAAAGCTTTGTTATAAGTTAAATGGCATGTGTTCCTTCTGTTTTGACAGAAGGGAAAAAGAACATACAAATCAGAGAAAGGAAGCCAACAAAAATGTCTTGTTTAAAAAGTGTTTTATGTTAGCATGAAGATCAATAAAGCCCAGAAGCTTTTGTTGACCACTAAATATTGTATTTTCCAATCAAAATAAACCTTATGTCCAGTTGAAACTGTAAATGCCAGGTGTTCAAGTAGCAGCTCTGAGACAGGAGCGCCATTCCTACTAGCTTTAAGTTCCAGAAAGCAGTATCTCTACTGGGCACAAGTAGCAGCAGCAACTGTCACTGTCACCATGAAAGAGGTGAGTTTGGCAGCACTGCACGCAGCACCTTCCCTTGTCCAACTGAGTTTTTAAGAACTTTTCTGTATAGTATAGTTAAGATGGCCCAGGGGCTGGTGCTGTGGCATAGGTTAAGCCTCCACCTGCAGTGCCGGCACCCCATGTGGGTGCCAGTTCGAGTCCCAGGTGCTCCACTTCCTATCTAGCTCTCTACTAACCCGCCTGCGAAAGCTGCAGAAGGTTGCCCAAGTCCTTGGGCCCCTGTATCCACATGAGAGAACCAGAAGTAGTTCCAGTCTCCTGGGTTCAGGAGACTAGTTGTTGCGGACATTTGCAGAGTGAACCAGAAGGCAGAAGATCAATCTCTCTCTCCAAACCCCTCTCTATAACTCTGCCTTTCAAATAAATAAATGTTAAAAAAGAAAACATAGCAACTGCGGCAGGCATAGTGGCACAGCAGGGTAACCTGCTGCTTGGTATTCCCTCATCCCAATCAGTGTCGGGTTGGAGTCCTGCTTACTCCACGCTTCTGATCCAACTTCCTGCTAAAATGTCTAGGAGGCAGCAGATGACAACCCAAGTACTTGCATTCCTGCCACCAGATATGAGAGACACACATGGAGGTCTTGGCTCCTGGCTTTGGCCTGTCCTGCCCCTGGCTTTTGTGAGCATTTGGGAAGTGGACCAGCAGATAGAAAATATCTCTGTCTCTCCCTCTCTCCTGGTCATTCTACCTTTTAAATAAATACATATTTTAAAATAGATAGCAACTTTCACTGACTGGAGTCTATTTTTTGTTACTACCCATTTAACTTTGTTTGAAGCATAAACAAATGGATTCCATAAAACACTCTAACAAGAGATTTTTTAAACATTATATATTAAGGTTATTTGGGAAGATTGTCGGTAGGTGTTTACACAACTGTGTATACAAATATACGTAGAACTATTACCTAATAGCTACTAAGCTAAGCGATTACACTCTGAGAACTGAATCTTGCTCATTTGCAATGTGCCTATCATTCCTACTAGTGGTAATGCCTTACCACTTGCTCGTATAGTGAGGCCCTCTCCAGGCCCCAATCGCTAATTCTTGCTATAAGCAAATATCTGTCTAGTTTAAGTAACTAATAACTCACTAACAGTAATGAGGAGGAATAAACTTTTATACATACAAGGCTCAAAAGTGAAAGAACTTCCTTTCACTTCTATACGCTTACTCAATCCAAATGTTCATATCTGAGGGTACTCATGAAGCATATCTTAGATGAACAGATCCCAAGCATTATCCCTCTTCTAAATTATTTTGACACACATTTACATATATATGGATCCCCAAAACCTAAGAAGGTTGAAATTGTAAAGAGTTGTAGAGAAATATACTGCATACATTATTTACCACATTTTTGTGCCTAGCACTCTAAATTTGACTGTAACTTAATGTTTCTTTATAACCAATAGTTCATTTCTTGACCTCACTTTTTATTGGGTCAGTAGCACTACCATCCTTTCTGCTTTAATTGTTAGGAGTCTTCCTCCTGCAGCTTTCCAATGGTACAAGATTTTAAATTTTGTTTTCTACAGTGTCAAATGAAATTATTGTACTAAAATCATTAGCAACCGAGTTTCCTGCATTCTAATGTTGAAAGCTTATAAAGAGTCTACACTGGTGTTTCACCTAAGGAAAACATACATGAAAAAATTAAAGGAGTTGGCTCTGACATCGCCTAAATCATGACAAAGAGATCTTCAAAGTTTTAATATTAAAAGTGGGCAAAGTTTTAATATTAACAATTTGTTCACATCAACTTCTAGTATTAAATATAAAAAAATGAATTTGGAACAATGCATTACCATACCCTAAGAGCAACCAGGGCCACCGCCAGGAAACTGTCTTTGACAATTTTTCCTCATCCTTTCACTCTCCTTGCTCCACTCTTTAAGGGACTCTCCTAAAATCAATTATCTCATACTATCTCTACTAGTAAAACAAGACTGTTGACTGTCATAGTACAAAATAAGTGTTTCGCTCTAGTACAGAAGTGAGTTAGCAAAAGTAAAAGATGTCCAGAGCTCCACAGAACTTAATCTGCAACTCAGGGGAGATGCCCCAGTGTACACAGCGGCATCTGGGCAATGAACAGCCTTGCTGTCTCAACAGTGAGACATACAAAGCTCAAGGGGGAAAATGATCATATTCTCTTTTATTCTGTTTTGCTCAATAAATAGCTTCATTCATTGAAAATACATAAGGATAATGGTATTTTTATATGGCTTTACAAGTTCTAAAGAATTTTTAAGTTTATAATTCTGATACAATTATGGAGTTTGATACTCACTGCAGCATCACTTTATAATGCAACCTTGTCTGAGTTCAATGGGATACAACTTTCTAATTAGCCTTGACTGTTGTTTCCTATTGAATTCTCTTGGCTCTGATTCAGAGCTCCAAGACTATAATTAACTTTACTAGATTTTAAAATCCTATAACATTTCATGCACCATGACCTTGGAATACTATCTTTGAGTGGATATTTTTCTGCTTTTCTAGGGAAACTTCTTAGATCTGTGCTTAGGATCTGTCCCAAAGTAGGGGGAAGAGGGTGAAAGAAAACATAAATTCTACTTATTTATAGAATTTTATTGTTAATCTTTCAAGATGGACCTTTGCTAATCAGATCACAGTTTAAATAAGTTTTAACTTGTGCCAAAAGCATTGTAGGTCATATATCCCAGCATTTGACCCACTGAAATGCACTGGTCCTCTCCCTCCATAGGAGCTGATCACAACAAATTTTAAAGGATATAAAGTACACATTTTATGATTTCAAGATCTAGATCCTTAACTGTGACCTCTTTACTGATATTCAAATCTATATTTTCAACTGTTTATAAAGGTTATCTATGGGCACATACATCCTAAAGTAATTTAAACATCTGTTAATGGTTATCACATGATGAATTCTTCTTTCTTCTATAGAAACAATAGTGTCCTCTCACATAATGACTTTGAGATATTCATCCTTCCCTAAAGGGGAGATGGCAAAGAGAAAAGTACTAACATTGGTTGAACTTTTTTAGATACTTACATATTAATGTGTTCATTCTATAAATATGTATTGGGTATCTGCTACATTCCAGGTAACAGGTATATAGGATGAACAATAGGCAACAGAAACAGAAGAGGATACAGCTATTGAACAAATACACATAAAATAAATTATAATCACATTGACACATGCTATGAAAGAAAAGTACACTGTGTAAGTAAAGTGAGAACATGTAACCTGATGACCTAATAAGTTAGTCTAACCTGAAAAGTGCTCTGAGGAAATTATATTTATGCCAGAAATCTGAAAGCTGAGTTGCTTTCACCTAGGCAGGACCTAACCATTATATGTAAGATGGAGAAGATAAAAATCATACAATTCCTAGAAATCTGATTATATTAAATGACACAGAAATAAGCAAAGCACATTGCTGGTGATAGTGAATTCTTCTCTGATTTTTTAAAAGAGATTTTATTTATCTATTAATTTTAGAGGTAGAGTTATAGACAAAGAGAGGGAGAGACAGAGAGAAAGGTTTTCCATCCACTGGTTCACTCCTCAAATGGCCACAACAGCCAGAGCTGAGCTGATCTGAAGCGGGAGTCAGGAGCTTCTTCCACGCCTCCCACGTGACTGCAGGAGCCCAACCACTTGGGCCATCTTCCAGTGCCTTCCCAGACCAAAAGCAGAGAGCTGGATCAGAAGAGGAACAGCCGGGATGCAAATCAGCATCCATATGGGACATGGCGCTGGAGTCTCAGCCTATTACTCCACAGCGCCAGACCCTCTTCTCTGAATTTTTTTTTTTTTTTTTTTTGACAGGCAGAGTGGACAGTGAGAGAGAGAGACAGAGAGAAAGGTCTTCTTTTCCGTTGGTTCACTCCCCCAGTGGCTGCTGCGGCTGGCGCACCGCACTGATCCGAAGCCAGGAGCCAGGTGCTTCTTCTGGTCTCCCGTGCGGGACTTGGGCCATCCTCCACTGCACTCCTGGGCCACAGCAGAGAGTTGGACTGGAAGAGGAGCAACCGGGACAGTTAAGTCCTATTGTCCCATAGCTAAAATGCTTTATTCTGATGCTGATTATGAATGATCTTTGAAATTCACTATAATCTTAAGATTTGTATGTTGAATACAGATATTTGGTAACTTTAAAGTCACATACTGGATTGAGTAAAAATTCCAGAATTTAGGGGGTGGCATTGTTGTGCAATGTGTTAAGCTGCCACCTATGACACCAACATCCCATATGAGCACCAATTTGAGTTCTGGCTATGCCACTTCAGATCCAGCTCCTTGGGAATGTGCCCAGGAACACAGCAGAAGATGGTCCAAGTGCTTGGACTCTTGTTACCCACATAGGAGACCTGGATGGAGCTTCAGGCTTCCAGCTTCAGCCTGGACCAGCCTGGCCATTGTGGCCACTTAGAGAGTGAACCAGCAGATGGAAGGTGTCTCTCTCTCAATCTTCCTTCTGGGGCCAGCGCTGTGGCACCACAGGCTAAAGCCCTGGCCTGAAGCACCAGCATCCCATATGGGCGCCGGTTCTAGTCCCAGCTGCTCCTCTTCTGATCTAGCTCTCTGCTGTGGCCTGGGAAAGCAATAGAAGATAGCACAAGTCCTTGGGTCCCTCCACCCACGTGGGAGACCCAGAAGAAGCTCCAGCCATTGTGGCCATCTGGGGAGTGAACCAGCAGATGGAAGACCTCTCTCTCTGTCTCTACCTCTCTCTGTAACTCTGTCTTTCAAATAAATAAAAAAATAAATCATAACAAAAATCTTCCTTCTATCCTCCCTCCTTTGGTCTCTGTAATTCTGCCTTTCAAATAAATAAAATAAAATATTTTTAAAAACATTCCACAACTTAAAAACTGGGTCTATAAAATTGTTAATATATCAAACAGAACAAAAATCCATTATGCATATGTCCCCTGAAGTCCTGGACTCTTCAGTCATAAAAAGCAGAATTCCTACATATTGTCAAGAGCTCATTAAAAGAGTTAATAAAGGGCTTAGTGGTAAAGCCACTGTCTACAATGCCAGCATCCCATGAGGGTTCATGTCTCAACTGCTCCCCTTCTTTTCCTGATCCCTATTAGTGGCCTGGGAGAGGCAGTGAAGATGCCTCCTGCTACCCATGTAGGAGACCCAGATGAGGCTCCTGGCTTCTGACTTCCATATGGCCCAGTCCATCTGGGGAGTGAATCGGCAAATGGAAGAACTCTCTCTATATATAACTGTCTCTCCCTCTCCCTATTTAACTCTGACATTCAAATATATAAATAAATATTTTTAAAATATTAATAAAAATCACTCTTTAGTAAAACAATCTTTTTACAATGACAAGGAAATTGACCTTCAACTCTACAGAATCCAGCTTGGTGAGTTCATGTACTGAAAAAGACAGACATCTCCTTAAAAATTCCTTACAGCCTCACTGGAAAGTCCTTTCCAGGTACTTCTCATAAGTCCCTATGCAGCCAAACTCAAGATAATTGATGCTTGGGTCCACATTTCCCACCTAAAAAAGACTGATCCCGCTTTAATAGTCTAGCCCTTCAGCATCACTGACCGCAAGCTTTGTCTGACCAGGAAGAAAAATGACTGACAGCTTGATGTTTCACTGTTTTCAACTGAGACCCTGGACCAGGCCTTTACAATCCTTAAATACTGAAACTTGTTATGTAGATCTCATGCTTATTTTATAATTTATGTAGTAATTACATTCTTAGGAATGTTGCTAATTTTGATGATCCTATGCCAAGCCATTTATCTTTGTGTTCCGATTGCTTGTTTTCAGATATTTGTTTGTAATATATGTAGTGACAACTCAGTAAAGATGGGCAGAAGAGAGAGCTCCCATCTTCTAGTTTATACCCTCAATGCAACAATGAAGACTGTGTTGAGCAGCATCTGAGAGCTGGGAACCCAATCCAGGAATCCCATGTGGGTGGCCAAGACTCAACTTCTTGAGCCATCACTACTGCCTCCAGGTTCTACACTACTAGGGAATTAGAATTCACAGCTGGAGTCAGGTATTGAACTCCAATCTGGGATGCAAGCAATCCAATCCAGTACCCTAGCTGTTAGGGCAAACACTCATCCATCACCACTGTCCAGATAACTGACAAAAAGAAAAACAATAACTCTAAGGATATGTTATTACTTCTCTACATTTATACAAAAATTTAGACTCTATCAGAGCAGAGAAACAAAAGGAGCATGCCTAAAATTCAAAATGGAGTCAAGCATCCATTTTCTGACTCAAGATTACAAACATCCTCTAACATCCTTGAAAGATCACCTTGCAGCCCTTGCCCTGGCACATTTCTGCTTCAACTGCCAAGATAAACAGTCTCTGACTGAGAAGGAGCATCCAGTGATGTCATAAGAAATACAAGAGAGGGTGGAGCCAAGAAAGCTGAATAAAGCTGTTCTAAGAGAAAAGGAGGGCGGTCCAGTGTATCAAATGATCCTCAGAGCTCAAATGATTGGAAGAGAAAAGGATCCACAGATTCAATTGTCAAGGAGATGATGGGACCCTGAACAAAAGAGAGAATAAAACTTTGAAAGCAAAAGAATTCCACCCACTACACAAGAAAAAGGAGAGAGGAGAACTGATGTTGACAAGTTGATAAATGTGTTGGAGGAGTGTTGAGTGAGTTGCTTCTAATTGTTTTTACTTTCTCGCTGAAGGATGAAGTTAAGTCATTAGCTATGGGGAGTGAAGAGCTAAGACAGGCAAAGTGAGGAAGCATGAGGAGAGAAAGTATAAAGCCATTATTTTGAGAGGGAAGGCAAAATTTTTAGTAGACAAAATTGCTAGGTAGTGTTGATTATTTGAAATTTTTATCTTGAACTCACAGTATATCCAGTCACCCTGGTTGAGTGATTTGTTCCAGCAACTAGAGTTAGGAATCGGCCAGGTGAATATGGCAGACAAAGAGCGGATCAGGGAATTGAGGATACCTCAAGGGAATGGTTGTTAAAATACAGTATGAAATCTCAGGTACACAAGAAGATCAGGGACTGAAGAGAGTAAAAAGTAGTTGATGAGTAGGCAGTCTTGGGGGAGTAAAAACAATTTTCCAGAACAAATCAACTGGAATGAAAAAGAGGTGGTAGGCAAGATATGTGTGATACCTGAAATTAACATTATAAAGTTAGCACCATTGACAGAAGACAAGATCTAGAATTTCCAGTGTAGATGGGGCAGAATAGATAAGCAAGCTAATAAATAAAGAAGTCAGTGCACTAGAGAGTTCATCTACTTTATCATCAAAAAAGGAGACAGATTTCTTTATGGACTTCTTCAGATAGCTGTATGTTGAAAGATGGGCAATATGATATTTGGCCTACTAGATCAGTTCCATAGTCATCCTAGAAACAAGGAGATGGTAAAATATCCCAGATTCCACCCCAAGGATCACATTGCCTCTTCCCAAAATTGCAAAGCATCAAGTGGGTACTTCACACACACACACAATCTAGGATGTTATTATTCCTAGGGGATTAAAAGTAAAGAAAAACCCCAGGGCCCTAGTGTCCTGATCACACAGTGATGAAAGGGGGTAAAGAACAGCACAACTCCTACAGAAAAAGAAACCAAGAGCTATATTTAAAAAGCTAGAATTTAGGGACTGGCTGCCCTTTTTTTTTTTTTTTTTTTTTTGACAGGCAGAGTTAGACAGTGAGAGAGAGACAGAGAGAAAGGTCTTCCTTTGCCGTTGATTCACCCCACAATGGCCGCTGCAGCCGGCGCACCACGCTGATCCGAAGGCAGGAGCCAGGTGCTTCTCCCATCTCCCATGCAGGTGCAGGGCCCAAGGACTTGGGCCATCCTCCACTGCACTCCCGGGCCACAGCAGAGAGCTGGCCTGGAAAAGGAGCAACCGGGACAGAATCCGGTGCCCCAACCAGGACTAGAAGCTGGGGTGCCGGCGCCCCAGGCGGAGAATTAGCCTATTGAGCCGTGGCACTGGCCTAGGGACTGGCATTGTGCAATAGCAAGTTAAGAAGCCTCCTGCAAAGCCAGCATCCCATATCGGTGGCAGTTTGAGTCCTGGCTGCTCTACTTCCAACCCAGCACCCTCCTAATGTGCCTGGGAAAACAGCAGAAGATAGCCAAAGAGCTTGGGCCCCTGCACCCACATGGGAGACACAGATAAAGTTCCTAGCTCATGACTTTAGCCTGGCCCAACCCCAGCTGTTACAGCCATTTGGGGAGTGAACCAGCAGATGTAAGAACCTCCCTCCCCCTTTAACTCTGCCTTTCAAATAAAAACCAACCAATGGAATTCATACCGGTGTCATCCTCATGCAAAGATGCACTGTTATACAAAAAAATAAATGACATGATGCACATAGATAAATGGATAAATCTCAAAAACATGGTAGACAAAAGCAATCACTAAGAATATTACTGTATGATTCTACTTAGATGGAGCTAAAGAAAGACAATATTAATCTATCATAATAAAAATCAGAACTGTGTTCTCCTCTTTATTGAGCACAAAGGAGTTTCCAAGTGTGATGGAAAAGTTCTTTACCTTGATGTGGGCAATGGCTGCTTGGGAAGAAACATTTGTCAAAACTCAAGGTGACATGCATTTCAAATTTGTGCATTTTACTATAAATAAATAATAATGTACCAATAACATATAAATACATTTAAGATGCTCCTTGAATTTTTTTCCAGAAAGTGAAGTGTGTCATGACTCAGCAACCATTCATTATGTGTTCAAAATAATTTTTATTTCCTAAAGATATACATAGGGCAAAAAAACATTATATCATATGGAAAAAGTGATAAGGTCAACTGGTGAACTTGGGTAATATAATAAAGCTTGAGAAAGCAAAAGTAATATTCATTTGAGTTAGCTGTAAAAACAAACCTTAAATATTGTAATAAAAGACTCAATTCAGAGTAATTTGCACTTTGTAAAAGGGAATTGCTTAAGATTGAGAAGACTGGCACTAGACGAGTAAAAATAAGAAGCTCAATTTATTCCTTTAGGATGTATGTCATTGAAAATTTTTGAATTAACTACCTTTCATACAGTTTCTGCATCCAAAAGTCATTCCAGATATCCAAAACATAGGAGACAATGAAGCATTGCCTATTTTTCCCCATGACATCCTAAGTGTTATGTTTCATAATATACTCAAGAAGTCAATTAACGTAGCCTTTAGAAGATCATGGGGGGTGTGGGGGGTCAGTGTTGTGGTGGAAAGGATTAAGCTACCACCTGCAATGCTGACATATGGGTGCTGGTTCAAGTTCCAACTACTCCACTTCCCTGCTAATGTGCCTGGGAAAGCATCAGAAGACGGCCTAAGTCCTTGGGCCCCTATACCCATGTGGAAGACCTGAAGGAAGCTCCTGGCTCCTGGCTTCAGCCTGGCCTAGCCCTAGCCATTGCAGTCATTTGAGAAGTGAATCAACAGGTGGAATATTTTTCTGTCTCTCCCTCTCTCCTCTATAACTCTGCCTTTCAAAAAAATAAAATCTTGAAAAAACATGTATCTATTCAATGCCAAGAACATAGAAAAGAGGTGGAAAAAAAAGAAAAATTCCAGTCATCTGTTTACTCCTCCATTTCATGTCTTTGGCATATAGAGTGCATAGTACAAGTGAGTATTCATTACATTTTTTATGAATGGTAGGATGAGTAGACTAATAATAAAAGCAACTAATACATTTCAGTACTGGAGACCCAGAAAAATTATGTTGCTACATAAGAAATAAGAAAGTTACAAGGAGGAAATTTTTCATGAAGATTAATTATTAAATACATTATGTTTGAAGTACAAACAGAACACCTAGGTTGAAGTATTTATTGAAAAGGAAATGTGATACCACACGTGACAGAATGATCAGCACTAGAGTCACAGAAGCGAGAATGAAGTGCTTGTATCTGGATGAACTTCAGTAGAATGAAATCACCCTGAGGAGAGAGGAACAGAGGCCAAGCAAGAGCTTTGGGGAAAGTGCCCAGAAGAAGGGCAGGAGCAGAACTGGGGTAATAGAGCCAGGAGAAGAATGCTCAGAAAAAAGAACTGGTCAAAAGTACCAGTAGCTACAAGGGAATGGCAAATACCTATGGTTATAAGCTACTGTATAATTACAAAAATACTATTTACCTATCCTACCATTTTCCCAATGTGGAAATTACCCAAAGTTAATTTAGCCTCTATAGTCAATTAATATTTGCATTAAAGAAAAAATCTGAATTCCTTCCCCAAGCTGGAAGAAAGCCAAAAGGGAGGAACGATGTTTAAATAAGGAAAGAGAGGGAGAATGGATCTACACTACCCAAGCTAAACACAGGCCATCTGACACAGGTAGGTGACTGGGGCAGTTGCAGGCACCAGGAATCTCCAGGTACTCATAGCCCCACCCAGCTCCCAAAGTCTGTTACACCTGGAGAAGTTCAGAAAGTGGATAGTGGAAACTCTGGTAGAGTATCTGATTTGCAAAAGGGAACCCTGCTAAGGGTTTCCTAACATGAATTGTGTCAGAAGGGACCCTATAAGTCAACACAGACTGATTGCTCTGTTACAAATCAGACCCAGAGAAATAATGTGGCCGAGCTTATAAATTTAATTAGTAACCTACCAACAATATGGAGAAATCCATGTTTTTCAAATGCAAATTCTCAAAATTGACTCATCACAAAGTAGAATTGAACCATTTGACTATCGACCTTAATTTTCTTATCTAACAGACTAAGTGACTCAGGAGAACAGAACTAAATTTGTTTTTCTTCTTCTTCCATGCTATGAAAATAGACAGGACTTGAGTATTCTTTACGTTGGTGGATTTACAACTGTAAAATACACTCACAACAGGAAGCTGCTTACAAGTCATTATTTCCAAAAGAGAAAGAAAAGAAAATTGTTCCGCTTGAAAGCAATGGGTAAATTAATTGGAGTAAAAGAATTTCTTTTCCAAATTCCAGACAGAAACAGCTTGACACTGTGGGAAGACGTAGTTATGTGGCTTACAATGTTTTTTGTGACTTCTTCATTTCCTGTTTTATCATGATCAACCTCAGCTGTTAAATTCCTCCCAAGCATAAAATTTTTGAGTGTGAACAAATTAAGTTTTCTTTTTGGAACATGTGAATATGTTAGTGTTTCTTTCCCAAACACCATGATCCTTGGTTTTCCCTGTTTGTTTTCTTCTCTCCCATTATACCAGGGAATGGAAAACATTTTAAAAAGAGGAACAGTAAACACTGAACCCAGAACACTGAATTCATTTTAGGTAGTTTTACATGTTGAACTATTTTTGTATATTGTTTATAGTGCTGTTGACATATTCTCTCTTTCATACGCTGAAGCTCTGTATTCTTCTAACTATAACTTCTGGATAAATTGATAGCATACATAAACACTTGGCCAGAAATTGCGACTCACTAATTACACTATTATACAAAGGAGCTTTTTTGGTTTGTTTTGAGCAAACATAATTAAAGGAGTGATCCTTAAAATAGCAAAATTGCTGGATATCAATGATTTCCAAATAGACACTGAAAACTATAAGAGTGGACAACTAATTCTAAAACATTTTAATTCACTTGTGTTTTTACTAAGATAAATGTTTGTTGGGACCACCTCTGGGGGACATTGTCTCAAGCCAAAAACTTGTCACCCTAATAAGATTCAGTAAAATTTAACAGTAAAAACCATTCCAATAACTAAAGTTGATATTTAGAAATATCTAAAGTTGATATTTCAAAGTTATTTACAACTCAATAAATTTTCCACTTCTACATACAAGACACCTTACAAAGTAGGACACACTGACCAAAATCAGTACAAGTCACTAGGAGAAAATGAAATAAAAGAATATAATAACTCATTGTGTTATAGTGTTATAATTTTATAATATTATAATATTTTTATAGAAACTGACACAGTATTAGTCATGGTAACAAAAACTGGAAACAACCCAAATACTCAGGAACATTTAATAAATAGAGTGTGATACGATCAATGACAGAATACTACATAGCCACAAAAATGAAAAACTGCTGCTATACAGAACATAATGAAGAGAAAATGAACAGAACACACATGCACAGAAAGAAATGTATAGGCAGGATTCCATCCATATAAAGCAAAAAATAAGGTAAAGTTAATCTATGATATTAAAATTCCTGCTATTGGGACAAAGGGTGGGAGTAGTGATTTGGAAACTTCTGGACTGCTGGTAATATTATATATCTTGATCTATGAGGTGATTATAAGTGTACTTTGTAATGCACTGAGTTATATGCTTATAACTTATGTACTTTTATGAAGATATATCATACTTAAAGGTTTATTATATGGTAAAATGGGATAGTAGACTACATTCCATTTCTCCCAATGAATACAGCAATAAAACCTGGACAGAATGTGTGAAGCAGTTACTTTAGAACTCTGAAAGCTGGCGCTGTGGTATAGCAGGTTAAGCCTCCGCCTACATCACCTCATCCCAAATAGGTGCCGGTTTGTGTCCTGGTAGCTCCTATTCTGATCCAGCTCTCTGCTATAGCCTGGGAAAGCAGTGCAAGATGGCCCAAGCGCTTGGGACCCTGCACCTGCATGGGAGACCTGGAAGAAGCTTTGGCTCCTGGCTTCAGATCTGCCCAGCTCCAGCTATTTTGGCCAATTGGGGAATGAGGCAGCAAATGGAAGACCTTTCTATCTCTCCCTCTTTCTCTCTGTAAAAAAAAAAAAAAAAGAATTGTAAAAAGTAAACAATAGCAAGGAGATTGGGGAAGAACATTCGTGCCATCAAACTGACAGCTGAGTCATCAGTTTTCCCCCTCTGCTGCCCACCAGTCTGGTTTCCAGCCTGTAAGCTGGAAGGGGAATTATACAGTCAGGGAGTACTCCAGGAAAAATCCTCAGTTCTGGCTCAAGATGTGGGAAAGGGGTGTCTAGCATGCCAGTCTCCTGTATCCCACCCCTCAAGCCATCCCGGGACAGGGGTAACAGCAACAGCTGTAGCACGGGAGGCTGGCTGAAGCAGAAAGCTCTGATGGAGAACATTCCTCCCCAACAGGAGGACCTGTGGGGCTAATGATGAGCACCTTGGAAATAAATGGTAAGATAGAAAGTCTTCACAAAGATATACAAAATATATTAAAGAACCAAAAGGGAATTTTAATTTTTAAAAATACAGTAAAAAAAAAAGCCTGAAAGTTCCCAATAATAGAATAGGGACAACCAAGAAGAGAGCCAGTGAACTTAAAGACAGGTCAATAGATGCTCTCCATCTAAACAGAGAAAAAAGTTGGAGGGTGAGGGGAAATGAACAGAGGCTATGGACATTACCAAGGATCGACATTCAGATCCTCACAGAAGAAAGTATAACTAGTACTCAAACAGTATTTTTCACTTTATGTTTCTGTGTGGGAGCAAACTGTTGAAATCTTTACTTAATGTATGCTAAACTGATCTTCTGTATATAAAGAGAATCGAAAATGAATCTTGATGTGAATGGAAAGGGAGAGGGAGTGGGAAAGGGGAGGGTTGCGGGTGGGAGGGACGTTATGGGGGGGAAGCCATTGTAATCCATAAGCTGTACTTTGGAAATTTATATTCATTAAATAAAAGTTAAAAAAAAAGTATTTGAAGAAATAATTCCTGAGCACATCCCAAATTTGGCAAAATGAATAAACATAGATTCAAGAAGCTCAGTTAAGACTAAACAGGAAAATTCAAAGAGATCAATGTCCAAGCATTGATCAATAATCATAATCAAATTGCTAAAAACTAAAGACAAAGAAAAAAAACCTTCAAAGAAACCAGAGAAAACAGATGCATTAAAGGGGAAGAATGATTTAAATGACTGCTGGTCTTCCATAAGACGTACTGAGGCCAGAAGTAAGCACGATATTTTTTCAGCACTAAATGGACTACCAACCCAAAACTCTGTACCCAGTGAAGACATTCTTTGGTGAGGAAGGTGAAACAAAGATATGTTTAGGTGAAGGAAAACATAAAATCTACTGCCAACAGGCTGGTTTAAAGGAATGCTAAAGGAAATTCTTCAGACAGGAGAGAAATGATACCAGAAGAAAGCCTGGAATCTTGGGGAAGAAGAAAAAACAGGGGCTGTGTTGTCGTGTGGCAATGCTTCAAGTCCCTGCTGCTCTGCTTCTGATCCAGCTCCCTGCTAACGCACCTGGGACTTCAGCTGATGAGGGCCCAAATTCTTCAGGCCCTGCCACTCACATAGGAGACCTGAATGGAGTCCTGAGCTCCTGGCTTTCACATGGCCCTTGGGGAGTCTATCAGCAGATGGAAAGTAATTCTTTTTGTCTCTGTCTCGCCTACAAACCTGCCACATCCCCCTACTCCACCACCCTCGCTCAGTTTTTCTGCCTTTCAAACAAATAATAAATCTTCAAAAAGGCAGAACAATAGAAATTATCAACATCTGCATAAGCACACTAGGCTACTGTTCTTCTATTGCTTAAGTTTCTTAAAACACATCAAATACTTAAAATAAAAAAATCTATGGACTAGCATTGTGGCATAGCAGGTTAAGCTGCTGCCTGTGATGCTGGAGGCCCACAAATCCTGGCTGCTCCACTTCTGATCCAGCTCCCTGATAATGTGCCTGGGAAAGCAGTGGAGCCCCTGAACCCACATGAGAGACCCGGAGAAGTTCCTGGCTTCTGCCCAGCCCCAACTGTTGTAGCCAGTTAGGGAGTAAACCAGAGGATAAAAGATCTCTCTGTCCTTTCATCCCTATCTCTATAACTCAGCCTTTCAAACAAACAAAAAAAAAATCTTTAAATACATACATACACACATATGAACATATATATATAAACATTGTCTAATGGGGATGAGAGCAACTCAACACAAAAGAAACAAGGAAACAGGGATCAAACAAAAAATTAAAATGTAAGACCTGAATAAAAACATAAAAATAACCATGTTACACATAAATGTCAAAACACAGCAATCAAAAGACAAAGACAGGTACAGTGGATTTTTTTAAAAAATCAACAACACCAAAAAAAAAAATGACTCAACTGTATAGTGTCTACAAGAAATATATTTAAAACATGAGATGGCTGGCGCCGTGGCTCACTAGGCTAATCCTCCGCCTAGCGGCGCCGGCACACCGGGTTCTAGTCCCGGTTGGGGCACCGGATTCTGTCCCGGTTGCCCCTCTTCCAGGCCAGCTCTCTGCTGTGGCCAGGGAGTGCAGTGGAGGATGGCCCAAGTGCTTGGGCCCTGCACCCCATGGGAGACCAGGAGAAGCACCTGGCTCCTGCCTTCGGATCAGCGTGGTGCGCCAGTTGCAGCACGCCAGCCGTGGCGGCCATTGGAGGGTGAACCAACGGCAAAGGAAGACCTTTCTCTCTGTCTCTCTCTCTCACTGTCCACTCTGCCTGTCAAAAAATAAATAAAATAAAATAAAATAAAACATGAGATAGATATGTTAAAATTAGAATAATAGAAAAAGATCCACTTGCATCGCAAAACAATCAATGTGATACACCACATTAACAGACTGCAGAAGAAAAACCATATGATTATCTCAATAGACACAGAGAAAGCATTTGATAAAATACAACACCTGTTCATGATGAAAGCTCTAAGCAAATTGGGTATGGAAGGAACATTCCTCAATACAATCAAAGCAATTTATGAAAAACCCACAGCTAACATCCTATTGAATGGGGAAAAGTTGGAAGCATTTCCACTGAGATCTGGTACCAGACAGGGATGCCCACTCTCACCACTGCTATTCAATATAGTTCTGGAAGTTTTAGCCAGAGCTATCAGGCAAAAAAAAAAAAAAAAAAAAAAAAAAGAAATTAAAGGGATACAAATTGGGAAGGAAGAAATCAAACTATCCCTCTTTGCAGATGATATGAATCTTTATTTAGGGGACCCAAAGAACTCTACTAAGAGACTATTGGAACTCATAGAAGAGTTTGGCAAAGTAGCAGGATATAAAATCAATGCACAAAAATCAACAGCCTTTGTATACACAGGCAATGCCACGGCTGAGGAAGAACTTCTAAGATCAATCCCATTCACAATAGCTACAAAAACAAGCAAATACCTTGAAATAAACTTAACCAAGGATGTGAAAGATCTCTATGATGAAAATTACAAAATCTTAAAGAAAGAAAGAGAGAGGATACCAAAAAATGGAAAAATCTTCCATGCTCATGGATTGGAAGAATCAATATCATCAAAATGTCTATTCTCCCAAAAGCAATTTATAGATTCAATGCAATACCAATCAAGATACCGAAGACCTTCTTCTCAGATCTGGAAAAAATGATGCTGAAATTCATATGGAGACACAGGAGACCTTGAATAGCTACAGCAATCTTGTACCACAAAAACAAAGCTGGAGGCATCACAATACAGGATTTCAGGACATACTACAGGGCAGTTGTAATCAAAACAGCATGGTACTGGTACAGAAACAGATGGATAGACCAATGGAACAGAACTGAAACACCAGAAATCAATTCAAACATCTCCATCCAACTTATATTTGATCAAGGATCCAAAACCAATCCCTGGAGTAAGGACAGTCTATTCAATAAATGGTGCTGGGAAAATTGGATTTCCACGTGCAGAAGCATGAAGCAAGACCCCTACCTTTCACCTTACACAAACATTCACTCAACATGGATTAAAGACTTAAATCTATGACCTGACACCATCAAATTATTAGAGAGCATTGGAGAAACCCTGCAAGATATAGGTACCGGCAAAGACTTCTTGGAAAAGATCCCAGAAGCACAGGCAGTCAAAGCCAAAATTAACATTTGGGATTGCATCAAATTGAGAAGTTTCTGTACTTCAAAAGATACAGTCAGGAAAGTGAAGAGGCAACCGACAGATGGGAAAAAATATTTGCAAACTATGCAACAGATAAAGGATTAATAACCAGAATCTACAAAGAGATCAAGAAACTCCACAACATCAAAACAAACAACCCACTTAAGAGATGGGCCAAGGACCTCAATAGACATTTTTCAAAAGAGGAAATCCAAATGGCCAACAGACACATGAAAAAATGTTCAAGATCACTAGCAATCAGGGAAATGCAAATCAAAACCACAATGAGGTTTCACCTCACCCTGCTTAGAATCGCTCACATTCAGAAATCTACCAACAATAAATGCTGGAGAGGATGTGAGGAAAAAGGGACACTAACCCACTGTTGGTGGGAATGCAAACTGGTTAAGCCACTACGGAAGTCAGTCTGGAGATTCCTCAGAAACCTGAAGATAACCCTCCCATACAACCCAGCCATACCACTCCTTGGAATTTACCCAAAGGAAACTACATCGGCAAACAAAAAAGCTGTCTGCACATTAATGTTTATTGCAGCTCAATTCACAATAGCTAAGACCTGGAATCAACCCAAATGCCCAGCAACTGGATAAAGAAATTATGGGACAGGTACTCTATCGAATACTATACAGCAGTCAAAAACAATGAAACCCGGTCATTTGCAACAAGATGGAGGAATTTGGAAAACATCATGCTGAGTGAAATAAGCCAGTCCCCAAGGGACAAATATCATATGTTCTCCCTGATCAGTGACAACTAACTGAGCACCAAAGAGGAAACCTGTTGAAGTGAAATGGACACTATGAGAAACGGTGACTTGATCAGCATAGCCCTGACTGTTAATGAACAATGTAATACTTTATCCATTTTAGTATATTTTTTGTTCTAGTACTATTGGTTGAACTCTGTAATTAACACACAATTATTCTTAGGTGTTTAAATTTTAACTGAAAAGTGATCCCTGTTAAATATAACAGTGGGAATAAGAGAGGGAGGAGATGCACAATTTGGGACATGCTCAATCGGACTTGCCCCAAATGGTGGAGTTAGAAACATGCCAGGGGATTCCAATACAATCCCATCAAGGTGGCATGTACCAATGCCATCTCACTAGTCCAAGTGATCAATTTCAGTTCACAATTGATCACACTGATAGTTCTAAGAGTCAAAGGGATCACACAAGTCTAGTGTCTGCTAATACTGATAGAATCAAAAAGGGAGAGAACGATCCATCATGGGAAGCGGGATACACAGCAGACTCATAGAATGGCAGATGTCCTAAATAGCACTCTGGCCTCAGAATCAGCCCTTAAGGCATTCGGATCTGGCTGAAGAGCCCATGAGAGTATTTTAGGCATGGAAAGTTAAGACACTCTGGGAAAAAAAAAAAAAAAAAAGACCTAAATGAAAGATCTCTGTGAGTCAGATCCCAGTGGAAAGAATGGGGCCATCAAAGAAGGAGGTACCTTTCTCTGAAGGGAGGAGAGAACTTCCACTTTGACTATGACCCTGTCGGAATAAGATCAAAGTCGGCGAACTCAAAAGGTTTCCATAGCCTTGGCAACTCATGACCAGAGCCTAGGGAGATTAATGATGCCATAAACAAGAGTGTCAAATTGTTAAGTCAACAACAGGAGTCACCGTGTACTTACTCCTCATGTAGGATCTATTCTTAATATGTTGTCCAATGTGAAGTAATGCTATAACTAGTACTGAAACAGTATTTTACACTCTGTGTTTCTGTGTGGGTGCAATCTTTACTTAAAGTAAAGTAAAGTGTGATGAAATCTTTACTTGATATATACTGAATTGATCTTCTGTAGATAAAGATAATTGAAAATGAATCTTGATGGGAATGGAATGGGAGAGGGAGCGGGAGATGGCAGGGGTGCAAGTGGGAGGGAAGTTATGGGGGGAAAGCCATTGTAATCCATTAACTGCACTTTGGAAATTTATATTTACTAAATAAAAGTTTAAAAAAAAGATCCACTTGAAAACACTAATAAAAAGAAAGTTTGAGCAGCTCTACAGAGTGACTCCAAAAAGTTCATCAAAAAATGGAATTAGAAGTATGAGTTCATTTTGGTGCAAAAAAACCTTGAAATCCATGCATGGTGTGTTCTATAATATGAGTTTCCTGTATCTTGGGAAAAGAATATTTTTGCATCAAAAATGCTTTGTACCAAAATAAACTCATACTTTTAGTTCCATTTTCCATGAACTTTTTGAAGTACCTTTACATTGATGTCAGACAAAATGGACTTTAGAGTAAATTACCAGATATAGAGAGACATAACGTAATGAAAACATCAATTCACTATTAACACATAATATAGTGAACACAAAATATTTGGTGTATATCAAATAACATGAAGCAAAACTGACAAAACTAAAAAGAGAATTAGAAAACTCCACAATAATATTTGTGGGCTGAAACACAACTCTTTGAATGCTAAATAGATCTTCTAGACAGAAAACCAGCAAGAATATAAAAGACTAAATAACAGCATCAATCAACTGAATCAAATTGACATTTAAAGGACATTCCAACAAAAAGCAAAATAGAAAATAGAAATACACATTTCTTCCAGGTGGAGTATGCAACAAGATAGATCATGTCCTTAACAAATAAACCTTGACAAATTTAAAAGAATCAAAATTTAAAAATTTAGTAAACTGACAAATTTAAAAGAATTAAAATCATACGAAGTATGTTCTCTAGCCATAAAAGAATTAGAAAAAATAAGAACATAGCGACAACTGGAAAATCCCCAAACAACAGCAAATTAAACCACATAACCCTAAATTATGCACAAGTCAGAGGAAGACTCAAGGGAAATTATAAAATATTTTGAACTGAAGAAAAATGAAAATGAGACTATTAAATTTATGAGATGTAACTAAAGTCATTCTTAGGATGAATATTTATAACTTTATCTTAGAAGAGAAAAAAGTCTCAAAACATAAGTGCTACCCTAAGGACCTAAAAAATAAAAAGGCCAACTAAATCCAAGGCAAGCAGACAGAAAGAAATAGAAGTCAATAAAACTGAAAACAAAAAATAAAGAAAACAAATGAAATCAAAAAGGGTTCTTTGTATCCATAATGAATAAAGAATTGTCAAAACTCAATAGTAAAAAAAAAATACAACTTTAGAGCCGGCGCCGTGGCTCAATAGGCTAATCCTCCACCTTGCGGCGCCGGCACACCGGGTTCTAGACCCGGTGGGGGCGCCGGATTCTGTCCCGGTCGCCCCTCTTCCAGGCCAGCTCTCTGCTATGGCCAGGGAGTGCAGTGGAGGATGGCCCAGGTGCTTGGGCCCTGCACCCCATGGGAGACCAGGAAAAGCACCTGGCTCCTGGCTCCTGCCAGGATCAGCGCGGTGCGCCGGCTGCAGCGGCGGCCATTGGAGGGTGAACCAACGGCAAAAGGAAGACCTTTCTCTCTCTGTCTCTCTCTCACTGTCCACTCTGCCTGTCAAAAAAAAAAAAAAAAAAAAAAAAAAAAAAAAATACAACTTTAAATGGATAAAAGAATTGCATAGACACAACAAAAAGGATATATGTGAATGATAGGCAAACCGATAGATATCCAGGGGCCAGCACTGCTGTGCAGTGGGTTAAAGCCCTGGCCTAAAGCGCCAGCATCCCATATGGTTGCCGGTTCAAGACCCCGCTGCTCCACTTCCAATCCAGCTCTCTGCAATGGCCTGGGAAAGCAGTAGAAGATGGCCCAAGTCCTTGGGCCCCTGCACCCATATGGGAGACCCGGAAGAAGCTTCTGGCTCCCGGCTTCAGATCGACGCAACTCTGGCCGTTGCAGCCATCTGGGGAGTGAACCAACGGATGGAAGACCTCTCTCTCTCTCTCTCTCTGCCTCTCCTCTCTCTGTATAACTCTGACTTTCAAACAAATAAAGTAAATCTTTAAAAAAAAAAAAAAGAGATATCCAACATCATTATCCATAATGGAAATGCAAATTAAACCTTGATGAGCTGTCTTTACACACCTATTAAAATGACTAACAAAAATGAAACTGACAATAGCAAGTGCCAAAGAGGATATAGAGCAACGGGAACTCTTACAAATTGCTAGGGCAAAATTGGAGGGCCATTTTGGAAACAGTTTGGCAGTTCTCCACAAAGTAAAATATACACTTACCATATAACCCAGCAATTCTTTCCTAGATATTTACCCTACAGAAATGAAAATATATGTACAGTGCTCACCTTAGCAGCACATATGCTCAAATTAGAACCAAAAGGAGAAAATTAGCAAGGCCCTGTGCAAGGGTGACACGCAAATTTGTGAAGCATTCCATGTTTTTGAGGACCAGAACAATTAGTTAGCAGTAATAGGTTCTAGTGGGCTAACTGTAATTCACAATAATGTATTACATACTGCCTTAGAGACTAGCAAGAGAAAAGCTTGTAGACTCCAAACATAATGATAAGGAAACAGAAATGTTTGCCCTGCTAATTTCCTGGTTTGATCAGTTTGTGCTATATTTACAAGTTTCAAAATACTGCACTGTACTCCACACAAATGTACAAGTAATACATGCTAATCAAAAACTTTTAAACGAAGTTAAGTTCAGACAAAAACTTGTGCATGAATATTTACAGCGGCTCTCTTCATGACCACTCCGAACTGCAAGCACTCCAGATATCCTTCAAGGAATAAATGGATATACAAATGATAACACATCAAAGTAATAAAATACTCAGCAATAAAAAGGAATGAAATATTGATACCTGCAACAACTTGGATGAAACTCAAAGGCATAATGCTGCATGAAAAGTCAATCTCAAAAGGTTACATACTGTAGCATTCCATTTACATGACAGTTTCAAAAAGACAAAACAACAGTAATGAAGAACAGATTGGTAATTGCCAGTGGTGAAATGTGGGGAAATCTTACATAGAAATGGGTATAGATTGATCGAGTTCTTCAGGGTTTTGGAATTGTTCTGTCTCCTGATTGTGACAGTGGTTACATATCCATACACACTTTTAAAATTCATGTATACCAAATTATATACCAAAATAAAAAGTCAATGTTGTTATATGTTAATATTAGAAACAAAGTTATTATAAATAAGTAAATAATGTATAAGTTTATTTTTAAAATGTAGGACAAAAACATTCACAAAGAAGACTTGAGTATCTAGGTTACATTGAAGAATAAATTAACCACAAATGAAAACCGAGAAGATGGTGATATACTCACCACTGCTTGCCCCTCTACAGTTTCCATTGCTAGAATCCATAGGAAAATCTGAAAGGAAGATAGAATAAAGAAAGAACTATAACATATCTAATAAAGAATTCATATCTAAAAATATAAATCCATAATGTTTGACTTGGGTGAGAACCCAGGTGTCTCAGGAAGCGTATTCTTATTAGGGTCACCTGGTTGGCATTCTGATCATTTGTGAGTTGAATACAGATGAGATTTATTTTTCCATCTGATTAAAAGGTGATGCTCTTTGGAATCCTCAGCTGTGCCTGAAATTTCAGAATTTAATGTTAAAATTTTGCAAAATATGTAAATGATGAGCACCCTATCACAATAAAGCCGTACAAATAGGCACTCACCCAACATTTATGACTTGATTACAAAAACAAGCTAGGGGCCAGGGCTGTGGTGCAGTGGGTTAATGCCTTGGCCCAAAGCACCCGCAATCCATATGGGTGCCAGTTCAAGACCCAGCTGCTCCACTTTCTATCCAGCTCTCTGCTGTGGCCTGGGAAAGCAGTAGAAGATGGCCCAAGTCCTTGGGCCCCTGCCCCTGCGTGGCAGATCCGAAAGAAGCTCCTGGCTTCGGATTGATGCAGCTCCAGCCGTTGCGGCCAGTTGGGGAGTGAACCATCGGATGGAAGACCTCTCTCGCTCGCTCGCTTGCTCTCTTTCTCTTTCTCTGCCTCTCCTCTCTCTCTGTAACTTTTTCAAATAAATAAATGAATTTCAAAAAAAAAAAAAACAAACACATCTCTTCAATAAATAGATTTATCACACGGTACTGGGATACATTTAAATCCTTAGTGCCTAAGGAAAACACTCAGGGAGCAAGCTCATGCCATATTTTAATCACAGTCTAAATAGTTCTTCACCAGAGAGGAAGTCTATTGTCCAGGGACTATTCAAGCTGTGCAATTAATAGATGTGACAAATAATGAGAAATTGCCACTAATTTTAGGATGTCTGAATCCCAGAAAATGGTAACAAAGGTATTCTGTGTTCTAATCAAGAAAGCAGCCCCTAATGAGTAATGCTGAGTGCCTGAGCAGAGCACTATGTTCAAATGCTGTACCAAGTTATATGTTCTTGGCACTCCAGCTCAGTACTTCTATATAAGAGCTTCATATTTGTATTAACACTTCAGCTAAATGTGTCTCTGTGTTACAACAAAAAACAGCACTCTTGTGCTTTTTCTTCATGGGTCATATCATGAGTAAACTTAACAAGGAGGGATTAATATTGTTTTAGGGCAATAACCACAATTATAATTAATGAATTACTTTCTCGGGCTGAGTAAGCATCAGCTGCTATTTAAAAAGCTATATCCAAGGAAAGATAGCAGTCATCCAATAAATGAATAGAGAAGCAAGTGACAAACAATAATTCTAAAACATTTAATTCAACTTGGCATAAACTGTTAATTTAATGGCTTTTATTATATTCAAATACATCATTCATGAGAAATGTACCCACATTTTAAAGTAATCTTCCAATAGTTTTTTCCATTCCTGAATAACAATCACATGATAAATTTATATGGCCAATATAAAATAATCTACCTATAAGGAAGCAATTACAGTGATCTACATTTAAAATGTTGAGTGTTCAAAGACTGAAATAAAAATGAGGAAGAAACTCTTCTCTTGGAAAAAGAAAACCCTTTTGAAACAAGTGAGTCAAGAAGAGTATTTTCTTTCTTTCATTCTTATTCACCAGAAAATGTTTCAACACTTTTAAAAATGCTTAGAAGTCAATTATTAGAATAATCAGATAAAAATCAGATGCAAAATACCCTGAAATTCATACACAGTGTTTTGTATGAGTTTTGCATATTAAATCTTCTAAAAACTTTGATTGCAGGAATTTTAATGATTTTTATCAACAAAATTTTAAATTAAAATAGGTGATACTGTCCCAAGGATTTCCAGTGGAGGGCACAGAGGTTTCCGGAAGAAGAGTCCGAAAGGAACTGGGGGAGGTCGGGAATGTCTTCCAAATGAAGAATAGGATTGCAAAAGTACCAGGCTGAGAAATTGCCGTAGCCATCAAGGGACCTGGAAGTCCTCCAGGGAAGCTGAAACACTGAGCGTGTAAACAGAGAGGAAGCTCAAGAGCTGGGAGGGGTGAGATCATGAAGGCCAGTGGCAGATATCAAAGGATTTTAAGCAGAAGCTGGCTTTTCAGAAAGATCATCCTGCAGGTGTTCAAAGGGGGAATACTGTAACCAACGACCATCCTACGGCCACAGTCTATGTCAGAAACGGTGAAATCCAAACCAAGGAAATGGCATTAGACAGGGAGGAAAGGGAATTCGATTCAGAGTAGATCTAACAGCGCTTGCTACCTATCAAATGTGAGAGACGAGGAAATGTGTAGAATCAAGGCTCATTCTTGGGCCTGCATGACCAGGGTATGGTGATGCCTCTCCACAAGACAGAAAACACCAGAAAGGAGCAGTGCTTGAGGGCAATGAGATGATGAGTTCACTTTAGGGCATGCCGAGGGGCTTGGATCAGACATGAGAATCTGGAGTGTTCTCTGCTATCCCAAAAATGCAGCAATCTCTTATCTCTTGGAATCTATTGTCCAGAGCCTTCTTTTATCCTCTTAAGCCATATTTAAACAGGCTTTCAAAATACAACAAAAATTTTCTTTAACTGCAATCTGATGGGCAAAAGACACAGCTTCTCTTTAAAATTCAAATCATCTTTCTTAGTAAGAGAGGAAGTATAGTGAAGAAAGGATTCTGATTTTAAGCCTTTTTTTTTTTTTTTTTTTAAAGATTGATTTATTTGGAGGCCAGCACTTTGGTGTAGTAGGCTAAGCCTCCACCGACAGCACCAGCATCCCATATGGGTGCCAGTTCATGTCCTGGCTGCTCCTCTTCCAATCCAGCTTCCTGCTAATGTGCCTGGAAAAGCAGTGAAAGCTGGCCCAACTACTTGGGCCCCTGCATCCATGTGGGAGCCCCAGAAGAAGCTTCTGACTCCTGGCTTCAGATCAGTCCAGCCCCGGCCATCGCAGCCATTTGGACAGTGAACCAGCAGATGAAAGACCTTTCTCTCTGTCTCTCCCTCTATCTATAACTCTGCTTCTCAAATGATAAATAAATAAGTCAGAGTTATATAGAGAGGGAGAGATCTTCCACCCCTTGATTCAGTGCCCAAATGGTCCCAATGGCCAGGATGAGCCAGGCTGAAGCCAAAAACCAGGAGCCAGGAGCTTCAGCAGGGTCTCCCATGTGGGTGACAGGGGCCCAAGCGCCTGGGCCACTTTCTGCTTCTTTTCCAAAGCACATTAGCTGGGAGCTGGATCAGAAGTGGAACAGCCAGGACATGACCCAGTACCCATATGGGAAGCCAGTGTGGCTTTACCCACTATGCCATAATGCTGACCCCTGAATTCTGTTTCCTATAAGCTGTATTAACTTGGGCAAGTCACCTAATTTCTCTATGTGCCTCTGCATCCTTTTCTGCAAAATGGGAATAGTGCCTCCTATGTAATTGTTAGTTAACATGCATAATGTACGTAGAAGAGCACCCAGAACATGTGTTGGTTTTTATTCTGTTGCTATTAATGAGCCCTATCCTACAGATGTCATGTCCTCTTCCCAGTAATGTTGCTGTAAAACACTTATATTATGCTTCACCATTCACAAAATAAATGAATCACTTCATATGAATATTTTCTTCTTCACAATATCCAATCAATGTCAATGCAAAATGACATGTTTGAACACAAAATCAATGACAAATCTGGAATTCCAACTAAGGGCCTATAACTCCAAAATTTTTTCCTCAAAATTGAGAAAATACAGCCAATTCTTTATTCAAAACTATAATATGGTAACTCTTGGTTTCCTTATTTTTAAATTTATTTTAAATATATATATATTATTTTAAAAGCAGAGTTACAGAGAGAGGGAGTTACAAAGAGAGAGAGCTTTGATCCACTGGCTCACTCCCCAGATGGCGGCAGCAGCCAGGAGCCAGGAGATTCATCCAGGTCTCCCACGTGAGTGCACTTAGACCATCTTCTGCTTCTTTCCCGGGTGCATTATCAGGGAGCTGGATCAGAAATGGAGCAGCTGGGACTGGTACCTGTATGGGAATTGGTACCCATATGGGATGCTGGTACTGCAGGCGGTGGCTTAACCCATTACACCACAATGCCGGCTCCATGGTCTCTTCTTTTTAGACATCAAGTAAATATAGAAAGGTTTACTATAACTTGGTCAGTTTGCTGTTTGTCACAGCTATTTGAAAATGTGGTAGAAATGAGATAAAAAGTGAATGATTAAATACAGTTTAGAGGGGTTAGAGACTACATAAGATTCTATTTCCACTGATAATCAAGTTAGCTGTAAATAAATTTAATAACATTCTGAGATACTTTTCTGTACCATATTCAGACTGTCTTTCTATATTTTACATAATAAGTGATCTTTAGGACTGGAGAGAAAACATTCTAATCTAAAATTTCCATTTCTCCTTTCCATTCTATTTTCTTTCTCATATCACAGTAAATAATTCTTCTTCCTTCTTGGTATTTGGCCCCTCAAATATTTGTAGACCAGGGCTAAAGAAAAGGCTGCCTGTTCCTCCAGGAGTGGAGAAATGATTAAACAGCAGTTCCTGCATGTGAAAGTTGGCGCAGCTCTGCCAGGCGAGAAAGGGCCTGCAGAAATGTGTTGGGCAAGAGCTGGGATGACAAGTTAGTTCTACCACGGAAACCAGCAATGACTGAGGAGTGATTATGGAGTGCTTGGCGTGGCAAACTGTAGGTGTTGTAGAAATAGCTGTGAAATATCTTACCATAAACTTTCTTAAATGCTTGGATTCTGGGTTTCTGAGATAAACCATTTGTAATTAACAGACATCCACTGGACTTCATTCTTTTTTTCTGTTGCTCCCAAAGGGATATGCTCTTGAGCCTGAAGTGCAGGTCGATTTGTGTGAAATGAAATATTAACTTTATATATTCAGAAGAAATAAAATCTCTCTTCTGGTTATGTTGCAGTATAGAGCTTGTTTCTCAGAGATGAACTGATAGAAGTTCCAGTTTGTATCTGCTTTACTAGTATATTTTTAAGAACACAAAACAGAAAGTACCGGTCAATTTCCTATAACAAGGATAACACTAAAACAGCAGTAGCAGCAGCAGCAATTGGATCAGGGCTGACTATGTATGAGGGCCTAGGTTCAGAGCTTTACGTGCTATTTAATTTCATCTTCACCTTACCCTCAGGATATAATTAGCTTTGCCCCCATTTTACAGATTTTAAAACTTTGAATCAAAGAAGTTATATAGGCTGATGCCACGGCTCACTAGGCTAATCCTCTGCCTACGGCGCCAGCACCCCAGGTTCTAGTCCCAGTTGGGGCACCAGATTCTGTCTCAGTTGCTCCTCTTCCAGCCCAGCTCTCTGCTGTGGCCCGGGAGTTCAGTGGAGGATGGCCCAAGTGCTTGGGCCCTGCACCTGCATGGGAGACCAGGAGGAAGCACCTGGCTCCTGGCTTCAGATTGGCACAGCAGCCGGCCACAGCGGCCATTTGGGGGTGAACCAACAGAAGGAAGACCTTTCTCTCTCTCTCTCTCTCTCTCTCTCACTAACTCTGCCTGTAAAAAAAAAAAAAGAAGAAGAAGAAGAAGAAGAAGAAGAAGTTATATAATCTTCCCTTAGCAACAGTTGATATTGAGAAGTCAAGATTCAACATCTGGGGTCAGCACTGTGGTATAATGGGTTAAGTAAGCCAGCGCCTGCAGTGCCATCATCCCGTATGGGCACCAGTTCATCTCCTGACTGCTCCACTTCTGATTCAGCTCCCTGCTAATGCACCTGGAAAAGCAGTGGAGGATGGCCTAAGTACCTGGACCCCTGCACCAATGTGGGAGACCCGAAAGAAGCTCCTGGCCCCCAGCTTCTGTGGCTATTTGGGGAGTGAATCAGCAGACTGAAGACACCTCTCTCTCTCTCTCTAACTCTGCCTTTCAAATAAATAAATAAATCTTTAAAACACATACACACAGATTTAATAACTGATCTGCCTGACTCTTTATTCACCAAGCAATAATAAAGATTTCACTAGGACTGGGCATTGTGGCACAGTGAGTTAAGCTGCCATTTGGGACACTCGCATCCCAAATCTGAGTGCATGGGATCAAGTCACACCTCAACGTCCAATCCAGCTTACTGTTAATGTGCCTGGAAGGCAACAGATAACTTCCCAAGAACTTGGGATCCTGCCACCCACACAGGAGACCCTGATGGAATCCCTTGCTCCTGGTTTTGGTCCTGCTTAGCCCTAACTATTGTGGGCATTTGATGAAGGAACCAATAGATAAATTTCTCTGTGTCTCTTTCTCTTTGTGTGTCACTCTGCCTTCCAAATAATAAAAAATTATTTTAAAAAAGTTTAATTAAATGTTTAATTAACTGGTAGAATGGCTAAATTGAACTGAATTAGATAAAGTTGCCCTCATACATGAAACCACATGCATGGAAATATAAAATGTGTAAGAACAAAATCCATGAGGCTGACACCATTTTGCAGCAGGTTAAAGCCCCAGTCTGCAGTGCCAACATCCAAATGTGTGCCGGTTCGAGTCCCAGCTCTCTGTTAAGGTACCTGGGAAAGCAGCAGAGGATGCACCCATGGGGGAGACCCCAAGGAAGCTCCTGACTCCTGGCTTCAGATCAGCCTAGCTCTGGACCTTACAGCCATTTACAGAGTGAACCAGCGGATGTGTCTCTGTCTCTGTCTCTCTCTCTCTCTCTCTCTCTCTTTCTCTGTAACTCTGCCTTTCAAATAAATAAAATAAATCTTTTAAAAAAATTTGTGTGAATTTAATATTAATAGTCAGGATGTGACCTATTCTTTATAAAAGTATGTTTACCGTTAGTATTTTAAAGCAAAACATAGTTTGAAGCATTACTCCATTACAGTAACACTAAGCTTTGTAAAATGCTCTAAGCTTGCTTGTGGAGTTATAATAATACACAATGAGGGAACAAAGCCCTAGAATGGTAGAATCTGAAAATCCTCTTAATGTTGAAGGAATGTAAAACATTATCCCGTTTTATTCAGGGAGACTTCATTTTTGTATCTGGCTGGATAGATTCTAGTTGTAAGACACAGGGATTCTGTTTATACCTGAAGGAAGAAAAAAGAACCCGCTTGGTGAACTGTCCTAGCCCACTAAACCAAGGGATATATTGCACTGTAAATTAAACTGGTCACATGTGGTAGTTCCTAAGTAATTCCAGGTGTCTGACAGTTTGACCCAACACAGGGAATGTAATTTTCAACAAGCTAGCCCTGGAAGCTAGGGGAGCCTTCAGGCTAAAATCCACCCTCCACAACTTATTCCCACCTCCCTTTCAGCTCCCTCCTGCCACCACTATCTGATTCACACTGAGGATTATGGTAGGGGGTGGGGAGACCATTACTAAATTATGATTCCAACTACCGCCTACTCCTACTTATTTTTCTAGCAAGGATGCTGTCAGCAAAGCAAGTATTATGATATCTTAAAGAAGCTCAGAAACCAAGTTCCATGGACTAACAAATTGTTTCCATGCATGTCCTATTTGAGTCCTTCAATGAGGCAATTGTTCCCCGTTTGGTCCACAGTGATAGGTGACTCAGGAACACTTAATGGAACTGCTTCCTATCCATCCTGACTATGGTTTTTTGAGAGCTATTAACCATGCCAAACCTGGCTCATTGGAGGTCCACCTCGAAAGGGGTTTAAGAGCAACTTTTGTCCTTCAAGGGGAGGAATGCATTTCAGCATGAACCACTGCCACTTCATTCCTCGCCCTTGGCCTGAGAGCAGTGCCAGCATTTAACGGATGCTAAGTGCCTGGCAAAGCAGGGCAGCCAAGTGCATTGAGCTCTTCCAGAGTCTGCAGAGCCTATGACTACAGTGAGCACAAAGGCTCCAGGGTGCTCCTTAAGCTCAAAGAGTAAAAAGAAATACATTTCTTTCTGATTTTTCTACAACCAACTCCTGGGTCTTAAGGTCAAGATTACAAGAGGTATATTCAAAGAGTGATAGACTAAGTGGGATGACCTCGTTCTGCTTGGTATTGGTTTCTCAGCTATTTGTGCAAGTATTTTTTCTTTCCCCTATCATTCAGGGTTAACAAAATCAATGTGCACAGAAAGTATTTTTACAAATCAATTCCCTGGTATCTAGAAACTATTACACAGTAATGGACTGGAGATGTGAGCCTAGGCTGAGTAAAGAAAAACTGATATTCAAGAAACGAACAGAAATGGAGGCAACCAAGTCAACACACATCTGAGGAAGGTATTAAAGTGAAAATTTGATTTTTTTTTATAGAGAATATATATATGAAGGGTGAAAGTGAAGTTTGGGTTAGTTGGCAGGAGTGGTATTGACTTTGAATTAAATGGACCATGAAGAACCAGGTTTCAATGGGAGTGTCAGAATTAGGAATGTCATAATCAAACTACACACTAGTGAGAAAACAACTTGTGATTGATTCTGTTAAATGTAGAACTGCAATGAAGTTTTACAGTAGGGAAAGACCTAAATGAAGGTGTTCTTAAGGCACACATTGAGAGTATAAAACAAGCCATTAAAGACAAATCATTTATAGTGTATGAGACTGGGATGAGGGGTGAGATTAAAAATAACATTACATGAATGTATGATGATAACATGCCTTAAATATAACTTCTTCCATCCATAAGCCACTTGCAAAATGACCTAAAGGCATGTGGACATGTGAAAGAGCCCAGTAATTTCAGTGTGCCAGCTCTACTGCTGGAGCAAGCCACAGAAACTAATTAGCAGTGCATAGCAATGCTTCACAGCTGTTTCAGTCTGGAATGGAAGAACAATTTATCTCATTGAAAGGAGAGGGAAATTTAAGGTGAAGGTAATTGCTCAAATTGGGTTTTAAGCAAACACATGCCACTAACATCTGTGGGTTGGAGCAAGGTTACTGAAATTATCTTGGCATGATGAGAAACTAGAAATTATCCTTAATGATTAGAAATTATCTCTATGATTAAAAGTGAATGGGGGCTTCAGCTTTCTGTTTTCTCCACACAACCTTAGCAAGCAGCAAAAACAGAACCAGGCGAGAAAACTCAAAAGTGATTACAAACATTAAGAAGGACATTAAGAGCATCACCATACAAAAAAGGCGTAGAGAGGGTCAGAATGTTGGGGAAGTGTGAGAGGGTGGAGTGAACCGAATGTTTTAGAAACTCACATTGCCTGTTGGAATAGAGGGCAGCCCTTTGGGAGGATGATGAGGTGAGAGTTAAAGAAAAGAAGCGTGGTGTTCCATAGAACAGTAAGACAGAGGGTAAGATAAGTGATCCGAAGAGAAAAGGCAGAATTCAGAGTAAAGGAAGAGGGGAGGGTGCGCAGGGTGGAAGCTCACCGGCTCCGTCCGCAGTGACGATGGCCTCGGGGGAGATGCACACGCCTCGGTCGTACACCGGCAGCTCCTCACAGGCCAGACTCTCCGGCCACGAGTGGCGGTACTTGATGAGGATGGGCTCACAGCCCTGCCGGGCCCGCTCGCACACAGACTTGCAGGGCTTGATGGGCTCGTGCTGGAAGTCAATGGTGCAGATGGGCGCGTACATGGCACAGAGGAAAAAGAGCAGATCGGGGCTGCAGTGGGTGCCCAGCAGACCCTCGAACTGCTCGATGGCCAGGATGGCGTTGGCCTGGGTGCTGTGGTGCAGGTGGTTGGGCATCTTGGTCATGTTCCAGGGCAGAGACTTGCACAGGGGGATGCGCACTGGCTCGCAGGCTGCAGCCCAGGCTCCGGGCACCTGGAGCAAGCAGAACACGGCCAGGGCGAACAGCCCGGCCTGGCTGTCGCAGGCCATGCTCCCGGCAGGACGGGGCAGCGTGCAGCAGTGCCGTGGACGCCCAGAGGCCCGCTGCGCCGTCTCCTCCCGTCCCCTGGAAGTGGACACAATGATCTGGGAGCTTCTCCTCCCCCGGCAATCTCACAGCTTCCTTGGATCAAATTCCCCCAATGGGGTCCCACGAGCTTCGCTGAGCTCCAGCCGCCACCGCCCCTGCCGCTCTGGCCGCTCTTTCCCAAGGCTTAAGCCTTCGGGGGCAACAGCATCTATTTATTCCTCTCCCGCTGGCAGAAGCGTCGAACTTCGCAGATCAATCAGATGCGCGCAGCGCAGGGGGGAAGCGAGGGAGGAATCAAAACAAAAGTAGGATTCCGCTGCGGTAGTTCGAGCTCTGGGGTATCACGTCCCCCGGATCACAAAAAAGGTGCTGGAAGCAGCATTAAATCCTCTAAAGTGAGGAGGAGGAGAAGATGGAGGAGGAGGAGGAGGGAGAGGGAGAGGGGGAGGAGGGGGAACTCTCGTGCGAGGGGAGGGTGCAGGAAGAGTTTGCAAGTCTCGGTGTGCGCAGCCGCCCCTGTGACCGCGACTGCCAGCGGGCCCCCGCGGGAGGAGCGTGGCCCGGAGGTCTCGGTGCCCCCAGATCCCGCAGCCCCTCACTTTCCCATCTCCGGGCGGGACAGAGAGCTCCGCCCGCCCTCCGCCGCCTGCTCCCTCTTGCCAGCTCGGTTTCCCAGGAGCAGTGCGGAGGGAAGCCTTGCCCAGCAGCGAGGATGCCAGAACCAGGACAGTACCCGCCCGACGTTGGCCCCAAAGATGAGCCCCCAGCCCCGCACTGAAAAGTTCCCTGTCCTTCCTCCCGCCCCCCAGGTTCCCTCTTGGGAACCCGCTGAGCCCCTCTCTCCCGGGAGGTACGAGCGATCACAGGCTCTGCACAAAGTCAGACGCGAGGGAAAGGGGCTTAAGCTGCGGAGCGCTCGGGCGCGCCTGCCAGCGCCCGGGCAGCCCTGACCGCCCAGAGTCGCGACTGCAGCGGTGTGCCTGTCTGCGCGGGGTCGGGGGTTGCCTTTCATAAAAAGAGAAGCCACGCTGGGCGGGATTCCAAACAGGCCGCCAGAAGCAAGGAACCCAGTAGTTTTTTTTTTTTTTTTTTTCTTTGCCCTATGGAACTTTCGAGTTTTACTTTTAAGCGTACGAGTGGAAAGTAACTACTTAAAAGCACTTGGTCTTTTTGTCTGAGTTTGCTCACTGCTATAAAATGGCATTTATCATCGAACTCTTGTCACCAATGCCGCTGAACCCCATACAGGTAACTAACTGGTGATGATGATAGTGCTAGCAACGACACAAGCCGAGATCTCCATCCAGATGAGTTCCATTTAGAGGAGAAAATAGAAAACAGATGCTCTCCTGGTCGGCTCCTTCCACTAATGACTCCCTCTTTCTCTTCCTCTCCCCCCCATCCCGTCCCTTTTCAGCGTATTGTAAGTGAAATGACCTGCAGAGCCCCTATCACCAAGCCCTTCCAATGGGAAATCAGTGAGCCAAAGGCTGCGGACTGTCAGAAAACAGCCTCCACTGAGATGAGGCAGAAACAAAACCTAAAACAAAACAGGAAGTCACCTTTGCTCTGCATCATTGAAATAATTCTCCCCGTGGATAATAAGCAGAGAACGTGTGTCCCCACTTCAGAGCACCCAGAGAGACTTTGGTTTCCGTTCCCCAGCGTGCACTTGACAGCACGTATAAATGCCAGCGCTAACTTGAGCTGATGGAATTTTATCTCTAAAATGACCATAAACAGCGCTTTGTGACTGCAGTAAATTTTTTCAAAAGGAACTCTGTTCCACTTAGGAAGAAAAAAAAAAAAAGAAAAGAAAAAACAACAGATGGTAGATAGGGAGTCAGCTAGTACACAAACTTTTCCTGGGCTACTCTTATTTAATATCACATAAGAAAACAAAGTCAGAAATTATAGAAGTAGATGCAAAATGGGCCAGCATCTAAAATTTAGGGAGAAAACAAGTCAATATTAGAATATTTGGGGGACATTCTGAATAAGGAAAATAGATAAGTAGTGAGGGGCAGATATAATAGATTTCCTGCTAAATATGTTTACTTGTTCATCTTAAATCGTACAGCATGAGAACAGCAAACCAATTGCTTTAGTGGCTCTACACCCATCTAAGGTAAAGTGTTTTCCTTTCCCTGCACAAAGTCGGCTCTCCCCTTTGTCTAACACATGTCCTCTCAGTCTGAATTTCCTCAGTCTTTACCAAAACTCCAAATAGGGGCCTCGGTTAAGCTGCCACATGAAGTCTCATGCCAGTTCAAGTCCCAGCTTCTCCACTTCCTTTTTTTTTTTTTTTTGACAGGCAGAGTGGACAGTGAGAGAGAGAAAGGTCTTCCTTTACCACTGGTTCACCCTCCAATGGCTGCTGTGGCCCGGCGCACTGCACTGCTCCGAAGGCAGGAGCCAGGTGCTTCTCCTGGTTTCCCATGCGGGTGCAGGGCCCAAAGACTTGGGCCATCATCCAATGCACTCTCGGGCCACAGCAGAGAGCTGGACAGGAAGAGGGGCAACCGGAACAGAATCCAGCGTGCCGATGCCGTAGGCAGAGGATTAGCCTAGTGAGCTGCGGTGCCGGCCCCCAGCTGCTCCACTTCCAATCCTTCTCCCTGCTAATGGTGTGAGAAAGCAAGTACTTGGGCCCCTTCACCCAAATGGGAGACCCAGAAGAAACCCCTGGCTTCTGTAGCCATTTGGGGAGTGAACTAAGTATGGAAGAAATGTCTCTTTCTCTCTCTCTCTCTCCCCCCTTCTGTAATTCTGCCTTTCAAATAAATATTTTTTAAAAAATTCATTACCTCCAGAAAGCCTTTCTCAGTATCTCATTCAATTCTGCTCATTTTTCTAGTTACTTCCCTTGAACATTGTTCATTTACACAAACTATTCTTAGCACTTACCAATTTATTCAAAATTTTTTCTTCCATTGTTTCTTCTGGGTATGCTCTACCTTTCTAAACAGCATGTTTGATATTTGAAAGAAGAATCCATCTTTTGTTTCTTTTGAAAATAGACACCAGAGGATGGGGCCAGCGCTGTGCACAGGAGGTTAATCTTCCGCCTGAGGCGCCAGCATCCCACATGGACACTGGTTCTAGTCCCAGCTGCGCTCTTTTATGGCCTGGGAAAGCAGTGAAAGATGGCCCAAGCACTTGGGCCCCTGCACCAGCGTGGGAGATTGGCAAGAAGCTCCTGGACCCTGGCTACAGATCGGCGTAGCTCTGTTGCGGCCATTTGAGGAGTAACCATCAGAGGAAAGACCTTTCTCTCTGTCTCTCCTTTTCACTGTCTGTAACTCTACCTCTCAAATAAATGAATAAAATCTTTTTTAAAAAAATAAAAAGATATAAGAGAGGGGCCAGCACTGTGGCATAGCATCCCATATGGGAGCAGGTTTGTGTTCTGGCTGCTCCGCTTCTGATCCACTCTGCTATGGCCTGGGAAAGCAGTGGAGGATGGCCCAAGTCCTTGGGCCCCTGCACCCATGTGGGAGACCCAGAAGAAGCTCCTGGCTCCTGGCTTCAGATCAGCACAGCTCTAGCCATTGTGGACATCTGGGGAGTGAACCAGTGGATAGAAGTCCTCTCTCTCTCTCTGCCTCTTCCTCTGCCTCTCTGAAACTCTGCCTTTCAAATAAATAAATAAATCTTTTAAAAAATATATATATATGAGAGGCTGGAGCCGTGGCTCAATAGGCTAATCCTCCGCCTAGTTCTAGTCCCGGTCGGGGCTCCGGATTCTGTCCTGGTTGCCCCTCTTCCAGGCCAGCTCTCTGCTGTGGCCCGAGAGTGCAGTGGAGGATGGCCCAAGTGCTTGGGCCCTGCACCCACATGGGAAACCAGGAGAAGCACCTGGCTCCTGCCTTCGGATCAGCATGATGCACCGGCAGCAGCGCGCCGGCCATGGCGGCCATTGGAGGGTGAACCAACGGCAAAAAGGAAGACCTTTCTCTCTGTCTCTCTCTCTTTCACTGTCCACTCTGCCTGTCAAAAATAAAAATATATATATATGAGAGCTGTTGATTGATATAATTGAAACACAATATTCTAAAAATGTCAAAGGAAAATAAAAGGAATTAATTTAAATAAATAAAATAGTACAATTAATATAAGTAAAATTTCAAAATCTTTGAAATTTAAAGTCTTCTCTTAGAAATGAAATATAATCTAAGTAAATAATGATAGCTAAGTTTGAAAATTAGGAGATATGCTCATCCACTGTGGATGAGCTGTAGCCTAGAAAATGAGGGGCTTCAAACAGACCCAAATTTAGAGGATAAATCAAGAAGCAGAAGATCAACAACTTGTGCTTTAGGCCTTAAAGTGATAATGTGAAAACTGAACACCAAAACATGACCAGGTTCAAATTAGAAATTAACCTTAAAGTTATCTCCATAAGACTAGAAATTCTACAAAACAGTCGATAAGAAGCTGTAACCGACCTTGTCTTCAGTCATCTGTGGTTTGTTAACCTTGAAGCTGAACCAGTCTCTTATGTGGATACAGAAATAATCAGAGCACAAATTGGTCAAGTCGGCAACTATATAACTACAAATCCAATGAATTTTTTCTAAAGTTTTTCCTCAGCTTTGCTCATCAGAATGTCAACAATGGCTACAAAGGGGCCATCATTGTGGCATAGCAGGTTAAGCCTCTGTGTGCAATGCTAGCATCCCACTTGGGCTCAGTTTGGAGTCCCGTCTGCTAAACTTCAAATCCAACTCCCAGCTAGTGAGCTTGAGAAAGCAGTGAAAGATGGCCCAAGTGCTTGGGCCCCTGCCACCCGTGTGGGAGACCCGAAAGAAGCTCCCAGCCTAGCTTCCACCTGGCCCAGCCCCAAACTATTGCAGCCATTTGGGGAGTGAACCAGCGGATGGAAGATGTCTCTCCTCTGCCTTTCAAATAAATAAAAACATTTTTTTTAATGGCTACTGAAATATTTCTAGAGTCAAAGTGAGATACTTCAAAATAAATTAGCCAGTGTAAAGGGCTTAAGTCTCAACGTATATTCTCCCAGTGCACATAGAACCCTTCCTGGAAATAGGTTTAGTAATCCCAACATCACCAGTCAATTAACTAACCCCAACTGGGCACCCTAACTCACTGAGATTCTTGCTAACACAAGAATATTAATCATCCTGTACAAGTGTTGCTCCAAGATCCTTTCTAACTGAAACCCCAATCCTATCATTGGCTAGTACTCTTTCAATTTTTTCCTCCATTCTTCCATCTCTAAGAATCAGATTAGTATAATGCAACTTAGGCCAGAAGAGCAGGATCCACTCCATGCTACAACTTTAGTGACTAATTCCTAATCCTAAATCTCAAAGGGTGAATGCAGACATCTTGCTTCTTTCTTAGGGTGTACTTAATCACCTTTCACAGACACAGATATTATTTCTTAGAATGTAGCAAGATGAGGAGGCTAATGCAAATATTTTACTCTTCTACTGTTTAATATTATTATCTGCCTGAAATTTGTGCCTTAGAAATCTATTTTCCCTTACTCAAATTTGGAATCCTTTTTTCATGTGATTACTTACTAATCTGAAAGCAGAAAAAGTTGGAATCTGGTCAGCACCAGAGTTATGCTTTGAATTTGGTATCCTATATAATAATAGCAAGTACTTATTCAACATTTATTTTGTACTGGGCCCTGTTAAAATTTTTCATTGTCACAACAACCCCATAACATAGTACCATTATTATTCCCATTTTACAATGAGGAAATTGGGCTACAGAATGAATGAATAATTTTCCTCAGCTCCTATGACTTAGTAAGAGACCACGTCGGACTGAAGTCCAGGCAATCCAGCTACAAGTCCTGTGTTCTTCCTATCAGCGCTGCCTTGCCTCTGCCTGGAAACTGACTCCTCCAACCTTGACCCAGTGCCCATGAGGAACTGTTTGGTACACTTTAGTATGAATATTAAACTGCACGCCGTCCCTCAGATAACTTGATTTATAACAACTGTATTGAGTTATAATTTGCATACCATACAGTTCACCCGTTTCAAGTATACAACTCAGTGGTTCTCAGTTTATTCACATAGTTGTGTAAATATTACCACAAGCAATTTTAGAACATTTTCTTCACCCAACAAAAGATATCCCATACTCATTAGAACTTTCCATTTCCCCCCTAACCTTCCAACCCTAAACAGCCAGTAACATAGCTATTTGTCTGTTCTGAACATATATGAACATATATATATAATATATATATATACACACCTATTTGTATACATGGACTCACACAATCTGTGGTCTTCTTAACTGACTTCTTTCCCCCTGTGTGTTTTTAGGTTTATGCACAGTGTAGCATGTATGAGTACATTATTATGTTTTACTGGTGGTGAATACTGGTGAATAATAATACATGAATATTATATAGTATATATATATATATATATACACAGATATACCTCATTTTACTTCTCAGTTGATGGACACTTGTCGCTCCCCCTCTTCACGGAGGGACGACACTAGACCCTGCGCTGTTCTTTTGTCTGCTCAGCCCTTCCCGGGTTTGCTGCTGGTTCTTCCCGGGTTGGCTACCGACCCTCCACCTCCGTGGAGGGGCGGTTCCCCCCACCACTTTCCCCACTTCCGCGGGGGAGCGGCACACCGCCGGCCGGCTCTCTCGGGGGCTGCTCAGATGTTATCCGGATGTTCCCCTTAGATGTTCCTGGTGCATGTTGTCTCTCTCCTACTTTATAGTCCTCTTCCACCAATCCCAACTCTGCTACCCACACGCCGAGTACGCTGCTCTCCTCCAATCAGGAGCAGGATCAGCTCCTGCAGGTTATTGGTCGAACTGGAGGCAGCTGTGTAAAAGTTGTTTACTCCTCTCCCAGCGCCATATTGTGGGAGAGCAGATGCATAGAATAAGTCTTAATTCCAGTAACTTAGTCTAGTCTGAGTTGCTCCCCACAACACTTCAGTTGTTTCCACTTCTTGACTATTGTGAATAATATTGCTATGAACATTTGTGTAGAAGTTTCTGCTTGGATATGTATTTTCATTTCTCTTGGGTAGATACCTAGGAATGGAATTGCTGGATCATATAGTAAGTCATTTTTTTAACTACCAAACTGTTTTCAAATTGGCTGAAACACTACCGGTAACATATAAGTGTTCCATTTTTTCCATATCCTTGCCAATACTTACATAAACAACAATTATTACAGCCTTTTCATTGTAGCCATTCAGTGAGTGTGAATTGGGATCTCAAGTGACTTTTATTTGTATTTTCTTGATGATTGATGATATTATCATTTCAAATACTTACAAGCTATTTATATAATTTTGGGGAAATCTCTACTCACTTTTAAGCTATGCAGTCACTATATTTTTGAGTTTCAAGAGTTCTTCATACATTCTAGATATAAGTCCCTTATAATTTGCAAACATATTTTCTCATTCTATTGTTGTATTTTTTCTTTTAAAAATGATGCATTTATTTACTTGAAAGGCAGAATGACAGAGAAGGAGAGTAGAGTGGGAGGTTGAGAGATCATCTGTCCACTGGTTCACTCCTCAAATGCTTGCCAGTTAGGGCTGGGTCAGACTAAAGCTTGGGGACAGAAACTTCATCCATGTGTGTGGCCAGGATCCAAGTTCTTGCGCATCATCTGCCATTTTCCAGGCGCACCAGAAGGAAGCTGAATAGGAAGTAGAGGCAGGACTCAATCCCAAGTACTCCAGCATGGGATATGAGTGTCAGGCAATGGATTAACCTGCTGTGCCAAAACACTCACCCCTCTTAAGGATGTCCTTTGAAACATAACAGTTTTTAATATTGCTGAAGTCCAATTTATCTATTTTTTCTTTTGTTTCTTACACTTTTTGTGTTGTACTAAAGGTTTTGAATAATTCAACATCACAATGATTTAGTTCTATTTTCTAAGAATTTTCTATCTATATTTCATATTTATGTCTAGGATCCATTCTGAGTTAGTTTTTAGTCATGGTATAAGCTGGGGTCAAATTTTATTGTCTGGGCCAGTGCTGTGGCATAGTGGGTAAAGCCACCGCCTGCAATGCTTGCATCCCATATGGGCACTGGTTTGAGTCCCAGCTGCTCCACTTCCAATCCAACTCTCTGCTATGGCTTGGGAAAGCAGTAGAAGATGACCCAAGTCCCTGGACCCCTGCACCTGAGTGGGAGATCAGGAAGAAGCTCCTGGCTCCTCCTGGCTTCAGACTGTCCCAGCTTCAGCTGTTGTGGCTTTTTGAGGAGTGAACTAGCTAGCGGATGGAAGATTCTTTCTTTCTTTCTCTCTCTCTCTCTCTCTCTCTCCCTCTCTCTCTCTGCCTCTGCCTCTGCCTCTCTGTAACTCTGCCTTTCAAATAAATAAATAAATAAATAAATCCTTAAGAAATATTGCATGTAGCTATCTAGTTGCCTAAACACTATTTATTAAAAGATAATTTATTTTCTCATTTGATTGTCCTGGCACCTTTGTCTAAAATTAATTGAGGACTGGCACTGTGGCACTATAGGGCAAGCCTCCACCTGTGGCGCCAGCATCCCATATGGGCACCAGTTCGTGTGCCAGCTGTTTCTCTTCCTATCCAGCTCTCTGCTAATGGCCTGGGAAAGCAGTGAAATATGGCCCAAGTGCTTGGGCTCCTGAACCTGTGAGGGAGAGCCAGAAGAAACTCCTGGCTCTTGGCTTCGGATTGGCCTAACTCCAGCTATTGTGGCCATTTGGGGAGTGAACCAGCAGATGGAAGACCTTTCTCTCTGTCTCTCCCTTTCTCTGTCTGTAACTCTACCTCTCAATTAAATAAATAAAATCTTTGGAATAAATTAATTGAACCTAAAAGTAAAGGTTTGCTTCTGTACTCTAAATTCTATCCTGTTGAATTCCCAGCTATCTTAATTCACTTTGAGGATAAGTGAAGACTTTAACAACAACATTGGTTTTATTTTAGGAAATTTATCTTAGAAAGCCTATCTCCCTTGAACATTCTGTTAGAAATGGCAGGAAAGATAAGGGGATTATAATTTCCAAATCCTACCCTGAATGTATGACTGAAGTACAATTGATGTGATATTATCAACTGAACACAATAACAAATAATTTCTTGAGCCCAAAGGAAAAAAGATCAAGTCAAACTGTTTAATTACTACCACATTATTATACCTGATAATCTTTGGAATAAGTTTGGGGGGATTATACTTTCTATATCTTAATGTGCTTTTCTTTCTTTCATATGTGAAAGGGTCCAAAGCTCTCTGGAAAATTGCAATTGTAATTTTAATTTATAATAGGTAATATTTGTTTTTATCATCATTATTGGCTGCCAGTGTGATCATGTACATTATTAGAATGCTGAGTTTAAGAGAAGAAGGCATTAAGCAGAAGTGAGAGTCTCCCCAATTCCTTGCTACATGTGATGAGGCCTAGGATATGCTAGGACTTTACACTCAGTTCTTCTGGGGAACCACTCTCCTTTCCCCACAGGAACACCACCTGTCAAGGCAGCATGGGAAGATTCCCAGAGAGAAAACCAGAAAGTAGTGTCATACCGAGCGACATCATTCATTTATTCTACATGAGGAGGAAAGGGAGGTAGGGACAGAAAAGCAGCCATCCTTTCTCTCTGCTTGATAAAGATAAACCTGGCAAAGGACAACTTATGTGAAGATCAGTTAAAGTCATCTAGAGTCTTTTTTGTTCGTTTGTTTGACAGGTAGAGTCATAGACAGTGAGAGAGAGAGACAGAGAGAAAGGTCTTCCTTCCGTTGGTTCACTACCCAAATGGCCGCTACGGCCAGTACTGCCCCGATCCGAAGCCAGGAGCCAGGTGTATCTTCCTGGTCTCCCACGCGGGTGCAGGGGCCCAAGCACTTGGGCCATCCTCCACTGCCCTCCCAGGCCACAGCAGAGAGCTGGACTGAAAGAGGAGCAACCGGGACTACAACCCAGCGCCCATATGAGATGCTGGCGCCACAGGCGGAAGATTAACCAAGTGAGCCACGGCGCCAGCCCTAGTCATCTAGATTCTTTTGAAGTCCAAAAATTTTTGTAAACTCTTCCTTTCCTCCTTTGACAGAAATTCAAATCTTGACATTTTACTAGGAATTACCAATCAGAAATAACTTGAATTCCTGAACTATTTTGCTTAGAGAAAGGAATGGCATTCCTTTTCTTACATTTCCTTTCTTCCCAGTGTTGAAACTAAAATGATTTTCATTTGGGCATAAAATATAACTTGCTTTGAGTAAAAATGAATTATAGGTCTCCCAAGAAGAGTGCGGTGTCCATTAGAGTCCACTTATTCTACTTTATTTTAATATTTCCACTTATAAAGATGATGGTGGTGACTAAGACAATTATAATATAGCTAGTAAGGTCTAGAGCACTGTGCCTTATAGGACAAAAGTGGGCAAGATGCAGAGGAAGCAATGAGACTTCTTCTGGGGAGGGTGCAAAATGTAATTTGCAAGGAAGATTTAGAAGAATATTGAGAAATATCATGCATCTCTCCTTTCATTGAACACTGAGCACTCTAAGTACCAACCAATTTTAGGTTGCAGAGATGACACAATAAACAAAGCAACGTCTGGACCATCGCAGAACTTAAATTCCATTATGTTTTCTCTACAAAATGGAAAGGGGTGTATAATGGCTGGCCCCCCATCTTAACCAAGCATAAGTTACAATGTTGTTTATGTTACAGCAAAGAAGATTTATACTAGGTCAGAAGAATGTTCAAACGTAGAACGTGGAAAACCATGAATTGAGTCCCTTAAAAACTAACTTACATAGAAGAAAACATCTTTCCTTCAAAGGGTTTCGAAGACACTGCCCTGCAAGCCAGGCCACATTCATCACTGTTTTCTCCTTAAAGGCCCTAAACCTAATGAACCAGAGAGGAACTCTCAGAAAAACTGGCAGGTGGAAAATGATCAATGGCATTTTTGATAGTGTGTATAAACTGTTTTTGAAAATCTGCTTACATTTCCCTGACATATTTCAATGTTAGTATATATTTATTTAGTCACTTCTCATCTGGTAAGAGCCTAAATGTGTACACTGGAAATCATTGTTTATTCTGCAGGTGACATATTTAATGTTTCATTTCACCAAATTTTAGATCTATGTTTTCATTTTATTTTTGCTTCTCTTCCCACATCATCCATGGGCATGCTTTTTGCAGAAAATGGCATTTCCTTGTCTAGGTATAAAAGAGTTTAACTAGAAGTATCTGTAAGACCATAATTACAAGTAAGGTTTTCGCAGGCCTCAAGGAACTCTGCCACTCAGTGCCACATCAACAACTCCACGGGTACAGCCGAGTGTTAAAAATATCATTGATGGGGAAAGGTTAGGTGGGAACCTCGCAGGGCTTTGCAGCTGCTGTGCATTTTGGTTTTGAGCCTGTTTTTCTCCAAAGAATGGGGTCAGAGCAACAACAGGCAAAGCTTTTCCTAACGTGTGGAAGAAGAACCCAATAGAAAACAATGAAACTGTAACACTCAATTCACGGTAAGACTATGACTAAGGAACTCAGGGAATCAAGAAACTTCTTCACGTAAAGAGTTTAGTCACATTTTAAAAAGAAAAAAACTATCTGAATAGACAATCATTTCTATCTAGGTGTTACTAAGGAAACACAAATTTTTAGGTTCTGTTCATGAATGAACTTACTTCCTGTGTTTGACAGATATTCCTTGGGTATTCCCACATCCCATGTTTTCAACCTAAATGCAAAGTTACTTTTTCTTTCCTGAATATAGAGACTTGAGATTTGTACCATTTTATATACAGATCTCAGCATATATAAATGATATGTTTTCATTTATAAATGTGTGTAACTGATATTGCCATTATATCATTAAAATGACTATATATGATTAAAATATTAGAGAAAATTACATAGGAAAATGTTTGATGTCTGCCCCTAATCAATACAGCATGAAGGCCCCCAGCAGGGAAAAAGAGCTGTAGAAAGAACAAAGGAAATGGAAAAGGTGCAGCACAAACAGTTGGGAGGTTATATTTCCACAGCGAGAAGGAAATGTCCATTCTTCCCGAAGACCAAAAGTATGGAAGAAATCTGAATAAAGGAGCAATTCCTCTGACCTGTGAATTTAAGCCAAGAAAGGCCTCTGGGCTTTTCCTTCTCCTTTTGAGCTAATCCTTTAGACTGCTAAGGTGCTCCCTGTGGTCAATTCCAAAGTTGGCTCAGCCTGTAAGGGAAGCGGCAGTGGGTTCAACACTCTCCTGAGGGGGACTTCATTCTTACTCATCCTGGGCCAGACTTTCTAAAACAGTTGATCTCAAACAAGTTGAGAGTATAAGGGTGATTGCCAGAGGCTGGGGAGATAGCGAGGAGAGAGAACTGGGGGAAAGTTGGAGTACTGAGTTACAGTTCAATAGAAGAAAGAAATCTGGGGCTTCTACTGCTCAGTCACAGAATGCATCACCTATTTATCTAAAAGCAAAAGAAGACTAGAAGAAAGGACTTTGAATATTTTTATATTTGAATATTTGTATATTTACCCTTATTGGATATATATATCACAAGGTACTCCATAAATATGTACAATTTTTTTGTATCAGTTAAAATAGTAAGACAAAATTAGCAAGACTTGTTAGCCTTCTATGGAAAGCCACATTCCCCAATCAACTATGTTAGTGATAATATCTATCAGCTTATCTGCTGTGATTTTATTTTTCAATTAGTTTCTTATCTGGATGGGTAAGTGAAGTGTTTGTTTATTGGGTCCCTTCAAGATTTACCAGGAATCTAACGTCCTCCTGTTGACCTCCAGGACCACTCTATGTCCCAGTGCGTACAGAATGGATGGTAAGGAGACCTCTGTGCAAGTCCTCTTGGAAAAATATCCCCCAGGGGCTGGCATTGTGGCATAGCAGGTAAAGCCACTGTCTGCAATTCTGGCACCCTGTATGGGTGCTGATTCATGTCCTGGCTGCTCCACTTCTGATCCAGCTCCCTGCTGGTGGCCTGTGAGAGGCAGTGGAGGATGGCCTAGGTACTTAGACCCCTGTTACTCATGCGGGCTAAAGCTCCTGATTCCTGGTTTCAGCCTGGCCCAGTCCTGGCCATTGCAGCCATCTGGAGAGTGAACCAGTGAATGCAGGTTCTCGTGTTCTCTCTCTCTCTCTCTCTCTCCCCCCCCACCCCACCCCCCCCGTGGCTCTGCCCTTCAAGTAAATAAGCAAATCTTTTTTTTACCCAAAAGGATACAATTCCAAAAAGATGCTTAGATCCCAAAGTATTGTTCCTAACAATAATATTGCTATTTTTATGAATAGAATCACAAAGAACATAGGTAAAAAAATGATTGGATATAAAATACTGTTGATCAGGACTTCAGTTCTCACAATTTTTATTTTCCTCGAGTATGCGTGACCCCTCAGCCGTTTCCATCTCATGTTGCCTGTTCTTTGCCTATCCATGAACAAAATGCCCTGGAGATTAAGTAATACAGAAATATAAAACGGAACAGACGGTGCACAGAAAACCCTCCCACCCCTCGCCCTGAACACCCACGCCTGAAGGTACTATTCATACACTGTACTTACAAGGTCGAACTTGTGTTACATGTTTTTATAATAAGATTATTATCCAGGGACCTTATCTGCATTGTGGCTAAGACCATGAAATATTTTAGGATTTCGAAGCAAGAGCCATGAAAATTACAGAGCTTCTGTGTAAATTTGCTTGTAATTCAACACATATCCTACCAGATATCACATTTGCTGTCACTAAGACTCCCTTGCCTGTTTTATTTGCAACTCCCCACTGACAAAAGTAATGAATTTTGAGCATGTTCACATGGGTCTGTGAACCAAGACTCAGCTCAAGTCACAGAAATGTTCCCTACTGATATGGAAAGGTTACAAAACAGTGATGCCATTGAGGGTAAAAAGTTCTATACATTTCCATTATTAATTAATTTATAAATTGCTCAAAAATTTGTATCTGGAAAATCCTTAACTGCTCTCTCTCAATTCCTTTTTTAGAAAGGTACCCACACATCCATATGTATTCACTAGACAACAATAATATAATTGCAAAGGTGGCATCGCCCTGCACCCGCATGGGAGACCTGGAGGAAGCACCTGGCTCCTGGCTTTGGATTGGGGCAGCTCCGGCTATTGCGGCCATTTGGGGAGTGAACCAGTGGATGGAAGACCTCTCTCTCTCTGCTTCTCCTTCTCTCTCTGTGTAACTCTTTCAAGTAAATAAATAAATCTTAAAAAAAAAAAGTGGCATTGATTAGCATTAAGACATTATAAAAATTTTATTATTTAGAAAGACTATTTACTATCCTAATTATTTTTTTAGAGAATTAATTTATTTATTTGAAAGGTGGAGTTACAGACAGTGAGAGAAAGGTCTTCCTTCCGCTGGTTCACTCCCTAAATGGCCACAACGGCCGGAGCTGCACCAATCCAAAGCCAGGAGCCAGGAGCTTCTTCTGGGGCTCCCCGATGGGTACAGAGGCCCAAGCACTTGGGCCATCTTCCACTGCTTTTCCAGGCCATAGCAGAGAGCTGGATTGGAAGAGGAACAGCCGGGTCTCAAACCGGTGGCCATATGGGATGGCGGTGCTTCATGCAAGGGCTTTAACCTGCTGCACCACAGCGCCGGCCCCTATCCTAATTACTGATATTAGATCATGTTAGGTTAAATGTGTCCTTCCATGTGTCTAAGATAACCATACAAAATTAGCAATAGTGCATATAACATTTAAACCAACATGGTCAAGCAAGCATTTGGCAAAGCAGTTAAGACTCCAGTTGGAATGCCTACATCCCATACTGAAGAGCCAGGATTCTCAAGTCCCAGCTCAGCTTGCAATTCCAGCTTCCTGTTAATACACACCCTGGAAGGCAGCAGGTGATGCCTCAAGTAGTTGGGTCCCTGCTACCCATGTGGGAGAGCTAATTGAGTTCCAGACTCTTGGATCTCAGCTTCATCCTCTGGCTACAGGAGACAATTGGGGAGTGAAAGGAAGATCTCTTTCTCCTCTCTCTCTCTCTCTGCCTTTCCAAATAAATGAAATAAATAAAGTACATTCAAACTAATAAAGGAGAACATATAAGAAAAACAGAAAAAAATTGCAACTTAAAACTTCAAATTGTTCCTCTGTATTTGAGAATGGACATGTTCTAGAAATGATTTGCAGTTACATATGTTCAGAGGATGCAAAACGCCTCCCCCCATGTGACTTTCAGACCCTATGATTTCACCAAACCAAGAAACTAAGGTGTTTCTTTCCTCTCTTTCTCTCTCTCCCTCTCCCTATCCTCTTCTTCTCTATATGCACAAATGAGTATTTCTATATTTAAATTATTTTTATTTTCTTTACTTATTTTTAGAACAACCTCATATCTACATTATAAGCAAAGGAGAGAAACAATTTAGCCATTTCTGTGACTGAATCTATGTACTATTAAAAATAAAAAGCTGGGGGCCAGTGCCTGTGGTGTAGTAGGCTAATTCTCCGCCTGTGGCGCTGGCATCCCATATGGGCGCCAGTTCTAGTCCCAGCTGCTGCTCTTCCAATCAGGCTCTCTGCTATGGCCTGGGAAAGCAGTAGAAGATGGCCCAGGTGCTTGGGCCCCTGCACCCATGTGGGAGCCCCAGAAGAAGCTCTTGGTTCCTGGCTCTGGATTGGTTCAGCTCTAGCCATTGTGGCCATTTGGGAAGTGAACCAGTGAGGGAAGACCTTTCTGTCTCTTCCTGTCACTGTCTGTACCTCTCTCTCTCAAATAAATAAATAAAATATTTAAAAATAAATAAAAATGAAAAGCTGGGTCACCTTTGTGGTACAGTGGGTTAAGCTGCTACTTGTAATGTTGGCATCCATTTCAGAGCACTGGTTTGAGCCCTGGCTACCCCACTTCTAATTCAGCTTCCTGCTAAATGCCTGAGAAAGTGGCAGATTATGGCTCAAGTACTTGGTCCCCGGCCACCTGTGTGGAGACCATATTGAGTTCCTGGCTTGTGGCTTCAGCCTGGCCCACACCAAGCTGTCACAGCCATTTAGGGAATGAACCAACAGATGGAAAAATATGTCTCCCTCTCTTCCTGATGCTTTGCCTTTCAAGTAAGTGAATATATCTTTAAAAAAAAAAAAGTGCAAAGAACCAAGTAGAATAAAACTGAACTTTATTTACCTGGTTGTTTGTTGGTGATGTTATGGATTTTTAAAACTATATGCAATGATAAATCAATAACTTTCAATGACATTTCTGTGACTTAAATCGCTATTCAGCTAGAAGTTCTAATTGCCTCACTAGTCATAATTTAGGACAGACAAAGGAGGGAGAAAAACAGCCAGTCATGGGAGGAGCTTGCAGTAGTAGCACAGAAAAGGAGAGAGACTTCCCAGGGGTTTTATCAGCTATTTATCAACACCACCCATTTCCTTGTCCTGAACTCGATTAGATGGCCCTGATTTGACAAACAGTCACTGTAAGATTAGAATTTCACTCTAGAATGGCCTCTGGGAAAGACAAGAAAATCCACACTTGTGAATAATACAATCAGCTCTAGCCAAGACATGGCCCTAGCCTTTGTGCAGCACAGCTGGATAAGAAGACAGGAGGCCTTTAAATTGAATTTGGATTAAAATATGAGCAAAAAACCCAACTCTTTAGAAAGGCGTTCTAACCTAAAGAATAAGATCCAGCCACACATGTTAAATCCATTTGATTGGTTAAAGAGTTAGATTTGCTTATTGCAGTTTAATAATTTAACAATCTAAAATTAAAGACTCTAAAATAATTTACTCATCTTAAACATTGCCGAGAAACCTGTAAAATGCTACACGGATTGAAAACTCTCCTAGACTATCGTTCTGTTTCAATATGGCAAATTGAACTGCAAACTGGTATATCTGGTGCTCTTTGGTAGATGCATATTAGACAGTTTCTTTCAAGTACACTTGAAATAGCAAATGACTAAACTTAAAAAGCCTATTGCCATCAATTAAAATTCCTTAGTATGATAGTTTTTAAGTGTTACAGAAATCCTACCCTCTTTCAATGGCTTGCCTATTAGTACTGCTGTATTTATCGGGTGGGAGAAGCCTGACGGGCCAGGGCGAGATGGTGAGAGAGTAAGAGAGGAATCAGGAGTGATTCTGTTTCTAAAGACTCAGAAAGTAGATAAAAATCTCGATGAGGTACAGCTGAATTCAGGTAGCTTCATGAAGGAAACAGTAAAATTTATAAAAATAGTCATAGGAGGCCGGCACCGCGGCTCACTAGGCTATTCCTCCGCCTGCGGTGCTGGTACCGTGGGTTCTAGTCCCGGTTGGGGCACTGGGTTCTGTCCTGGTTGCTCCTCTTCCAGGCCAGCTCTCTGCTGTGGCCTGGGAAGGCAGTGGAGGATGGCCCAAGTGCTTGGGCCCCTGCACCCGCGTGGAGACCAGGAAGAAGCACCTGGCTCCTGGCTTTGAATTGGCACAGCGCCGGCCACAGCAGCCATTTGGGGGGTGGACCAACAGAAGGAAGACCTTTCTCTCTGTCTCTCTCTCTCTCTCACTGTCTAACTCTGCCTGTCAAAAAAAAAAAATCATAGGAATTATCATTTGGTTTTTTGTTTTTGGAACAATTATGGCACTTAAAAACGTTCTGAAGTTGAATTTACTCTTTTCAAAGAAGGCATTTGGAAGATCTCATCAAAATTCCTTGATCAGCAAATTCTTACAACTACCTATCTCAACAAACGCCTAAGCCTCCTTCCTGCTCAAAAACACCACTTGTTTTTGGAATAAAATTATACAACTAAACAACTTTAGCACTAGGTTTTTCTGTAGGCCAGTATTCTTCAGGGAAAGCACATGGAGTATTTCAGCCCTGTGACTGAAAGCAACAAAAATAAAAGTTGTATTTCTTTTTTAATTTTTTTGTTTGTTTGAAATAGAGATCTTCCATTTGCTGGTTCATTCCTAAATTGGCTGGACCAGCCAAGGGTTGGGCCAGGGTAAAGCAAGAAGCCACAAACCTCATCTGGATGTCCCACATGGGTGGCAGGGGCCCAAGTTTTTAAGCTGTCAACTGCTGCCTTTCTGAGTACACATTAGCAGGAAGCTGGATCAGAAACAAAAGTGCATTCGTACCCAGGCACTCCATGTGCAATGTGGGTGTCCAAAGCAGTGACAACCGCTTCACCAAAGGCCCACCCTAAGAATATTTTGACTTTAAAAACAAAAAAGATTTATTTATTTATTTATTGGACAGAGCTACAGACAGCAATGGGGAGAGACAATGAGAGACAGGTCTTCCATCCACTGGTTCACTCCCCAAATGGCCACAACAGCCTGAGCTGAGCCGATCTGAAGCCAGGAGCCAGGAGCTTCTTCTGAGTCTCCCACACAGGTGCAGGGCCCAAGCACTCGGGCCATTTTCTACTGTTTTCCCAGGCCATAAGCAGAGAGCTGGATCAGAAGTAGAGCAGCTGGGGCTTGAACCAGCACCCATATGGGAGGCCAGCACTGCAAGTGATGGTTTTATCTGCTACACCACAGCACGGGCCCAAAAGCTTTTGATTTTTAATAAAGTATTTAATTATTGCTTTCTTTTTTGAGTCACACAGGTGCAGACAATAACAGAATAAAACGGAATGCTTTAAGTTTATGAAGGGTAAGTGTTGGGGGGTGCAGGGCGGGGCACACACTCAAATGCTTTTTTTTTCCTACCAGAAAGTGTTCCAACCACAGCATAACATGATGTGAGCACAAGAGGACAGGCACTGAGCTCCACCCTTCTCGTGTCTTCAAGTAGTACCTTCCACAGAGTAGATGTTGAAGAAATGTAGGATGTGAGAGTGAGTAAGTGAGAATTAGCAAGCAAATGAAAAATAAACAGAACACAGCAGTTTTGTCTGGCACAGAAAAAACAATGTGTTGTTTTTTTTTTTTTTTTAATCTCACAACACATCTTCCCAGTGAGGTTAAACCCAGCACTAGTGGGGTGAAGCAAAGAAAACAAGCAGCCCTTGGAAGCCACTCCCTATTCCACTCAAGTCCAGAGCTTCCGGGATGAGCCGGAAAGTCAGTGGAGCTGCTCCGTCTCAGTCTCCAGCCTGAGGAAGTGCCCAGGAAGTGCCTTGGGGTCCTGCACTATCCTGGGATCCAGGATTCCCCAAACTTCGCTCCTTGAAAGAGGCAGAAGAAGTGAGTTTGGGCTGAGACTCATCCTTTGGCGTTTTAGTCCAGAGCCTTTTAGAGACTTGTCCAGAATTTCCAAACCTCTTTCTTATATTCTGCCGCCCTCTGGGGCCATGCTCCCTCCCCGACCCCTGCCATACTGAGTCTTCCCTTGGTCTTGGATCATTCGGTCCCCTTCTGCAGAAGCCACCTCATTCTTCTCTCCAAGCCAACACAAATCTGTTTCTCAGGACCTACTCGGCCTCAGCCAGACTGATGTACAAGCATGAAGTTCATGAACACTTCCCCTTCCCTGGCAGCCTGGGGTGACCACTTATTCATCACTTACCCACTGTATATGAATGTATCAGTTCCTGATGTCTCAAGACTGAGAACCATGTTGTAACCCTTTGCCCTGCAGACAGCATGCGGTCTTCATAGTAGATGATTAGTATTTGTCATCTAAATAAGAAAAGATTGTTTTTCTGTGGCCCCACCATCTACAGTATCGTTATTCGATGCATGTTAATTCCGGGCAAAACCCTCTATGGATTCACGTGTGATAGCTGTAGAACAAGAGACAGCCCTTATTATGTGGCAGAGTTAGCTAAGGAATTTTTCCACCCAGAAAAATTCACCACTTCACAGATATGAAGGAGGTCAAGTACAAACTTGCAATGCAAAGCACTCCTATGGCAGATCCAGCTCACCTAAACCACAGTCACGTGGTCATGGGAGTCATGACGATGACAGTGGTGTTGGTGGCTGCGCCAGAGAATTCAGATACCCCAGAAAGTTCTGGTACCTTTTCTACCTAAACAATGGCTGTGGGGAGCAACTCAGACTAGACTAAGTTACTGGAATTAAGATTTATTCTATGCATCTGCTCTCCCACAATATGGCGCTGGGAGAGGAGGAAACAGCTTCTACACAGCTGCCTCCAGTTCAATCAATAAACTGTAGGACCTGCTCCTGATTGGAGGAGAGCAGCGTACTCGGCGTGTGGGTAGCAGAGTTGGGATTGGTGGAAGAGGACTATAAAGGAGGAGAGAGACAACATGCACCAGGAACATCTATCTGAAGGAACACCTGTGCAGCCCCTGAGAGAACCAGCCGGCGGTGTGCCGCTCCCCCGCAGAAGTGGGGAAAGCGGCAGGGGGAACCGCCCTTCCACAGAGGTGGAAGGGTCGGTAGCCAACCCGGGAAGAACCAGCAGCAAACCTGGGAAGGGCCGAGCAGACAAAAGAACAGCGCAGGGTCCTGTGTCGTTCCTCCACGAAGAGGGGGAGCGACATAATGGTGCCGTGACTCGGATATGAAGCCTAGGCAGGGCTTAGTGTCGCTCCTCCACGAAGAGGGGGAGCGACAATGGCCTTTGACATCTTCATCTCCCTATTTTGGTTAATGTTGGAGGGGCTCAGATCTGAGTCCTTAATTTTCGTCTCTATCTCTATTCACTTCCAATTTAACCTCATAGCTGGGTATTCTATCTGGAAACTAATAGCTCCCAGATTTATATTTATAGCTCAGATCATGGCCCTAAATTCTTCTCTACTTCCTAATCAACACTCACACTTACATAGTTCATAAGCACCTTAAATTTAACATACCCCAGGGCCAGTGCTATGGCATAGTGGGTAAAGCCACCATTTGCAGTGCCGGCATCCTATGTGGGCACTGGTTTGAGTCTCGGCTGCTCCATTTCCAACCCAGGTCTCTGCTATGGCATGGGAAAGCAGTGTAAGATGACCCGAGTCCTTGGGCCCCTGCACTAATATTGGAGACCTGGAAGAAGCTCCAGGCTACTGGCTTTGGACTTGCCCAGCTCCAGCTGTGTGGCCATTTGGGGAGTGAAGCAGCAGATGGAAGATATCTTTTTCCCTCTCTCTCTCTCTCTCTCTCTCGCTGCTTCTTCCTGTAACTCTGCCTTTCAAATAAATAATTAAATCTTTAAAAAAATTTAACATACTCCAAATTGTGCTCCTGGCTTTTCACCCTGCCATCTCCCAAAATAAAATTAAATAAAAAACCTGTCACATTTATAATCCTGCCAGTTTCAGTAAAAGCTTATTTTTTAAAGATTTATTTTATTTACTTGAAAGGCAGAGTTACAGAAAGAGAATGAGAGAGTGAGAGAGGTCTTCCATCCACTTGCTCACTCCCCAGATATCTGCAATGGATGGGGCTGGGCTGGTCCAAATCCAGGAACCAGGAGCTTCCTCCAGGTCCCCCACATGGGTGGTAAGGACCCAAGCACTTGAGCCATCTTCCACTGCTTTCCCAGGCACATTAGCAGGAAGCTGGACAACAAGTGGAGCAGCCAGTTCTTGAACGGGCCCCCACATGGGATGTCAGCATTGCAGGCAATGGCTTTACCCACTACACCACAGCGCCTGACTGAATAACGATAGCTCTTTCCAGCTGTTCAGGACAAATCCTGGGAGTCATCTTCATTCTCTGCTTTCAAATATATAAAGTATCTGATCACCTCCATGTTATAACAGTGTAAATTCAGCCTAGATTATTGGAATAGGTTCCTACTAGTCTTCTGGCTTTCATTATCAGCTCCTTAACTCTAATCTCAACAGAGCAATTACAGTAATACTTCAGAAATTTAAGGGGCAGGAATTCAGTGTAGTGGTTAAGATGCTACTTGGGATGGCTACAACCCATCCTGGCACTGGAGTCACAACTCTGTTCCCAATTCCAGCTTGCTGCTAACATGCACCCTGGGAAGAAGCAGCCATGGCTTGAGCAGTGATGGATCAAGTGTTTGGGTCCCTGTCACCCTCTTTGGGAGCCAGATGCGTTCCTGGCTCCTGGCTTCTGCTTGGCTCAACTTCAGTTGTGGCAGGCATTTGAGGTTTGATCCAGTGTCTGTCTCTTTCTATCTGCCTTTCAGTAAATAACACTTTAAAATATATGTCAGTGCTCAAGCTGACTTGCCCCAAACGGCAGAGTTAGAAACATATCAGGGGATTCCAATTCAATCCCATCAAGGTGGCATGTACCAATGCCATCTCACTAGTCCCAGTGATCAATTTCAGTTCACAATTGATCATAATGATATGACAAAGAATCAAAGGGATCACATAAACAAGACTAGCATCAGAAAATACTAACTGATAGAACAAAAAAGGGAGAGAACGATCCAACATGGGAAGCCGGATACACAGCAGACTCGTAGAATGACGGATGTCCTGAACAGCACTCTGGCTTCAGAATCATCCTTTAGGGCATTCGGATCTGGCTGAAAAGCCCATGAGAGTATTGCAGGCATGGAAGGCCAAGACACTCTGGCAAAAAAAAAAAAATGACCTAAATGAAAGATCTCCACGAGTGAGATCCCAGTGGAAAGAACGGGTCATCAAAGAAGGAGGTACCTTTCTCTGAAGGGAGGAGAGAACTTCCACTTCGACTATGACCTTGTCTAAATATGATAAGAGTCAGTGAATTCTAAAGGCTTCCATAGCCTTGGCAACTCATGACAAGAGCCTAGGGGGATTACTGATGCCATAAACAAGAGTGTCAAATTGTTAAGTCAACAACAGGAGTCACTGTGCACTTACTCCTCATGTAGGATCTTTGTCCTTAATGTGCTGTACATTGTGATTTAATGCTATAACTAGTACCGAAACAGTATTTTTCACTTTGTGTTTCTATGTGGGTGCAAACTGTTGAAATCTTTACTTAATGTATGCTAAACTGATCTTCTGTATATAAGAGAAATGAAAATGAATCTTGATGTTAATGGAAGGGGAGAGGGAGCGGGAAAGGGGAGGGTTGCAGGTGGGAGGGAAGTTATGGGGGGGAAGCCATTGTAATCCATAAGCTGTACTTTGGAAATTTATATTCATTAAATAAAATTTAAAAAAAATAAAATTTATGTCAGGTCATCTTACTCCTTCAATAGCTTTTATCTACACGAAAATAAACACCTATGTTTATAGTAACCTACAAAACTCACAAGATCTACTTCTCTCCTTTCTTCTCTGAACTCATCCCCTACTACTCTTCTCCTCATTCACTCTGCTATACCGCATATGTTCCTTGTTGATTTTTGAACACCATGGGAATGAGAATGTTCCTGGTTGCTTGATATTGCCCTTGCAGATCCTTCAGCCTGGAGTGCTGTGTTTTCAGATGACCAAATGGCTCCCTGCTATAGCTTTTTAAAGTTTTGAGCTAATGTTAACTTCTCAATGAAGCCTTCTTTAACTACCATATGTTAAATAGGTACATGTCCAATCCTATGGCCCTCTTTATTTTTCCTCTTCCACTGATTTATTTTTTCTATAATACGTATCAGCTTCTAATGGACTATATAATTTAAATATTCATTGTCAATCTTTTCCCCCTGGAGTGCAAGCTCATGGAGGATAGTGAGTGTTCCATTTGCTCCCAGTCTCTACACCAAAATTGGGTACTTAGCACTCAAAAAGTATTTATCGCATGAATTAATGAATGAGTGACTTTGAAGCAGAATCTTTATTGACTATAACAGAAAGTTACTGTAACTTCAGTAAGTTACTCATTATGATAACCCCACTCATTATAAACACTATCAAGGCACAACAGGGGGGCTAGCACTGTGGCGTAGTGGGAAAAGCCGCTGCCTGCAGTGTTGGCATCTCATATGGGTGCCGGTTCGAGTCCCAGCAGTTCCACTTCTGATCTAGCTCTCTGCTATGGCCTGGGAAAGCAGTAGAGGATGACCCAACTCCTTGGGCCCCTGCACACACATGGGAGACCCAGAAGAAGCTCCTGGCTCCTGGCTTTGGATCAGCTCAGCTCTGGCTGTTGCGGTCATTTGGGGAGTAAACCAGTGGAATGGAAGACCTCTCTCTCTCTCTCTCTCTCTCTCTCTGGTTCTATGTCTCTCTGTAACTCTGTCTTTCAAATAAATAAAATAAATCTTAAAAAAAGGCACAATAGATTTCAGTTCTGGTTTCATCTCATAGCAATTTCTAAACCTTGTGTTAGTCATTGAATTTCTCTAACCTTCAGTGTCCTCATTTGTAAAATGGGCCCAATAGTCCTTTCTCATTCTACAACAAAACACTAAATAAAATAATGTCTAGGAAAATAGTATCAAAAAAATTTTAATAATGAGTTTTTAGTAGAAAAGACAGGTTTTTTGGTCTTCATAATTCTTTGTCAGTTTTCAGGAATAATATCTTTGTGCAGTATACTAAAGGTCATGTGTAAAAATAACAAAAAATATAAATTATCTTCAATTAAACTGTTTCTATAAGGATATTTGAGGGATGGTTATGACAAAAAGTTGGAAATATAATAAATGCTATTGATAAGGCATGGTTCAATAAGTCAGGGTACCTACATGAAAGTGACACTGAGAAGCATTGAAAAGAACAAGTAGATTTGCCTAGTAAATAAATCTATAATAAAGGAAGTGGGAAAATGCAAATATACATAGTACTATTCCATATTGTAAGAAATAGTTGCATTTATCTACCTCTATTACCAGGTCTCTATGGAAACAAGCTGAAAGGGATATGCAAAAAATGGAACAGGGGTAGCGTATCTCCTGGAGGGTGGGATTCAATAGGTGTTGGCAGAGAAGAGGCATTAGACACATACAGAATACCATGGCAAGACAAAGACAGGAGAAGTAGTTTTTCTTATTGTATTTCCAGTGTTGCTCAAATAAGAATTTTACTTTAAGAAAATTGCTTGTTTCCACAATTTTTTTGCAGTTTCTTTTTTTTAAAAGATTTATTTATTTATTTGAAAGTCAGAGTTACACAGAGAGAGAAGGAGAGGTAGAGAGAGAGAGGTCTTTCTTCCGCTGGTTCACTCCCCAATTGGCAGCAATGGCCGGAGCTTCACCAGTCCGAAGCCAGGAGCCAGAAGCTTCTTCCGGGTCTCCCATGTGTGTGCAGGGGCCCAAGGACTTGGGCCATCTTCTACTGCTTTCCCAGGCCATAGCAGAGAGCTGGATTGGAAGTGGAGCAGCTGGGTTGCAAACCGGCACCCATATGGGATGCCGGCGCTTTAGGCCAAGGCGTTAACCTGCTGCACCATAGCACCAGCCTGTTTGCACACTTTTCAAGCACTCTTAGCAATGGTGCAGAAGTAAATGCAGCAGAAGCAGCTGACTCCAACAGCCCAAATGCCCTGGTCAGAAGTGGTTGTCAGATGAGTGTAGAGAATCCTTTGGGTGCTGTGACCACAAGTCAGGAAACTGCACCTTCTTTGTATGATAACAAAGACACAAGATATAGGGGTCAGCACCGTGGCATAGCAGGTTAAGCTGCGCCTGCAGTGACAACATCGCATATGGGTACTGGTTGAGTCCCAGCTCTTCACTTCTGATCCAGTTCCCTCTAATGTTCCTAGGAAAGCAGTGCAAGATAGCTCAAGTTCTTGGGCCCTTGCAGCCACGTGGGAGACCTGGAGCTCCTAGCTCCTGTCTTTGGCCTGGCCCGGCCCCAGATGTTAGGACCATTTGAGGAGTGAACCACCGATGGAAGACATTCTCTCTCTCTCTCTCTCTCTCTGGAACTCTGCCTTTCAAATAAATAATTTTTTTAAAAAAGACACAATATGTAGGAGTGATAGCTAGAAGCATCCAAAATCTGAACACCTTCAGAAAGGAAAATTCCATTACCTCCCTCAGAAATGGTTTGTGTCTGTTCCCACAATCAGCGTAGTCTGCATTTCCTGGCATTCTCTCTTCACCTCCAAGGTCTCTCGGCACACCCAGCCCCGTGCTTTGTCTTTTCCTTTCTGTGACAGACTCCAGAGACCCAGCCGCCATCCCTATGTCTTGGTCACAAGCTCAGTTCTCTTAATTGACTCAAAGGTAAGTGCCCAACTTCTTTTCACTTCAAGTTTTGTCAAGAGAATTTGTACAAGGAAATTGAGAGGAATGATGAGAGGATCCAAACGGGGATCACACCGTTTGCACAAACCACTCACACCCATCTCTGCAACAGAAGCACTAGTCCCTAGGAGCTTAGTTTTGCATGTTTGATTTTTTGGGTTGAGACTCATCACACTGGTACTTTTTCTCCCCATTATTAGAAAATGCCACCAACTGTCTGCATAACCTCAAGTGAACGTCATAATGTTCTCAGGCCAAGTTTCCTCCCATGAAAGCAACAATAATAACATTATTTGAACTCACACAATTGTGACAGTTAAATAAGTTAATAAGCCCATTTAGGACAGTGTCTGTCATAGTTTTTATTAGTCATTTTTGAAAGCATCTCTTTTAATCCAAAAGAAAAATCTGGCATCCTCATGTCATCATGTGTTCACTTTGCCAGTCCAGGCATACCAGGGTCTAAGGTCACTGACGTGTAAGCTCTTTGCTCTAACCAGACACACCCTAGGTATTTCCCATCTGTCCCATTCTGAACTTCTTATTTCTATTTTTCATCAAGTAAATAATTAATAATTGTCCATCCTGCTCTGTGTAAGTGCTTCTTAACTCCACTAGAAATCCAGAGAACCAACAATAGATGTTACCCACATCACAATACTTCTGGTGGCTGTCAATAAGGCAACTTCTGACTTTGGATGGGACAACCTGTCCAATGGTACCCTTCATGATGAATGAGATTGTCATCATGGGTTCTACAAAAGGTAGGTAGATAGATTTGCATAGCTACCCTGGAAATCTCACTCCAAGATTTTTTTATTGTTTACTTCTCCTGGACTAGAACAGGTTCACAGATCTGTGATCCATGATCCATTGAAGTAGAGGTCAATCTGGTTCTGGCTACCCTGCCTGGTATGAGATTTCCAAGAAACCAGGTAAGTTCAGCCTTTGTTGCAATCGTTTGGGTCATGTGTTACAATGCTGGACAAAGGAAATTCTGCATCTATTTTAAAATATGGAAAACAAACATCAGTCTTCATGAAAATACTGAATTTGTTCATTCAACAAATAGCTATGAATTATCCATTCTGTTCTAGGCACAGTTCTAAGTCCTGAGTTTACAGCAATTAATAAGATAGACATAAAATCTACATTTGTGAATCTTACAAACCAATGAACCAAATGAATAATAAGAAAGTAACAGAATACTTGATTCACCCTCTATTTCTAGTCCTACTCCTTCCACAGTGAATCCTGAATAAATCCTTGATAAGCCCTAGAATCCCCCACACAACACACTCTTTTCCCTTCTTTCTTCCCTATCTTCTTTCTTTTATCCTTCTTTCTCGTTGTGGCCATTTGGGGAGTGAACCAGTGGATGGATGATCTCTCTCTCTGTCTCTCCCTCTCTCTCTTCATATCTTTGCCTTTCAAAAAAGAAGGAGGAAATCAATGAGTGACATGAATGAAAATATTACTAAGGAGCTAGAACACACTAAGAAGAGCCAAATAGAATTTTTGGAGATGAAATCTTCAATCAGTGAAATAAAAAATATGACTGAGAGTTTTTACAACAGAATAGACCTAGTGGAAGAAAGAATTTCTGAACCTGAAGATAAGAATTTTGAAAAAAACTCAGAAAAAAATAAAGACTAAAGAATTAAAAAGAATGAAGAAAATCTATATGAACTATGAGCTACCATTAAATGACCAAATATTCAACTAATAGGTATTCATGAAGAAGGAGAAAAGGAAAAAGAATTTGAGAACCTGATAAGTGAAATGATAGTTGAAAATTTTCTAGGTCTTGAAAGACACCTGGAACAAATGGACATCCATATACAAGAAGCTCAAAGAATCCCAAGCAGACTCAACTAAAAAAGGTCTTTTCCAAGGCATATTGTTGTCAAATTGTCAAAAGTTAAAGACAAGAATCCTAAAGACACTAAGAGAAAAGCATTAAGTTGCATATAAAGGAAAACCAAACAGATTACCATCAGACTTCTTAATGGAAACCCTACAGGCCAGAATACAGTGGGATGATATATTCAAGGTCTTAAAAGAAAACACTTCCAGTCAAGAATATTATATTCAGTGAAGCTATCCTTTAAAATGAAAGAGAGAAGAGAAGTCACATGTATGGCCTCAGCATGTGGTGTGGTGGGAGTAGAGGTGGCCGGGTTGTGTGACTGCTTGCGTTTCTGAAATGGCTTCTGACATTTCTGAATCCAGTGGTGCTGACTGCAGAGGAGACACTAGGCACAGTGCGAAGGTAGATGCTGATTACCACTTCAAGTGCTTTATTGTGGAGCCTGTTCATTTCCAACAGAGTACTGTGAATATATGCCTGCTATTGCTAAGCATAGACAGGGGTTAGAGAAGAATTTTCCAAATGAATTTGCAAAACTTACCATAGAAAATTCATCCAAAAAAAAAAGCTGGAATCATGGGAGGTCAAGGAACAATAGGGGAAGAAAAGGAGAAGAAAAATCAAAGGAGAGGTGGAAGGCATCAAAAAAAAAAAAAAAAAAAGCCAAAAATGGGCCGTGCCACAGCTCAATAGGCTAATCCTCCACCTGCGGCACTGGCACCCCGGGTTCTAGTCCCGGTCGGGGCGCCGGATTCTGTCCCGGTTGCCCCTCTTCCAGGCCAGCTCTCTGCTGTGGCCAGGGAGTGCAGTGGAGGATGGCCCAAGTCCTTGGGCCCTGCACCCCATGGGAGACCAGGAGAAGCACCTGGCTCCTGCCTTCGGATCAGCGCGGTACGCTGGCTGCAGCGCGCCGGCCACGGCGGCCACTGGAGGGTGAACCAATGGCAAAAGGAAGACCTTTCTCTCTGTCTCTCTCTCTCACTGTCTAACTCTGCCTGTCAAATAAATAAATAAATAAATAGCCAAAAATGAAGACAGTAAAAGGTTATGATAGCTAAAATTCCCAGAGCAAAGAAGAAACATGTGACAAGAGCACGTGATCTTGTAACTTTTGAAATTTGATCTTAAGGAAGCACAAAGATTTTTTGTGCAAAAATTCTCCTGTGCTGCCTCAGTAACAGAGAAGGATGAGATCATCATTCAGGGAGACTTTATAAATGACAACATTTATGTCATTCAGGAAAAATGGCTGGAGGTGGATGATGACAGTATCAAAGAGTTTAAAGAAGGAGTGATTTTTGAAAACTTGTTTATACTTAATGATCTGAACGGAGAATTGATATGGTCAAAGGGAGACAGATCTATCATCTATCGATATATATATATATATGTCTTACAGTAAGACTAGACTACCTTCATTCTTGGAAGTTTCACTGTTCTGTACAAGGCTGCCTTTTAAAAAATATTTATTTAATTTATTTGAAAGGCAGTTACAGAGAGAGAGGGGACAACATAGAAAGAGAAAGAGATCTTCCATCTTCTGGTTCACTTCCTAAGTGGCCACAATGGCCAGGGTTGGGCCAAGCTGAAGCCAGGATCCTGAAGCTTCTCCCAAGTCTCCCATATGGGTGCAGGGGCCCAGGTACTTGGGCCACCTTCTGCTGCTTTCCCAGACGCATAAGCAGGGAGCTGCATTGAAAATGGAGCAGCTGGGTCTCAAACCAGCACTCATATGTGATGCCAGCGTCACAGGCAGCACTTTCACCCACTATGCCACAACACCTGCCCATGCTCCTTGTTTTTTTTTTATTGCCAAAGTCTAATGAACAAAGGAGATTGTCATTTTCATGCATGAAGTAGAGTTAGTCAAATAAAACATTTTGGTTAAAAAAAGTGAAAGAGAAACAAAGTATTTTCCAGGTAAGCAAAAACAGAATTCACTAGTACCAGACCAGCATTACAAGAAGTTAAGAAGAGTGTCCTGCATTAGAAGTAAATATGAAACACATGCCACCACCAAATTCACTAACACAGCAGGCAGAATCATTATCCAACCAACAAAATGACAGGTCTTCTCCATCGACACTAACCCTGAACATAAATGGATTAAATTCACCAAACAAAAGACTGAATGGATTAAAAAAAAAAAAACCACGACCACCACTATATGCTGCCTACACAAAACTCACTTCACAAAGAAACACACAGACTGAAAGTAAAGGGTTGGAAAAAGGTATACCAGCCTAATGAAAACCAAAAGCAAGTAGGTGTAGCTATCCTGATAGCAGGTAAAACAGACTTTAAAAACTGTAAAGCGAGATAAAGAAGGACATTATATTTTGATAAAAGTTTTGATTCAGCAAGAAGATATAACAATCATAAATACATATGCATCCAACACAAGACCACCCAGACATATACAGCAATTACTATTATACCTAAAGGGAGAGATAGACTATAAACAATAATAGTGAGTGACTTCAACACCCCACTCTCATCAATGGACAGATCATCCAGACAAAAAAATCAAAAATGATACATGGGAGTTGAAACATACTATTGAACAAATGGACTGAACAGACATTTACAGGACATTTCACCCAACAGCTACAGAATATACATTCCTCTCATTAGCACATGGAACATTTTCTAGGATAAACCCCACATTAGGCCATAAATCAAGTCTCCACAAATTTAAAGAGATGGAAATCAGACCATGTATCTTCTCAGATCATAAAGGAATAAAACTAGAAATCAACAAGAACAAAAAAAATTCATAAATACTTGGAAACTAAGCAATATATTACTGAATGATCAATGGGTCATTGAAAAAATTAAGAAGAAAATAAAAAGCTTTCTTGAAATAAATGAAAATGAAAACACAACATATCAAAACTTGTGGGATACAGCAAAAACAGGACTAAGAAGGAAGTTTATAGCATTAAGTGCTACATTAAAAATGAGAAATGTTTCAAATTAAAGATCTAATGATGCATCTTGAAGATTTAGAAAAACAAGAACATGCCAAAGACAAGATCAACAGGAGGCAAGAAATAACAAAGATCAGAGCATAAATAAATGAAATTGAAAGTAAAAAAGCAATACAAAGGATCAACAAAATAAAAAGTTAATCTTTGAGAAGATACACAAAATAGATAAACCTCTAGCCAGATTAATAAAGAAAAAAGAGAAAAAAAATCCAATAAAATTAGAGGTGAAAAAGGACACATTACAACCATACCATTGAAATACAAAAGATCATAAGAAATTAGTATGAAGAACAATATACTAATAACCTGAAAAACCTCAAAAATGGATAAATTCCTGGATTCATATAACCTACCAAGATTAAATCAAGTAGCTATATACAACCTAAACAGATCCATAACAAGCAGTGAGATTGAAGAAGTAATCAAAAGTCTTCTATCAAGGAAAAGTCCAGGACCTGATGGCTTTAGTACTGAATTCTACAAAACATTCAAAGAGGAAATAATTCCAGTATTAGTCAAACTATTCCATAATACTGAATAGGACAGAACTCTGCCAAACTCTTCATGAGGCCAGCATTACCTTGATACCAAAACCAAAGACATGACATGAAAAGAAAACTACAGATCTATGTCCTTAACAAATATGGACTCAAAGATCCTCAACAAAATACTGGCAAATTGAATCCAAAGCCACATCAGAAAGATCATACATCATGATCAAGTGGGATTTATCCTAGAAATGCAAGGGTGGTTCAACATTCACAAATCAAGAAATGTCATAAATTATATCAACAAAATAAAGAACAAAAACCATCTCAATAGACATAGATAATATATTTAGAAGATTCAATAGCTCGGGCCAGCACCGCGGCTCACTAGGCTATTCCTCCGCCTTGCAGCACCGGCACACCGGGTTCTAGTCCCGGACGGGGCGCCGGATTCTGTCCCGGTTGCCCATCTTCCAGCCAGCTCTCTGCTGTGGCCAGGGAGTACAGTGGAGGATGGCCCAAGTGCTTGGGCCCTGCACCCCATGGGAGACCAGGAGAAGTACCTGGCTCCTGCCATCGGATCAGCGTGGTGCACCAGCCACAGGGTGCCAGCCGCAGGGCGCCGGCCACGGCGGCCATTGGAGGGTGAACCAATGGCAAAGGAAAACCTTTCTCTCTGTCTCTCTCTCTCACTGTCCACTCTGCCTGTCAAAAAAAAAAAAATTCAATAGCTCTTCATGATAAAAAAAATCCATAAATTAGGTATAGGAGGAACATCCCTCAAAATTATAAAGGCTATACATGACAAACCAATAGCCAATATCATCCTGAATGGGGAAAAGCTGAATGCACTTGCCCCTCAGATCTGGAACAAGACAAGGATGTCCACTCTTATTCAATGTAGTACTGAAATTTATAGTAAATAAATTAGGGAGAAGAAATAGATAAAGGGCATCAAAATTGGAAAAGAGGAAGTCAAATTATCCATGTTTGCAAATGACATGATGCTGTACATGGAAAATCCTAAACACTCCACTAAAAGCTCTTAGAATTGATAAACCAGGGACTGGCATTGTGATGTAATGTGTTAAGCCTTTGCCTACAACACCTCCAGCATCCTGTATAGTCTCTGATCCCAGCCCTAGCTGCTCCACTTCAAATTGAGTTCCCTGATAATGTGCCTGGGGAAGCACCAGGAGATGCCCCAAGTATTTGGGCCCCTGCATCCATGTGGGAGATCCAGAAGAAGCTCCTGGCTCCTGGCTTTGACCTGGCCCAGCTCCAGATATTTTAGCCATTTGGGGAGTGAATCAGCAGATAGAAGATCTCTCTCTCTCTCTCTCTCTCTCTCTCTCTCTAATCTCTCCTCCTCTCTATATAGCTCTGTCTTTCAAATAAAAACAATAAATGTTAAAAAAAAAAAAAAAGAAGGGGTCAGCACTGTGGTGTAGGGGGTAAAGCCACCATCTGCAGTGCTGGCATCCCACATGGGCTCTAGTTCGAGTCCCGGCTGCCCCCCTTCTGACCCATCTCTCTTCTATGGCCTGGGAAAGCAGTAGAAGATGGCCCAAGTCCTTGGGCCCCTGAACCCACATGAGAGACCTGAAAGAAGCTCCTGGCTCCTGGCTGTGGATCAGTGTAGCTCTGGCCACTGTGGCCATCTGGGGAGTGAACTAGTGGGTGGAAACTATCACTCTCTCTGTCTTTCTCTCTCTCTCTCTCTCTGCCTCTCTGTAACTCTGCCTTTCAAATAAATAAATAAATATTTTTTAAAAAAGAATTAATAATCCAATTCAGTAAAGTTTCAGGTTACAAAACAAACATACAAAAAAGTAGCTTTTTTGTATGCTAATCATAAAAGAAAGCCCATTCACAACAGCCACCAAAAAATTTAAATATTTAGTAATAAATTCAACCAAAGAAATGAAAGACCTCTACAATAAAATGTATAAAACATCAATGGAAGAAATTCTCATGGACACAAAAAAGGGAAAGATATTCCTTGCTCATGGATCAGAAGAATCAATATCATCGAAATGCCTATACTACCTAAAGCAATCTACAGATACAATCCCCATAAAAATACCAGTGACATTCTTTACAGAACCAAAAAGGGACCTAAAATTCATATAGAATAACAAAACACTCAGAATAGCCAAGCAATCCTGTACAAGAAAATCAAGCTGGAGGCATCGTAATACTGCAAATCTATAGTAATTAAAACAGCATGGTAGGGGGACTGGTGCTATGGCTTAGCAGGTAAAGCCACTGCCTGCAGTGCCGGCTTCCCCTATGGGCGCTGGTTCTAGACTGGGCTGTTCCACTTCCAATCCAGCTCTCTGCTGTGGCCTAGGAGGACAGTAGAAGATGGCCCAAGTGCTTGGGCCCCTGCACCCAAGTGGGAGACCCAGAAGAAGCTCCTGGCTCCTGGCTTTGGATCAGCACAGCTCCAGCCAATGGGACCAGTTGAAGAGTGAACTAGGGGATGGAAGACCTCTCTCTCTGCCTCTCCTTCTCTCTCTGTGTAACTCTGACTTTCAAGTAAATAAATAAATCTTTTTTTAAAAAAAAAGCATGGTACTGGCATAAAAACTGATACAAAGACCAATGGAACAGAATAAAGAACTCAGAAATTACTCCAGATACTTACAATCACCTGATTTTTGACAAAAGTGATCAGAATATACACTGAAGTAAAGACAGTCTCTCTTCAACAAATAGTGCTGGCGAAATTGGATTTATACATGTAGAAGAATGAAATTAAATCCACATACAAAAATCAACTCAAGATTGATCAAAGACCTAAATTTAAGACTTGAAACTATGAAGTTGCTGGAAGAAAACATAGGGGAGGGCCTGTGCCAAGGCTCACTGGGCTAATCCTCTGCCTTGCGGCGCCAGCACACTGGGTTCTAGTTCTGGTCGGTGCACCGGATTTTGTCCTGGTTGCCCCTCTTCCAGGCCAGCTCTCTGCTGTGGCCAGGGAGTGCAGCGGAGGGTGGCCCAAGTGCTTGGGCCCTGCACCCCATGGGAGATCAGGAGAAGTACCTGGCTCCTGCCATCAGATAAGTGTGGTGTGCTGGCTGCAGCGCGCCGGCAGTGGCGGCCATTGGAGGGTGAACCAACGGCAAAGGAAGACCTTTCTCTCTGTCTCTCTCTCACTGGCCACTCTACCTGTCAAAAAATAAAAAAAAAGAAAACATAGGGGAAACACTCCAAGATGGTGTGGAGGACAACAAAAGCAAAACTAAACAAATGGGACTGTATCAGATTCAGAAGCTTTGTACAACAAAGGAAACAATCAATAGAGTGAAAAGACATCCAATAGAATGGGAAAAAATATTTGCAAACCACCTATCTGACAAAGAATTAATATCCAGACTATATCAGCAACTTAAAAAACTCAACAACAAAACTTACCCAGTGAGTAAAGAAACGGGCAAAGAACTTCAATATACAGTTCTCAAAAGAAAAAATTACAAATGGCCAAAAATATATGAAAGAAATGGTCAACATCAGTAGCCATCTGGTAAATACAAATCAAAACCACAGTCAACTCACCCTTGTCAGAATGGCTAAAAACCAATACAGAGAGTAACAAATGTTGGTGAGGATGTGGACAAAGCGGAACACTGTTGGTGGGAATGTGTATTAGTGGAAAACAGTGTGGAGATTTTTTTGAAAAACTAGAAATAGGGAATTAGTGCTGTGGTGAAGAGGGTTAAGGGGCTGGCGCTGTGGTGTAGCAGGTAAAGCTGCCGCTTGCAGTGCCAGCATCCCATATGGGCACTGGTTCAAGTCCTGGCTGCTCCACTTCCAATCCAGTTTTCTGCTAATGCACCTGGGAAAGCAGAAGATAGCTCAAGTACACAGGCCTTTGCATCCATATGGGAGACTCAGAAGAAGTTACTGGCTCCTGTTTTCAGCCTGGTCCAGCCCTGGCCACTGCAGCCATTTGGGGAATGAACCAGTAATGGGTAATCTCTTTCTCTCTCTCTCTCTGTATCTCTTTCAAATAAATAAATATATCAAACAAACCACATAGAAACAGACTTATCATATGATACATCAATCCCAGTACTCAGTATACACCCAAAAGACTTGAACACAATGAATCAAAGAGATACCTTTTCCACCATGTTTATAACAGCACTGTTTTTTTGTTTTGTTTTGTTTTGTTTTGTTTTTTTGACAGAGTGGACAGTGAGAGAGAGAGACAGAGAGAAAGGACTTCCTTTGCCATTGGTTCACCCTCCAATGGCCGCCACGGCCGGCGCGCTGCAATTGGTGCACCGCGCTGATCCGATGGCAGGAGCCAGGTACTTCTCCTGGTCTCCCATGGGGTGCAGGGCCCAAGCACTTGGGCCATCCTCCACTGTACTCCCTGGCCACAGCAGAGAGCTGGCTGGAAGATGGGCAACCGGGACAGAATCCGGCGCCCCGTCCGGGACTAGAACCCGGTGTGCCGGTGCTGCAAGGCGGAGGATTAGCCTAGTGAGCCGCGGCGCTGGCCTATAACAGCACTGTTTACAACAGCCAAAATTTGGAATCAGCTGAGGTGATGAATGGATAAAGAAAATATGCTATATACACAATGGAATATTACTCAGCTATTAAAACAGAATGAAATTCTACCACTTGCAGCATAATGAATGCAACCAGACCAGCCTATGGAAACTTCAATGAGACTAAACCAAAAGGAGAAGATAACTAACCAAGAAAGGATTAAGATTTATATAAAGGAGAAAACCAAAGAAGGTTTGGAATGAGTAAATTTTGGCTTATTGTAGACTTGGCAAAGGAACTTTAAGTTGTTTTTTCAAATTTGTGTTTAGCAGAGTGCATTTTGCAAACAGTATAATTCACTTCAGTCTATTAGTGAAAAAATCTAATCTATTTATTAACTTACACTTCCCTCACCAGTTATATATTAAAGGATATTTTGATAAAGGAATTAATTTTAGTTTATTTTTATAAGTCTCTATTAAAATCTATTCTTTTCTTGGTGACAGGAAGTTATTCTATACTGAATTCTCATGTATTAAAATTTGTTTTGGCACTCTAAACTGATGACATTTCTGAATGTGAAAAAATCAATCACAACACTTCCTCTGATTATACAGTTAAATGAAATTTTGGCAATATAACTAAAAGAAAGATATAATTGGAAGTCCGCCGACAGGAGTCTATTCTTGGTTTTGGCTTGACCTAATCTGAGTTTTTTACTTCAGCCAAATATAGAATATTCTACAATAAACTGAGCATAACAACTTTATTCACTTCCCTGCCTGATGTAGAACACACTGTTAAGTAGATATCCATGGCATTTTGAGGTTTTCAGATAAAAAGAGCCTATAAAAACTGAGAGTAATGTCTGGTATGAGGCAGAGAAGCAGGCCCTGTCAAATCCTGCTGGTGAAAGTAGAAAGAGAAACAGATTCTCTGATACAGTGCCATCAAATGGCAGGAGGGTTATCATTTTAACTCATAATTCCACTTCTGCAAATTTGCCTTAATACACAAAATGGTAAAAGAAAACCATATAGAATACAATGCATTAAACCACTAAAAATGCTTTAATAGGGGCCAGCACTGTGGTAGAGCGGGTAGGGCCACTGCTTGCAGTGCTGACATCCCATATGGGCGCTGGTTTAAGTCCTGGCTGCTTCACTTCCAATCCAGCTCTCTGCTATGGCCTGGGAAAGCAGTAGAAGATGGCCCAAGTGCTTGGGTCCCTGCACCCACATGGGAAACCTGGAAGATGCTCTTGGCTGCTTATTGCTGTGGATTCATTCTGAGAGGAGAAGCACAGTGGTAGCAAGAGGTACAGTCACGACACAGACACTGGGAGTTGGTGAAAGCAGGCTAGAGATAAGCAGCTCACAAACTCATTCATTTCAGTTGGTGCAGCAGCTTATATGGCCGAGGCAGCCAATCTGGTCAAGGGGCAGTTTATGCCATAACCAATCACTGCCTGTTGCCAGGCAGGCTCCTTTGCCAAGTGGGTTTTCAAAGCCATTCTTGAGTAATTGATGCTCACTTGCCATCGCCATCTTGGCCCAGTCTTCTCATTCCACCACATTTCCCCTTTTTCATTTATATTTGAGCAATGGGAGGCATGATCCTTGGCCATACCATTGTTGACCCCATTTCCATGTGGTCTCCTCATGTGGCGGTGCCTGTCTTAGGTTGTCCCCCAGGGGATCTTACCTGTTGTTGACTAACCAGCTCTCAAAACAGGAGACCACAGGAGTGCTTGCTCAGATAGGGGGAGGAATGAGGAACAATGGTAATCAGGAACGGCATGACCGCACACAGGCTGTGGGCCATTTGAGTGGCTGACCAGAGCTAGTGGGGGTATGAAGCAGTAGCAGATGTGGCTGTGGGCAGTTCCTCAGAGCAGGATGATAGGGCAGGTGCTTCTGCTAACAAGGTGGACTCCCAGTCTTGTTCAACTGGTTCTGGTTGACTGTCAGTTTCAGGCTTGATATTTCTGGCTGGTGCCTAAATGGGCTGTCCCACATTCTCTGGAAAGACACAAGCATATCCTCCTCCCTTGGTTAGCAGAAGCCTTTTTACAGGTGTTGGAATTAAGGGCCTGAGTTCTGCATCCACTTCGACATTTAATGGCAAAAATGTGGTCAGATGGGGTCTAGCGGCTGCCCTGAGAGCCTGGGATGCCCGGGGACTGCCACAAATGTGGGGATCCTCACTGGGTGCAGATGGGATGACCTTGCATGGGTTATCACTCCGAGGTCATCTAAATTAATCCCCCCAGGCTATTTGGGGGGCAGCTGACTAGGCATTGCTGTGTTGTCTGCTGTCATGTCATTTTCACTGTCAGAGCTCTCTCCCCAATTCATCAACTGTTGCCTGTGAGGCAGTGGCCTGGAGTGACAGGCTCTTATCACTCAGATTCATTATGTTTGGTAATCTGTGTGGGTTTCTAAGAGGGGGATATCTTTCCCATGTTTGAGTGCTTAAGAGCGCATGCCACGCCAACTCTAGCCAAAGGAAAGACACCCACAGCACTGCTGCTATAACAAAGCAAATTCCTAGCACCTCAGTGGCTGATGACATTATGCAGGGGGTTCCCTATGTTAGACAATGAGATAGTGGTGTATCAGATCATAAGTATGTCCTGTGCTTAGTGGGAGTCTTCCTTGATTCATTAGGTCAAGGCTGTATGTCCATACAGTGTCTCCGGAGCGTCATCTCTCTTGAGTGAGGGAAGATGACTTGGTTCCAAATTCTGGGGTGATCAGTCCCTTATGTGAATTCGCCGGGTGAACCAAAAGTAAAAGGAGGAGCCAAGAAGCAGCATTACACTTCTGGGTGGTGTGTGCCTAACCCGGGGTCACTTTGACCGAGGACAAGGACAAGGGTAGGGGTGTAGGAGGGGGTTCCATGCTCACCCTCACAGAACCGAACAGCACACAAAACACCAAGGGGCCTACTTGTCGAAATCAAGGGGGGACCTCACTGAGTCCAACACACTGTCTCTCAGCCATGTTTAGCGCCAGATGTTGAGGTTGATTTGTTCTGAGAGGAGGAGCGCAATGGAGGCAAGAGGCACGGAGTCACCACACAGACCCCAGGAATCAGGTGAAAGTAAGCCGGAGGTGAACAGCCCACAGACTCGTTCATTTCAGTTGGTGCAGCAGCTTATATAGCCGAGGCAGCCAATCTGGTCAAGGGGCAGTTTATGCCATAACCAATCACTGCCTGTTGCCAGCCAGGCTCCTTTGCCAGGTGGGTTCTGAAACCATTTCCTGAGTAACTGATGCTCACCAGCACCATCTTGGCACAGCCTTCTCATTCTACCACAGCTGCTGGCTTCAGATCTGCCCATCTCCCACTGTTTCAGTCATTTGGGGAGTGAACCATCGGATGGAAGACCTCGCTCTTGCTCTCTCTGCTTTTCCTTCTCTCTCTGTGTAACTCTGAGTTTCAAATAAATAAAATAAATCTTTAAAAAAAAAAATAAAGACTTTCTGAGTGATGGGGTTTGGGGTAATTTTGACATTTCTATTTTTTGCTTATCTGTATTTTTACTGAATAAACATAGGTTTTCTTCAATAAATAAGTATTGCTTTATAATATGGAAAATAATTTAAATGGATGTCACAAGACAATCACATAGGTAAACTAATTAGTAGACTATAACATACTTACACTAAAAGAAAAAAATAAATTGCCCTGCATATTTTATGTGCTTATACTTTTTGAGCACAAATTTAGTTTCTTGCCCCAAAAGCTTTGCTGTAGACAAAGCTTTCTCCTGTGCCATGAAGGTTGGTAAGAACTGAGTCACCACTGTCTTTGTAGGACTGAGTCTCAAAATTACCTAGGGACAACTGTACCAGCAGCTTTGGATGTTCTCAGACCTTGGGAGAGGCCTTCAGGAGATATGTCTGACTCTCCACACAGGGTACTACATCATCTGCAACACCATAAAAGTCACTTTGTGGTTGCTTTAATGTACTAGCTCAGGAAATATCTTCAGATTCTCAGTGTAAGAATAATCTAATTTTCTAAGTATTTCATATGGCAAGCAAATCAGGATCCAATCTATCAGCCCAAGTACTTGTGGCTGAGTAGCACAGAGAACAGGAAAATTTGCTTTGACATCCAATTCCTTCTGGCTTTATACATCTGGGACAGCTTCCCCAGTTTAATAACAAGGAAGGAAATGTGGTTACCTCCACCAGAGACTATCCCCACAGAGTAGATTATTTCTGGGATAATAACCTCTCTAAGAGAGTTAAACAAAAATATTTTAAAGAAACAAATATGGAAACTCTTTTTTAGCTCTAGAAGATTGGGATGCAACCTGACACATGATGGAACACCTAGATATTGTGCACAAAAAGCTCAGGAAGGAACAAATATTGAGTCCATTTCTGCTTTCTTGTTTAAGCTTCATTGAAGTCTCCAGAAAACAGCACAGGGTGGAGTGAACATGGTGAAGCTTCAGCACAGAGGTCTCATGGGAAGAGATTTGTTGTTGTTGCTGTTCCTTAATTTGGTCTGTGGTCCAGAAAATAAAAGATTGCTTCTTTTCTTTCCTCCTTTTTTTAGAACTTGGCTTTGTAGTGACAGTAATTAAAGAATATATTGACTTTTCTCTCGAATAGGCTTAAAGAATAAGATGAGGGCTTCCATCACAGCAGTGGACAAACCTCTCCCTGACACCCATCCTCATAAATTAGAGACTTCTTGGAAAAACATTGAGCTAATAAGCCATATTCCTAAAAGATTTCCTTATTTTTTAAGCCACTTGAATTTTCTGTTCAGACTATTAATACATAGGTAATTGTTCGATTTGTGCAATGGGAAACCCATTATATACAATTTCTCACATGCTTAGTGTCAAATGTGTCTTCACTTCAACATCACCGCTGATTAGTTGCTACCTACTCATTACTATTTTAAAGAGGTGCTCAATACACAAAACAGTTTATTGTCCAGAAGAGGCTATGTAGAAATATGAACTTCTATTTTAATGTACTTGTTTTTCCTGCAAAGTTATGTGACTACCACAAACACTATAAAACATATTCACTTACAGTCATAAAAGGGGGATTTATTGTACATTTCCTGTATCCGCTGAGGTCTTGTTATGGTTCCCACAGGTAGACAAAGCACAAGAGAGTTTTAACTTCCTCTAATAATTGCTTGAACTGAACTGAATTTTGCTAGTATAGAAGGAAATAAATGGGAACAGGTTTTTAAAAATATGCTTGTGCCTAAAACTGGTGTTTTGTTTTGTTGCTTTACCTATATTATTTCTTCTGGATGCTTGGGATTCCCTGGTTTATACATATAACTTGATATTTAATCATTTTGCCTTTTAAAAATGATTGTCAACTTTCTTTTCCTAATAAAAAAATCAACCAACATGTTACATTTGTACATATTGTATGGACTATGACAGGGCAGCTAGCTTTGCTGTGTTACATTTCCTTAGCAATGTTCCCTTGCTTCTTAAAAAATAATAAATAATAAAAATAGAAATCATTTTCCCAAGCACCTCAGTGTAAAGTTGCAGCTGTATTTGGTTACTCTCTGGATGGGAAATAGGCCGGTTGCCTTTCTTCTCAGCTTCCAAGCCTTGCTCCTGAATCCTTTCCACACACACAACTCCTATTTCAAAGAGAAACCCCACCGGGAGGCTGGAGGACAAGACTGTGAGAGAAGGAAGTTATGTTAATTTCCCACCCCCAAAGACATCAGTGAGTCCTGAAAATACTTGCAGCTTAGTGGGGGAGGGGAGAGGCTTCACTCTAGATTGACTCAAAGTTTGGTGATCATACTTGCAAGTTCTCACAGCTCTGCCAACGCCCGTCCCTCCTTCCCCTGTCACCAGTAATGTGCTTAGTCAGAGACACCGTGCAGCTGCCTGGGGACAGAGCAAGCTCAGTGTGACAGTGTCCCTGTTGTTTCTGGCTGCAGTGCAGTCAGGACTTTGTGTTTTATGGGAGCCAGGGCCCCGCAACTCACCTGCAACTCACCCGTATAGCTTCTCCAGTCTTCACAAGGACTTGGCCTCTTAAAGAGAAAAGGAACAGGGAGCTCTAGGAAAAGCAGTCATTTTTTAAATGTTTGCACATGTGGTGGTGGTAAAATAACCAACTTTCACCTTTTTAAATTGGGAGTCGCTAATGGAGAAATCTTTCCAGAAGAAAGGGAATTTAGTGGAAGATATCTTTCAGGAATCTACTGCAAGCATTCCTTCCTTCAATCAACAACTTTACATCTCACAACCTTTCTCACAACCTTTCCCCTTGGGCAATCTAATAAACAATAAAACTATTTCCCTGGAGAAGAAAGCACACAGGTACATAAAAACAGAGCCTATGTCACAGAGCTGCTGAAACAGCGCTTCTGGGGCCCACCCCCACCCCATCCCAGGCAGAGTTTTGGGGTCCGAGCTCCCTGCCATCACACCTACAGCCTCTCGCAGAGCAAGGTGCCCAGTCCCACCAGTATAATTATCAAGCTGAGTTATCAAGAAATGCCTTCTTGTACATCCTTTGGTGCTGACCCAAGAAATGATAAGAATGAAGTTCTGGGGGAAGAAAAACCTTACACTAGGCTGCAATTTCTGACAGGAGTTCTGACAAGTTTTTAAGAGGTTTCTCCTGGGGCCAGTGTGGTGGTGTAGTGTTTTCAACTGCCCCCTGCAACACCAGCAGCCCATATGAGCACCAGGTTGACTTCCAATCCAGGTCCCTGCTAATGCACCTGTGAAAGCAGCAGAAGATGCCCAAACAGGTGGGCCCCTGACACTCCTGTGGGAGACCAGATGGAGTTCCAGGCTCCTGGCTTTGGCCTGGCCCAGCCCCAGCTGTTGAAGCCATTTGGGGGATAACCCAGCAGGTGGAAGCGCTTTCTCTCTCTCTTGCTCTCTCTCGCTTACACTCTCTCTGTAAGTCTGCCTTTCAAATAAATAATAAAAAAATTTTTTAAAAATGTTGTGGGGCCAGCGCCGTGATGCACTAGGTTAATCCTCTGCCTGCGGTGCCGGCATCCCATATGGCTGCCGATTCTAGTCCCGGCTGCCCCCCTTCCAGTCCAGCTCTCTGCTGTGGCCTGGAAAGCAGCAGCAGATGGCCCGAGTCCTTGGGCCCCTACACCCAAGTGGGAGACCGTTGCAGCCATTTGGAGAGTGAACCAACAGAAGGAAGACCTTTCTCTGTCTCTCACTGTCTGTAAACTCTGTCAAATTAAAAAAAAAAAATGCTGCATCTTGTGTTCACAGAACCTCTGGAGAGCTCATTGCTTCTTATGCAAAATGAAGGAACTCTCAGAAGCTGAAGGCCCAGGTCTCATCCAGTGGTGGATTCTGTGAGCAGATTAGCTAATGAGACCATGGTGGCCCAGGAGTGGAGAGCACACGTGTCTCTGCTTGGATTCAGGCTTTACCAGGTGTTAGCTCTGGGTTCAGGGTAAGCACCTGGACTTTCATGCACCTGCTTCTTCACTTGTTTCCAGTACAGAGGAAATGATGTATGGAAGGCAATTAGGGCCGGCGCCGCGGCTCACTAGGCTAATCCTCCGCCTAGCGGCGCCGGCACACCGGGTTCTAGTCCCGGTTGGGGCGCAGGATTCTGTCCCGGTTGCCCCTCTTCCAGGCCAGCTCTCTGCTGTGGCCAGGGAGTGCAGTGGAGGATGGCCCAAGTGCTTGGGCCCTGCACCCCATGGGAGACCAGGAAAAAGCACCTGGCTCCTGGCTCCTGCCATTGGATCAGTGCAGTACGCCGGCCGCAGCGCGCCAGCCGCGGCGGCCATTGGAGGGTGAACCAACGGCAAAGGAAGACCTTTCTCTCTGTCTCTCTCACTGTCCACTCTGCCTGTCAAAAAAAAAAAAAAAAAAGAAAAAAAAAAAAAGAAAAAAAAAAAAGGAAGGCAATTAGTACAGCGTTTCACAAAGTGTTTAATGAGGAATGATTATTTTTACAAAACAGCTAGGTGTCTTCCCCTCAATGAACATGCAAAAGACGCTCAGCCTCACTTATACAATATGCTTCATCCATCTAATTGATGGAGGTTTGAAAATTGGATAATATCCATTGCTGGAGAGTGGGAAATAGGCTTTATTATCTATTATTTACCTCATTACACATTGAAGGTAGGAATGTCAATTGGTGCAACCATTTTGGAGATTTTTTTTTTCTGCTGGAAAAGCCATATATTTTTGACAAGCATTAACACCAATGACAAGTTAGACAAGTCTAAAAATATTAAGCAATGTTGATATAAAAACGCACTTTATGGACATCATTGAAAAACTGAAGATTGAGAAAAATGCTAGTTTTATAGATTTACTTTTAAAGGCAAAACACTTAATTTACATACATTTTGAACAGAATCACTCTGTCAAAGCCAGCAATGATGCCAAAATGCCTTCTTCCTACTTGCAGAGTCTTGCCAGACTCTTCCAGGTCCTCTCTCGAGAAGGAAGGTGGTGGGATATTTTACTCGTAAACATCCTTCTTGTCTACAATTTCCTGAGGACACACTAACTTTTCTGCAGCTATAGCAGGAATTTTGAACCCAAATTTGTCTTCCATGGCCATGATAACCTCCACTTGGTGCCAAGTGGCTAAGCCCAGGACTTTCATTAAATGGGAATTCACTGAGAGCCTTTCTGGGTCAACGTGACTGTAGTTTCAAGGCAGAAGGAACATGGTCCTTGCTTCCCTCTAATGTCATAATGTTATTCATTCTCCCTGAAACCCGCATGAACACTGAGCTGCATTTGGGTCCCTGTGAGGCACAACATGGTGCTGAGACCCAGACCCAGCCATGGCCAGTGTGGGGACTTCAGGGGGCAGCGTGAAGACCACAAGCAGGATGAAGGGGAAAAGACAGGAGCCATAACGGCTACTCCTGGAGAGAAATATGACAATATATATCATATTGTGAAAATGTATTCTCTCACCTAAAGACTATATTTCTAGGAATTTGTCAAGCATATATACTCAAATCCCCAAAGGTGTAGAGGCTTACTACTACAAGAAAAATCACAGTACTTATTCATAGCATATATTTTACTGCCTTCTTCATCATGGTAAAATTCATAGAAAACTCACTATTTTAACTAATTTTATATGTACATTTCTATGGCATTAAGTACTGGTACCCCCACATTGTACAAGCATCACTGTCATCCATTTTCGGTACTTTGTCATCATCTCCAGTTGAAACTTTGTCCCCCACTGAACCCTGCCCATTCTCTTCTCCCTGCTAGCCTTCTGTGCCTATGAATTTGACCACTCCAGGTGCCTCAGATAAGAGGAATCACAATATTCATTCTTCTGTTACACGTGTCAAAATTTCTCCATCATTTTGGAGCCCAAGAAGCCTGCTGTGGGACAACCTTTCCACTCCACCCTCATCCTCAGCTGCGTATCACCAGGGCAAAGGGAGAGGTTCTCCTTGCTACATGGAAGACTGAGAGCTGCCCCAGGGCTACTCAGAGTGGTTGTCACAGGCCTGTAGCTCTGGCAGGAGACAGAGAGCTCAGGGCAGCCCACTCAAGCTGAAGTTTCTGGCTGAGTAGGAGAGCCTGAGTGATTGTGTGCTTCTTTATCGGGATCAAAGTACCAGAATTCTTTGGGAGTTGGGAGGGAACACCAGTATTTTTCAGAGGGCTTGGAGGTCTGAGTGAGCAGGTGTGGGGAATGCTGATTCTTATTTGAGCATGGATGTCAGTGTATCCTTGTATGGGTTCACAAGGCTTGCAGCCTTGGGGACATCTGGCAACACTCCACGTGATCTGCAAAAGAGAATCTCAACTCTGGAGGAGCTTCCGCCACTCAGTGCTCACCAGCTAGGTCAGTGGTCCTGGGAAGGCTGTGCTGTGTTCTGAGTAACCTGGGAATGCCAGTTTTTTCCATGATACGAAAACACCACAGAAGTTGAGAACTTTTAAACAGTGAGCAGGAACTCTTTTGAGAATATTTTTTTGTGGAAATGTATCGCTAAATCAACAGCTAAAGACTTCAGGTTCTCTGAAGTGAAGAATCCAGTGAGAAGAATCCTTTACCAGGTTCTCTGTTGTACTTGAGCATGGGGCTGTGTCATAAGGATGCGTTTGGGTGCACATATTAGTCACATGTCTAACATGCAGTGACTGTCAGATTGCATGGGAAAGCCAGAATAATTCCTGTTCTATTATCTTAAGTGCACTTCTATGTATATCCAATGAGACAATGGATATAGAACAGCAACCCTTTAGTTAGGCCACATTTTTTATGGAAAGGGTTCCTCAGGATCCTTAAAGGCTGTGGATCCTCAAAAACCTCTTATTCTAGAACATTCTTGCAATCCAACCCATTTCTTTACTCTTCATTTGGGGAGGCTGCTGAGCAGACACAGAACATTTGGCTTGTCAGCAAACTTCAGAGAAGGTTACTAATAGGAAGATACTTGTTAAATATTTATAAATTCAAGACTCAACATGTATACATACCATAATGGTCCAAAGTTACAAGCAACATAGTAGGCCAAAGAAAATGTATCTGCAGTTTGGCTAAATGAAGAACTTCATTTCAAGGACTGGGTTGACGTGTTATATCCCCATCAAACCTTCTATGTGGAAAACCACTTAAATTTCTAAAGTTGAATTGTATTCATTTACTTAAAAATATTTCTATAAAATTTTTAGTATCTATGAATAAGAATTTCACTGAAAGTAAAGTGAGCAATATATGATAGCTATTTTCACACTTGTGGTATACCAACATCAATTATATTTGTGTTACTTCACCATGTTTAGTGCATTTTTAAAATGAAGTATCTATTGTGAAAAATGCATGAGTAATGCAAAAGCTATTTTTAAGTGACCTATCAGGGTACTGATGTAGTTATTGCTCTCTATAAAATCAAGAAAAACTTTTTAAAAGTTTATTAAGTCATACACAATATTTTCTATACTATTTCCGTATTAAGCATTTTTCAAGTTAAACTGCATTAAAGTCTTCTTTTAAAAAAGATTTATTGGGCTGGCGCTGCGGCTCACTAGGCTAATCCTCCGCCTTGTGGTGCCGGCACACCAGGTTCTAGTCCCGGTCGGGGCGCCGGATTCTGTCCCAGTTGCCCCTCTTCCAGGCCAGCTCTCTGCCATGGCCCGGGAGGGCAGTGGAGGACAGTCCAAGTACTTGGGCCCTGCACCCCATGGGAGACCAGGAGAAGTACCTGGCTCCTGCCATCGGATCAGTGCGGTATGCCGGCCGCAGCGCGCCAGCCGCGGCGGCCATTGGAGGGTGAACCAACGGCAAAGGAAGCCCTTTCTCTCTGTCTCTCTCTCTCACTGTCCACTCTGCCTGTCAAAAAAAAAAAAAAAAAAAAAAGATTTATTTATTTAAAAGAGCAACAGAGAAAGCTTCCATTCACTGATTCACTCCCCCAAACGACCGTTAAGGGTCAGGCCAAAGCCAGGAGCCTGGAACTCTGTCCTGGTGCCCCACATGGTTAGCAGGAGCCATTTTTGCTGCTCTCCTGGGCACATTAGCAGAGAGCTGGACCAGAAGTAGAGCAGCCATGGGTCAAACCTGTGTTCTGATATGAAACATTGGCATTTCTTTTTTTTTTTTTAAGATTTATTTATTTATTTGAAAGTCAGAGTTACACAGAAAGAGAGGAGAAGCAGAGAGAGAGAGGTCCTCCATCCGCTGGTTCACTCCCCAATTGGCTGTAATGGCCGGAGCTGCGCAGATCCGAATCCAGGAGCCAGGAGCTTCTTCGGGTCTCTCACACAGGTGCAGGGGCCCAAGGACTTGGGCCATCTTCTACTGCTTTCCCAGGCCATAGCAGAGAGTGGATTGGAAGTGGAGCAGCCGGGACCTGAACCAGTGCTTGTATGGGATGTCAGCACTGCAGGCGGCGGCTTAACTGCTATGCCACAGCTCTGGCTCTGGAATGCTGGCATTTCAGGCCACAGGCTAACCCACTATGCCACAGTGCCATATATTTTGTGTATTGGAAGCCAGGATTTTGAGTTCCAACAGTTCCCCTTCCACGTACAATCCATTTAACTGCTTCACATCATTATAAACATACTAAATGAAAAAAAAAATTACAATATAAACTCTTAAGCATGAAAACATGTCACCACCTTATCAAGTCAAACTTTGAATTTACTAGTCATCTATGAATAACTGTTGTCATGATTTGGAGCTAAAATATCTTCAACTAGTTTTGTAACATCCTATTTGTTTCTTCCAGCTATTTGAGCCTCTATATTTAATAACATATTTTTATGCTGGCAAAACAGACTGTTATTGATCGTATTATTTAAAAAGGGGAGGGCAGGTACTGTAGCACAGCAGGTCAAGTCACTACCTGGGATAGCCACATCCCATACTGGAGTTCCTGTCAAGACCTGGCAGCTCTACTTCCCATCCGGCTTCCTGCTAATGTGTACCCTGGGGATGAGGACTCAGATGCTAAGTCTCTGCCACCTATGTGGGAGACCTGGATGGACTTCCTGGTTCCGGACTTCAGCCTGGCCCAGCTCTGGCTGTTGTGAACCAATAAATGGTAGAGCTTGTTCTCTCTCTCCCTCTCTCAGTCTTTTTCTCTTTCTAGAGTCACTCTGCCTTTTAAATAAATAACTCAGCCTTTTAAAAAACCAAAATAACAAAAACCAAATGGATTACAGGAGTAACTTGCATTTATGTACTCTTATAACTGCTTGAACATATTTGAGATGATTATACTTTTATCAGTTTAAGTTTTTCTTGATTTTACTAGACAGCAATAACTACATCAGTACCCTGATAGGTCACTTGAAAACAACTTTTGCATTACTCATACATTTTTCACAATAGATACTTCATGTATTTGAACTCTTTTAGTTGAAGAATGAAATGCAAACCAATCAGCAAATGGATTCAGCTCTGAAATCCTGTGTCCTGCTGAACTGAAATGATATCAATTACATCATGAAAAGTTCCTTTTACCAAAAAACTGCTGAAGTTCAGAAGGCCACAGTTCTATTTTTCATCACAGGATGGACCGGCTGACAAAGGAAATGTAGACCTCTTTTAAATATCTGTAGATATTGCAAAAATTTGGGAAGCTTTTTGACCTGAGAAAAAGTGCTTCTGCCTTTAAGGCAACATGTTGCTCATTATGTATTAATAAGCTGGCTTCAACAAAGACCTTTTATCCATTGCTAAAAACCAACCAACTATAAACAGCCCCTAGGTTTTGTTTTTGCCAGTGCCAGAAAGATTCCCAAATCCTTTCAGCTGAAAAGCCAGCAAAGATCAAAGAGATTTCACATGAGTCCTCTCCATGTCAATGATATTACAAGTGCCATCTTTTAGCACATCATAATAATCCTGTTGTGCAGAACTCACTTCCAATGACCTGTAAAAATTATATATTCAAGAAAGGCACTTTTTCTCAGCAGAACGAAGAAAGTATGAATTAAGAAAGGTACATTTAACAAGTTCAATGATCTATTGTGACAAGTTAATACACTTTTCCCCCCATTCTGTGGAGTTCAGAATTGCAAATGCTTGGCTAATTAGCCATAATAAGGATGGAACTCAAATCTTAGAATGCAACGTGACAAAATGATTTATTACTTCTTAGTCACTAGAATAAGTACATGTTCTAACATTGATTGCTTTTCATTTATTCTATTATGTATATCTTGCACCAAATTATATGCATTAGCAAAAATACTGAAGCCAGGTTACAAAAACAAAGGAAGAAATGAAGGCAGGAAGGTAGAGGAATTAAAAAAGTTAGCCGAAGTTGAAACTTAGTTGAGCACAATTTATTTTGTTTGCTAATGGTATTATACTAATTTTCAAATGCATTCACTTACCTATTGACTGTGATTAATGACATTAAAATTTTTACCTGGACTTCTGTTCAGTGTTGATACTACCACATTAAGTAGTTTTTTTTTTTTTTTTAAGATTTATTTATTTTACTAAAAGTCAGAGTTACACAGAGAGAGAAGGAGAGAGAGAGGGAGATAGAGAGGGAGAGAGAGGTCTTCCATCTGATGATTCACTCCCCAGATGGCCAAAACAGCTGGAACTGCAATGATCAGAAACCAGGAGCCAGGAGCTTCTTCTGGGTCTCCCACATGGGTGCAGGGGCCCAAGGACTTGGGCCATCTTCTACTGCTTTCCCAGGCCATAGCAGAGAGCTGGATTGGAAGTGGAGCAGCAGGGACTCAAACTGGTGCCCATATGGGATGCAGGCACTGCAGGCAGCAGTCTTTACCCACTATGCCACAGCACTGACCCCAGTAGTTTGTTTTAATGTCTGCTTCCTACAGCAAAAGATGAGTGTTGATATTAAGGTTATAGTCAAGATCAGATATGTAACATTTGTCTTCTAGACCACATGTATATGACAAGCCCTGCATCATCAGGGATTATAACTGGTTCATGAATACACCAACCAGTTAGGACACAATGTCCTGTGTATTCGTTCATTCAGCAAATATTTAATGAGGATTCCTCTGCACAGGGTTCTTTTGCTTACAAGAAATACAAATACAGGGCCGGGGTTGTGGTGTAGTGTGTAAAGCTGCTGCCCGAGGTCCCAGAATCCCATATGAGCACCAGTTTGTCCTGGCTGCTCCACTTCCAATCCAGCTCCCTGCTAATGGTCTGGGAAAAGCAGCAGCAGATGACTCAAGTGTTCGGCCCCCTAGCACGCATGTGGGAGACCCAGGATGAAGCACCTAGTTCAGCCTAGCCCAGTGCTGGCTGCTACTGCCATCTGGGGAGTGAACCAGCAGATAAAAGACCTCCCTCTCTGTCTCTGCCTCTCTCTGTAACTCTTTCAAAATAAATAAATAAATTTTCTTTAAAAAAAAAAAAAGTACATGATCTCAACAATTCTAAGATGATGACCATTTCTTGAACAGCCACTCTTTGTCAGGCCTTGTACTAGATCTCTTTCATGTTTTAATCAATTTGTACAAATACAAATTAATTAAGTGGAAAAAAGGGGGAATCTGTTTTCTCATTCTGATCTTTTGTAATTCTCATACTTTTTGGCTTCTTTTTGTGCATTTGCTCCATTCTCTTTTCTTGCTCAGCTTTCTTTACTGCTCTCTGCCCTAGTAACCTGAGAGTGCAGGAAACCTCACCATGGCTGCCTGTACTGCGCATTACTCCCCGAGACCTTTAGCTCAAGTAGTTGCCCACCACAACCCTTGGCCTCTTGGTTCTAATTTATGTGAGAAACATCTGAGAAAAACATTTGCAAGCCATTGGACCAACTTCCCTTGGATCAGGTTTCCTCCCTCATTTAATCAGCTGTAGCCAGAGAGAGGTCCCATATTGGGGTAAGAGTGCGCAGAAGGAGCCCTGTTGAGCAGCAGCTCCTCTCCAAGGGTGGGGAACCTTTTTTCTGCAAAGAGCCATTTGTTTACTTATAACATCATTCATGGGCCATACAAAATTATCAACTTAAAACCTGCTATAGGTGTACTGAATTTTTTTTTTTTTTTTTTTTTTTTTTTTTTTTTTTTTTTTTTTTTTTGACAGGCAGAGTGGACAGTGAGAGAGAGACAGAGAGAAAGGTCTTCCTTTGCCGTTGGTTCACCCTCCAATGGCCGCCGCTGCAGCCGGCGCACCGCACTGATCCGATGGCAGGAGCCAGGAGTCAGGTGCTTTTCCTGGTCTCCCATGGGGTGCAGGGCCCAAGCACCTGGGCCATCCTCCACTGCACTCCCTGGCCATAGCAGAGAGCTGGCCTGGAAGAGGGGCAACCGGGACAGAATCCGGCACCCCGACCGGGACTAGAACCCGGTGTGCCGGCGCCGCAAGGTGGAGGATTAGCCTATTGAGCCACGGCACCGGCTCGGTGTACTGAATTTTGAGTCCTGCCTGCAGCTGCCTTGGCAGGGCCAGACTAAATGATTTTGCATTCCCCACCCTGGCAAGGGCCCGTAATCACAGACAAGTCTGGTTAAACAGCGTTTTTAGCTAGTTTGCTTTGTTTTGTTTCTTATCATTATGTCCCCAGAATCTAGCACATAGCAGTTATTTAAAGATTCTATTCACTGAACTAAGATAGGACATAACCCTTTAAGTTTATAATTTATATAACTGCTATTTAGTAACAGTTGCTGAGGTTTGGACTCTGAAAAGTCTCCTGCTGCCGGGATGAGTAGATTTAAAGCTGAGAATTAATAGTCTTTTAACTTTCCTACTCAATCATTGCTTTTAAACGAAAACTTTTAGCAAATCAATCTTTAACACATCAATTAAAACAGCTGAAACAAAACTGAGCACCTCAATATGTACTTCCTTAGAAAGTCATTGCTCATTGCTTGCATAACTGTCACTGAGGACACTCCACATTTTAAAAAAATATTTGTTTGAAAGGGAGAAAGAGAATCAATCTTCCATCTTCTGACTCACTCCCAAACTTCCCACAATACACCAGGGCTGGGACAAGTTGAAGCTAGGAGCCCAGGGCTCAATCTGAATCTCCCACATGGGTGGCAGGGACCCAAGTACTTGAGCTATCACCCGATGCCTACCATGGGCACATTAGCAGGAAGCTGGATTGAAAGCAGAGCCAGGACTCAAAGGCAAGCACTTCAATGAGACACAGACATCCAAGTGGCATCTCAACCTCTGTGAAAAACACCCAGCCCAAGTTTGTATTTTAAAACTGCCGTGATAGTATGCTAGTATTTTCATTGGTGATTGCCTTTAGAATTTAAGCCATTTAGAACGATATCAGGAATTCTATCAATTTCAAGAGGACAGAAAGGATGACAGCGGGACAGAGGCAGTGTAATTCCACTGTTATGTACCTTTGGAAGCAAGAAATGATTTTTCTGTTGTTCTTGTGGAGGGACCTTTTTGATGTCCAGAGGAGCATTTCTAGCCTTTTCTTTCCCTTCCCTTCAATGAATAAAATTTGGTAAAGGATGTCTAAACAAACAAGAGCAGAGGTGGTGGCCAGCGCTGTGACGTAGTGGGTAAAGCTGCCGCCTGCCCTGCCAGCATCCAATATGGGCACTGGTTCGTGTCTCAGCTGCTCTACTTCCGATCCATCTCTCTGCTGTGGCTTGGGAAGGCAGTAAAAGATGGCCCAAGTCCTTGGGCCCCTGCACCCACATGGGAGACCCAGAGGAAACTCCTGGTTCCTGGCTTCCAATCAGCACAGCTCCAGCCATTGCAGCCATTTAGGGAGTGAACCAGCGGATGGAAGACCTGTCTCTAACTTTTCAAAATAAATACATCTTAAAAAAAAAAAAAAAGAGCAGATGTAATCATTTAAGTGAGAATCCAACCAAACCAGATGTCAGAGCATGTTCTGAGCTCTGTGAGAGTTTCTCTCAGGGTTCTGGATGCTCTCAAGGTGTCTTTCTTAACACAGACAGGGAGATAAAGTATTCTGAGGGCTTACCTTCTGCATCTACTTTAGGACTCTACCACAAAAGGTACAATTAGGTTGATACAGGAAGCAAAGTAGACTTTCTAGCACAGGCTTCATCTAGGATGGGCTGAAGGGTTTGGAAGCTTTTCTGAAAATATCTTAACTATTTTCCAATTGTAACATCCTGTATATGTGTACTTTTGGGGGCTGGTGCTGTGGCATAGCAGGTAAAGCCTCCATCTGTGGTGTGGGCATCCCATATGGGTGCCAGTTTGAGTCCCAGCTGCTACACTTCTGATTAGGCTCCCTGGAAAAGCAGCAGGAAACGACCAAAGTGCTTGGGCCGCTGCACCCACCTGGGAGACTCGGATGAAACGCCTGGCTCCTGATCGGCCCAGCTCTGGCCACTGCAGTCATTTGGGGAGTGACCAGTGTATGGAAGATCTCTCTCTGACTTTGCCTCTCTTTGTAACTCTGCCTTTCAAATACATTTTTTTTTTAAATAAGGATGCTTTTAAAAGGTCATGGGAAAAAGGAATTACAAGGTAATGCAAATCTTCCATGAATTTGTTGAAGACCGCTCGCAGAAAGTAAATACTCAGACTTGCTTTTCTACAAGGTTGTACGGTTCACAGCTGAAGACAGAGTAGTTCAGACTGGAGACAGGATATCTGCTCACTGGCCAGCAGCCCCTGGACCTCGATTCAGATGCAGAAGGAACTGCAGAACTCAGCAGAGAGGTCATCAGCTGCCTTCTCCAGTAACTTTCTGGTGCTGCGACCTGCAGCAGCTCAGCGGCAGCAGCACTCATTCTCGAGTGTTCTGCTGTCTTGGAAGGGTATGAGCCTTGTCGGTCCTCTCTGTGTGATCAGTTGCCAAAGGAATTGCCAGTGCAATCTTGAGAAGAGATGAGGAATTATGCTAACAGGATAAAATTTCAAGGCTTACTAATCCTTGTGCTTGGTGACATGAGATCATCAGACCAGCTTGAGGCATTTCTGCCAAGGGGTAAGATTACGGTTAAGTGTCTCAAAGCTCCTGCCTTTTTATGAAGTACTGACTCTAGCTGGAGGTGAGCCACCAGAATGATATGACCATTCCTTATTGCAGAACAATAATCTAACCTGAGTAATCAATCTGTAATTCCTCTGAGAGCATCTCATTCCTGCACTTGGCGTTTCATTTACATTTCCAGATCACAACAACTTTAGATCTGGCTAATGCTCCCACCCTTATACCTGTTGACACAAGAGGTTCAGATTCTGCATCTTCTCTGCCACACACCCAGAGAGGTCAATTACCTCCTTGGGAAAAACCCCAGAAACCACTTCTTTGTAGTACCAGTGGAGTACCTTTATCCCATGCGCTGAAAATCTTCACCTGCATGCAACTCATGACACCCTGCTTCTCCTCAAAAGTAAACAGAAATATAACCACTTGTTCCCAACTTGAAACAAAAGGCATCTCTACCAGTGGAGGTGTGCATGTCTGTAACATCTGTCTGGTCATCAGCTTTTTTTGCACTGTAAAATCATAGTTTCTGAGAACTATTCAGGGTTGGGGATTTGACTTGACAGAAAGATAAAAATAAATATAGACCCTAATCCCAAGGTATGCCCAGAATCAAAGGAGATGGAGATATGTTAAGTTCTATATTAGGGGTATTTAAAAGATTTAGAACAGGATGGTATGTTAAGGAAAGGTTAAGTGGCATTTGAGTTCACTATTCACAGGATGATCAGGAGTTTGCCAAGCAGAATATAAGAGAACATTCCATTCCAGAGGTAGGAAACAGAATGTGGAAAAGCACAGAGGCTTCCAAGCAGTAACTGTTGTAATTGTTTGGGGGTACTGCAATCACATTTGAAAATCGTATATAAGCTTTATATCTATACACATACAATATAACATATATACACCATATATTAAAATTAATTTTAGCATTGTTTATGTTAAATGAGGGGAAATACTTTTAAGATAATGTAAAATCCTTTGGACTAGAGTAGAATAGACTGACAAAAAATGTTATATTCTCATAGATGGAAGTTGTGATTTTATACTACTCAAGGATAATCTATTACCTTAAAAATAAGTTCATCTTTCACAAAGACAGAGATAATCACATGTAGACCACTCCCCCATTAATCTAATACTACGCCAGGTCTTGTATCCAAAGTGAGACTTCCCTTCACAGCTGTACTAGCTTCACTAACTAGCCCAAACAGCATTTTTGTTGACACAGAAATAAGTACTATGTGAATTTAAGACTTCAGTATTTTCAAATCTGGTATGTGATGAACTACTATATATGTGGGGTGGAGAAATGACTAATAAATGTGATTCTGTAGAGATTAAATGGAGGAACACGGGTAAGAAAAAGTAAAGCAAAGAAGTAAATTAAGATCATAAAGAACAGAACCCCCAAGGCCACTGTCATTTACCCAGAAAATCTTTTTCAGTGCTTAGGCAAAGAGCATGATATAGCTTTTAAAAATATAGGCTAGAAATTCAGCAGCCACAGCTTTTTTAAAAAAATATTTATTTATTTGAAAGGCAGTCAGAGAGAGAGAAAGAGAGAGAGAGAGATCTTCCATCAATTGGTTCACTCCCCAAATGGCCACAATGCCTGGAGCTGGGCCAGTCCAAAATCAGGAGCCAGTAGCTTCTTCTGAGTCTCCCATGTGGCTGCAGGGGCCTAAGGACTTGCACGGTCCTCTGCTGCTTTCTCAGGCACATTAGAGGAGAGCTGGATCAGAAGTGAAGCAGCCAGGTCTTAAACTAGTGCCCATATAGGATGCTGGTGCAGCAGGCCATGGCTTAACCCACAGTGCCACAATTGCCTGCCCCCAGCCATAGCTTTTAATCTCAGCACTGTAACCCAGTAACTTTGTGACACTGGGGCTTGCAAGGGATTTTAAAGTTCAGCAAGGGGCTGGCATTGTGGTGCCATGGGTTAACCCTCTGTATGTGTCACTCTTTCAAGTACATAAATAAATCTTTTGTTTTTTCAGATTTACTTATGTACTTGAAGAGCAGAGTTACAGGAGGCAGAGACAGAGGTCTTCCCTCCACTGGTTCACTCCCCAAATGGCCGCAACAGCCAGAGCAGGATCCATCTGAAGCCAGGAGCTAGGAGCTTCCTCTGAGTTTCCCACATGGGTGTAGGGGCCCAAGGACTTGAGTCATCTTCTACTGCTTTCCCAGGCCACAGCAGAGAGCTGGATGGGAAGTGGAGCAGCCAGTTCTTGAAAGTCCCGAAATGAGGGCATTTGGGGAGTGAACCAGTGGATAGGAGCGCTCCATCTGTTATATGTGCCTTTCAAAAAAAAAAAAACACATGATACTTTTTTAACAGCTCTGCGAGTCAGTTTTCCTCATTCATTTGTGAAAATTGAGAAATAACTGGGTTGTGGAGATTAAGGAAATGGGCTTGAAAATGTCTAGTATCAAGTGGAATAACTTAAGTGCTGCATTATTTGTTCACTGAGTTGTGGTTCAGTGTAAAGAACCTTTAATAAAAGTTATTGGATAGGAAAGTCCACATTCATATGTGAGAGATCTGAGAGGCAATGTGGTGATAAAAATATAGTTCCTGTGGGTCACATTTAAATCCAGGCCTCTGCTACTTCCTTGCAGTATGTTTGTGCAAATTACTTTATCTTCCCTGAACTTTAGTTTCCACCTCAGTAAACGGGAATAATCAGCATATGGGGCTATTGTGAAAACTAAATGAGTAATACTTAGAGTTAAATTAGATAAAACTCAGCACAGTGTCTGTACATAATGAGTTCTTAATAAACATTATCTCATTAATACTTTAGCCAACATTTTTGGCTTGGACAAAACCCCTCTTATCAGCCAAGGTCAAATTTTCCTTTCCTTCCTATCTCAAGTTCTGCCAGCTAGGCCTTGCTTCAAGCTGCACACAAAGACCTTTGTATATTTTGGCTGACGGTTGACTTGGGAATGAATTGAAGCTCAGCGTCAGCCTGGGACACTGTGCATTATCTGCCCCTCAGCTTCAGCCTTTGTCAGGTCTGTTAAACAGCTCCTGAGTGTGCTCTCTGGCACCCAAACTTCTGTATTATCAACAGCCATGAATTACATAGGTATGGCTATACCTAATTAGTATGGTATTCTAACTTATTATTTAATGTTCCCTTTCAAATAGATAAGCATTGTATAAATAACTTCGAGTGAAAATCTCCCATGTACTACATATTTAATTTTACACATCAGCTTAAGTTGTAACTTCAAAATCAAGTTCTTACAATAATTGCTGTAGAGATTCTACCTAAGCAAGAAGATGCTGAAGTTGGTGTGCATGCCATTAGAGATATGCAAATGGAAACTTAAAAACGCTGCTTTCATCTTGAGAGCTACACTGTTCTACCGCCACGTTTCTAGAACTAAGGTGTCAGTCAAAGACTGTAGCAAAATGCCTTCCAGTGTGTGACATACAAGTAACGGAATATTCTTTTTCACAATTCTGAAGTCTGGGAAGCCCAAGATTAAGGTGTTGGTGGATTTGGTATATGCTGAAGGTCTGTTTTCTGTTTCTTCTCGGTGTGTCCTCACATGGTAGAAGCAACCAGGCAAACCTTGAGAGCCTCTTTTATAAGGACACTAAACCCAATCATGAAAGTTAGTGTCCTGGCAGTGTCTCAACCATTAGGCTAAATGCCTGCCCCAAGGAAATGCTTTCACCCTAGTCAGTTACTAATGAAAAAGCAGATCTTAAGAATTTGGTGGCACTTATCATGAGCTCTTCTGTGCCCTGTATTTTAAATGCTTCTTTAAAATAGAATATTTATTTGAAAGAGTTACAGAGAGGGGAAGAGTCAGAGAGATTTCTCATCTCTGATTCACTACCAGATGGCTACAACAGCCAGCACTATGCCAAACCAAAGCCAGGAGCCAAGAGCTTCATCCAGTTCTCCCACGTGGGTGGAAGGAGTCCAAACACTTGGCCATCTTCCACTGCTTTTCCCAGGTCATCAGCAGGGAGCTGGATCAAAAGTGGAGCAGCCAGGAAAAAAGATGGCTCCCATATGGGATGCCAGCATCACAGGTGGCAGTTTTATCTACTATGCCAGCCCCTCAAATATATCTTAAATGAGTGGTTTAATGAGTTTTGGGAGCAATTTAGCAGTGGAAAACACTAAGAAATTAATGATTCTACACATTAAAGTATTAAAACATCACTAATGTTCCATTAAATTATAGTATTTTTAATAAAATTTCATTAATATTATTGTATTATAGACGTTTATCCTACAATAGTTTTCAGCTTAGGCTTTGGCCAAATAATTTGAGATTCATCCACTGAACACTTGGCCAGTATGTGTTTGTACTATAAATGTGACTGAAGCACACACTAGTGAGACATGGAACCCAAGGTCACATATCCCATAAAGCCCCAACTTCAGGTCACCACGGTTTGTGGACCTCATGTAGGAGCTTGATCAGAATGTTCCTATGCCAAGAACTTGACTATTCACCTCACTCCTCAAGAGAAAGAATTAGGTAAAGGAGGTGGGAGGAGAGTGCATGTAAACCAGAAATGAGACATAGCCCTCTATGACTAGATTCCTAACTTCAGATTGCTAATTTATTCTATTTTTGCTGTTTTTAGACCAGCAATACAGGCTGAAAATTACTAGAAATGAAAATACTCCAGGGGCCGGCGCCATGGCACAGGTTAATCCTCTGCTTGAGGTGCCAGTGTACCGTATTGGCGCCGGTTCTAGTCCTGGCTGCTCTTCTTCCAAACCACCCCTCTAATGTGGCCTGGGAAAGCAGTAGATGATGACCCAAGTCCTTAGGCCCCTGCACCCACATGGGAGACCAGAAGAAGCTCCTGGCTCTTGGAGTCAGATGGGCACAGTTCCAGCCGTTGAGGCCATTTGGGGAGTGAATCAACAGAAGGAAGACCTTTCTCTCTGTCTTTCCCTCTAACTGTCTGTAACTCTACCTCTCAAACAAATAAATAAAATGAAAGACAGAAAGAAAGACAGACAGACAGACAGAAAGACAGAAAGAAAGGAAGACAGACAGAAAGACAGACAGACAGAAACAAAGAAAGAACACTCCAGAGTTAGACATACTAGATCTAGAATGTAAATGGCAGCAATATGTTCAGTTGATACAAGAATTAAATTTTAGAGAGTCTAGCCTTATGGTTAAGATATCTGGCATCCCATTTCTGAGTTCTGGCTCCTGTCCCCAGAATTTCCTGTCAATGCACACCATGGAATGCAGCTGCAGTGGCTCAAGTAATTAGGTTCCTGCCACTCACATGGAAGACCTGGATTACATTCTTGGCTCCTGGCTCTCCACAGTCCTGGCTGTTTCAGGGGTGTGAACCAGTGGATGGGAGCTCTGTTTGTTTCTCTCTCTCTCTCTCTCTCTGAAAAAGATTTTTAAAAATACACCTAAAGCAAGTTTCAACATTCATAGATATTTTTGAATTTTCCTTTCAAGATTCAACAGAATCAAGTTAAAAAAAGATTAAACTTACAAAATTTTGAACAAATCTGTTGCCACAAAGAAAGTGATCACAGTAAATCTTAGGAATGGGGAAGGTTTTTTTTCATCTAATTAGAAATACAGGCTAAACCCATTAAATTAAATGATGATCCATGCTGTCATTTCAAGTGCCTATAAAGGAGGAAAATAAGATGTAAGAAGTTACTACTTGATCACAATGCTTCATCCTTACTACTTTAAGGATTACTCACAAAAGTCTCAGGAATAATATAGTTAAAATCCTACAAAGGCAAGTAAAATGGGTATGACTGCATGCTAAATTAATCAGGTCACAGTTGATTGCCTGGTGGAGTTTGGGATTGGGTTAGAAGATCCGATAGTATATAACAGACCTTACCATTTTCAGGCATTATCAGGATTCATGTTCATTTCCTTATTCAGCAATCTATGTTAGTTTGGATTTGTGAGCTCTGATTATAAAAGCAAAGAATAAAGAAAGGAAGTAGGCAGATCAGAAAAGACTGAGAGCTAGATCTCAAATAAGAGGATGTTAGAGGGGGCCTTGAGTTTTCCTTATGACACAGACACTAAGTAGCCTATGTGTGACTTCTCATGTATGCCTAGTTAGTGCTTGCCTAATCGGCCCTTACTGCCACTGTTCAGCCCTATGCTCACTTCTGGTTCTTTCTCATCCTTTAGGTATGAGCTTAAATGGTTTTTATTATAGGTGTCTTCCCTTATGATTCTCTAAAAGCAGTGCCCTATCAACTCCTTCACTGCTTTCTATACATTTCCTTAACACTATCACAAGTTTGCTCCTTTAACATTAACCACAATTGAAAAACAAACCCGACTGTGAAAGGGAGACCTTCTATATTTCTCTAACCATTATACTGCAGCATCTAAAAAGATTGGCTGAATTGAATGGATAAGTAATAGGAAATAATTCTGAGAAATATCCTAGGGAAATGACAGATCAAGTTCATCAAGACACAGATATAAGATATTTATAATAATGAAAAACAAGAAATTTCCTAAACATACAAATGAAATTGTCAAATTAGTTAGAATATTTGGAAGCATTAAAAAGACTATTAGAGACCTTCTGCTGTTATTGAGTGAAATAATTAGATTACAGGCCACTGTGTAGGGATGATAACATTACTGTAGAGAAAATAACAAAAATATTATGTTGTAGTATGAATTCAGTCAGAATGATTAGATGTATGTGAAAAAATTTTAAATGAGCAAAACTTCAGGTGATTATGAAAGGGTGATTTTTTTTTGGCCTACTAGAGGTTAAATACAGTTTAATTACATCCTTTTGCATATTACTCCTAAGTACACAGACTCAAATACCTACTCTATCTCTCAGGATATCATTGCCAACAAAGTAGTAACTACTCTAGGATCCTAATACTACTATGAAGCATACAAAATTAAATCTTAGTTTCAACTATTCATATGGATTTGGCTATTTCAGGTTGGAATGATTCCATTAAAAAGTTTCCCTAAAAAAAAAAAAAAATCCTAGTGGACCCACTGCAATTTGTGACAAACAGTGACAATGATTCCCTGCTTTAAATATACACTTGATAAATCATACCATAAGAGTAGTATGATGATCTGTGGCATCTCAATCATTGCATTATCCACAGCTGAACAAAGAAAAACACTGTAACTGAGTTTACAGCAGCTTTTTGATCTCAACACAAGTTACCAGTATATAAGAAGCTGTGAACAACAGCTCTTTATAATTCCCAGATACAAAGCTGTTGAGAAAACGACTTTACAATGCCAATCAAAGAGCTGAACATCTGTTTGGTTTTCAAACTAAATGAGCTGCTTTCCCCTCTATGCCAACCACTAAGCAACAGGCCTTCTATGTATTTTCCATTCACTGTTGACTGATTTACCAGTTCTCAACAACATTCTCTTCAGGATAATTTAATTTTTTCTCATTCTTTTAAATAATTCTCTCCATTCTGGCAGATACAGTTAGCGAGCTGATGGTACATAATTTTTCTTTTAGTCCTTAATTAAAAAAAAGTCACATAATTTTATTTCCTAATTTTTATGTTTTTTTCCTGTGAAATATTTGAAAATAAACAAATAATATAATAGTTGACCTGTTACCAAATGTTGTACTTAAACATTCCCAAATCAGTTTATTTTAAACTAAAAATTTCATATTATTGAATAAATTTCCAAAGGCTTTAATTAAAGAAATAATTCAAAATGTGATACAGTCTAGTGTTTATTTTATGTTATGGCAGGTACACTTGAATTTCAAAAATTTAAAACATATAAAAAGTGGTTAGGGACTAACATCTGTATCAACAGTTGATAAATGTCTACGATTGTTTATTATACAGCAGGGTATAATGGTAGTGCTAATGCCAACAGGGCACCATGGAAGTTAGTCTAAAAATTATCACTAGGCTTTATACAAACAACAGCATATGCTGCTGTTTTAGAATTTTGGGACATGATCTGCTTCTAATGCTAAGCAGTCCTTTTAACATTTTGAATGTTATACAGTGTTACAGTATTTAGTTTGGCAAATGTTTCAAAATAAAATAGAAATGTATTCATAACATCACAGAAATGCACATCCAATTTTGTTTTCAATAAGAACCATAGGTACAGATCAGAACTCTTTCCTATATGAAATAATTTACACACAGATGAATGCTCTAATATCACTATCTAAAATAATCACTAAATACAATTCTTTTTCAGAAATAAACAAGCAAAGGGTATGTTTTTCATTATCAAATATCAAAAAACATGTAGATAATGTAGGCTTTTCAAACAAATGATACTCTAAAATTATAGGAATGATTTCAGTGAATTCAGAGAATGTGCAACCTAAATCAACCAAGTATATTGTAGTACAACCATATTAAGAAATCAAAAATCAGAAAATACACCATGAAAGAAATTTATAATCCACAAAACTGTTTTTCAGGCCTTAAGGTAAAATAGCTCCACAGTTTACAGATAAACCGAGGCAACAGAAATGCGTGCTTGTCTTCAATAAGCAGGTATTTTATGCAGAAGATGTAACACTTTGTTTGTAGACAGCATGGTATGCATTTCTCAGCAAGACATAAGGAAAACAAGATTCCAAAAGATCCATTGTCAGGAATGGGGATTCCTGCACAATCTGAAAAATTCCAAAAATGCATGGAAATTTAAGTTACTTATCATGGGAACATTTACTGACAACCAAATTAGGTAAAAATATCTATACTGTTTCATTAAAAATTGACAAATTATTTTCCTTCTACTTTAAAATCAAAAATATTAATGTGCCACAGTGAATTATATCAAAATCCTTGAAAAATGTTACTCTTTGATAAAATCAATCACTCAACAGAACGTGTTGAGTACTTTTATTGTCCTTAACAATGTAACAGATAAAAGAGAACATAAGGATACTGAAAATGTGGTCCATATCAAAAAGTTTAAGTGGGGTCCCTAGACTAAGCTAGAAAGCAAAACCAGACATAAGACCAACCATAATTAAATAGCAAGTTGTAAATTCTAGATGAGTTCAAAAAGGAAGAAAGATTAATGTACGACAGAGTAATCAGAAAAGATTATCATGAAAGAGATTTGCACTATGGGGACACGCTGGTCATTATGATGGACACTGTTCTCTGCAGGAAATGGACATGACTCTAAGTGAAGCAGAGCCTTATGGTAGAAAAGAGTGTAGGTGCTTCATAGACAGTGGGCGTAGAAAATTACAGGAACTTACATTTGATGAACAGTCGGAATATTAGGAAAATCAGAAAACTAAAGAGAATCAAAACGTATATACCAGGAAAATACAAGGCCCAAATGTTCTCCAACAGGTTGAAAAACTACTCATAAAAGAATACTTCATAGTTAATGCTCAACTTTGATTTTGTTTGCTAATATTAACATAAATATAAAATGTGGGGGATGTCAGTTTTTTTAGCCATTTTAAGAAAGTGTATAGGCTGGGTGGAGTGAATACAAGAAATCAAAAACTAACTCAGCCTGCCAAGAAAAGGCAGTCAGGAATGGCTCAAACCTTTTGTCAGTAAAAATTAAAATGAGACTTACCATGTCTAGCAGTAAATAAACAGACTCTCTATTTCTTGTTGTAGTTTTATCTGTTTCTTGGCCAATTTTCAGTAGACTCGAGGAGGCAAGCTTAAAAGTACACATACATATTAAGTGAGTTTTTAATGAAATGTTCATCAGTTACTTTTTTATTTTCAGGATGATTCAACTTCCAACACATTAATTATTAGTGCTATAAATAAAATTATGAGCAATTAAATAAGATGTCTAAACAGTCAAGCAATAGTTTAGAAAGCATTAAAGGATAGATTCCAAGGAAATAAATGTAGTAAAAAAAATTGATCTTTAAAATTTTTTTTTCAGAACAAGTCTCTCGTTAAAAGTATTCAAACTTTTCCTCTTTCCAATATCTGCTGTTAAATAAACAGTAGTCTTCTTTTATCTGACCTTTTGCTTTCCGTGGTTTATTAACAGAAGTCAACCTCAGTCCAAAAAATATTAAATGGAAAATTCCAGAAACAATAAGTTCTAAATTGTGTACCAAGTAGTGTGATAAAATCCTGTACCATTCTGCTCTTTCCAGCCAAATTATCCATCTGTTGTGTATCCATATTATATACACTACCCACCCACCCATACTATATATGCTTTCCACCATTGGTCACATACTTTTGGTTATCAGAAAACTGTCCCCGTTTTGCAGTGCTTGTGTTCAAGTAACCCTTATTTTACTTATTAATGGCTCCAAAGAGCAAGTGTGGTGATGCTGGCAATTTGGATACACCAAAGAGAAGCTGTGATAAGAGAAAAGTTGAAAGCTCTCCAGTTCAACAATGAACAAAAAACATATGCTAAGGTTGCTAGGTCTATATTAAGAACAAATCTACCCATAAAGTTATCAAGAAGGAAAAAGAAATTTGTGCTAAAACTGCAAAAGTTACGGCCACACTGCATGTGAAGCGCTTGGTTGACATGAAAAGACATTTAATTTGGGGGAAGACATGAACAGAAAACATGTTCCAATTGATGGCAACATATTTCACCAGAAAGCACTGAGCCTATACAAAGATTTGAGCAAGAAATTCCCTGATACCAACCATTTACTGCATGTAAAGATGGTTACACAGATTTAGAAATAGACTTGAACTGGAAAAAAAAAAATTACTGGACAGAGCTGCTGCTACATTTTGGGTAGAGCTGAAGAGGTTGATTATGGAGAAAGAATACCATTCCTCATTAAAGTGCAAAGGTAGCACCAGAGCTTAAAACATGGAAGAACAAAAGAACTCCGGTACCATGTGGCAATCCTGAAAGGCATAGCAATAAAATCAGACATAATATGCAAAGACATGCTCTCAAAAACAAAAATTATCTGCCTGTGTTCTGATAACATAATCATAAAGTGAGGGTGACAGCCATCTTGTTTATGGAGTGGTTCCATTAATGTTTCAAACCAGAAGTGAAAAAATAAGAGAAGCCTTCGAATTTAAAGTCCTACTGAAAACAGACAAAGGACCTGAATCTGTTTGCTTTGAAAATGCAAATATTATAGTTGTATTTTTTACTTCCAAATACAAACTCATTGCTTCAGCCCCTTGACTAGGGCATTATTCAATCTGTCAAAGGCGCATACACTTGCCTTGTATTTGACTGCATTCTTTACCAACTGAGGCAGCCTAATCTGGACATACACAGAGTGCTGGAAATCATTTGCTACTGTTTAGGCAATAACATTCACCTAAGCTACAATGGATACATGAAAACGAGAAACTATAAATGCCTGCTGGAAGAACTTATGAAGTTATGAATGATTTGACAGGCTTTCCAGAGACTGATGAAGACGAAGACAAACTGGTGGCACGTCAACATGTCTGATAAAACAGAGAAAGAACATACTGATAGCCACTGAGAAGTGTCAACAAATGAGGAACTGGAATACAATGTTGAGTTACCTAAATAGGAAGATGATGAAGATGAAGAAACTAAAGCAGAATTAGCAGTGTAGATCCAACCGAAAGATGCTAAAGTGTTTCAAACTGTACACTTTAAAGGACAGAATTAAAAGGACTATGATCTTTGGATGGAACACAGCAAGAAAGTCATCACTTACATGAGCACCAAAGGATTATAATCTCTGTAGCAATATTTGGATGGGTTAAAAAGAGATAACTACTTCCAATAACAATATTATTTCAAAATATTTTGCAAAAAGGGGGGGGAGTACAATCACTGACAGACTCCTGATCTCAATTATCATCATTATCATGGTTCAATGATCCTCCTGATATAGCATCATCACGTCAACAAAAGCCCAATGCAACAACTACAATCCAATACCTAAATCACTCACTTCACTTCATCTTTCATCACTGTATCATGTCACATCATGAGGAAGGGTTAGTACACTACAATAAGATATTTTGAGAAAAAGATAGTTTATTATTTTAACTGTTCTATTTTATCATTAGTTACTGTTGTTAATCTCCTATTGTTCCTAACTTATAAATTAAACTTTATCACAGGTATGTATGAATAGGGAAATCAGTATATATTACGGTCATTATTATCTGGCTTCCGGCATCGACCGGGAATCTTGAGCATATTCCATAAGGATAAAGGAGGACTACTATATTTCTTAATTGCCAAAATGGAAGACAATTTTACAATGAGTTTGAAATTATAGGATTAGGATTATGGATTAGGACATTAAATCCTGAAAAAAGGAAATAAAACAAATGGAAAGAAAAGAAAAATTTTAATACTGTTTTCCTTGAAATAGAAGTTATTTTCTTCTCATTTACCTTTAAAGTCATTTTCTCCTACATTTACTTTTAAAACAAAAAAATAATTTTTTAAAAAAGCTAACAATATTTGTAGCTGAAAAAGAAGCAAATATTGTAGAGTTCAGTATGCTAAGGTACATTTTTCCTTAAATAAAATATGGAAATAAAGGATACAAAGAGGGGCCACAGGAGTTGCGGTGTAGTGGGTAAAGCTACTGCCTGAAACACTGGGATCCCATTTGGTGCCAGTTCATGTTCTGGATGCCCCATCTCCATTCCAGTTCCCAGCTAATGGCCTAGGGAAAGCAGTGGAAGATGGCCCAAGTGTTTGGACCCCTGCCACCCACATGGGAGAACCAGATGGAGTTTCAGGCTACCA